>NW_004567135.1:10599602-10626458 GCF_000260355.1 Condylura cristata | reverse complement strand
GTCATTAAGTTTCATAAAAAATTACAAATCAGGGTCGGAGAAGCAAGGTCCTAAAAAAATTACAACCCATTTATCTTCTTGCTCATAAGAAAAAATGTTTCACCAAAATAGGAATAAATCAAGTAACAGTAAGACTTAAAACAAGGAGAGAAGCAAATGATACCAGTGAAAGAAAATCCCAGGCCAACTGGATTGAAGCAGGAAACAGAACTCCAAAGGATTGGCTCCAAAAAGAAAATACAATTGATAGCTTGATGAGGAACACTCTGAGCAATTTATACTGCTGCTGGAAAATCTGACAATAAATCTTGATGGTTACAAAGAAAATTCACAAAATGCCAAAAGGGAGGAGGATTATTAACTACAAGGAAAATAAGAACTGGTATAAGAAAATATACTTTGGCATGCTACAAGACTCAGACAAAAATAATATGGATTTTTACATAGTCACAATGATAAATTTTGATTAACCAAAAATTGATCTACCCCACTAAAAAGGGATGGGGACTTAAGTACATAAGAATTTATATTTCTTCCATCTATTCTTCATCTTTAAAAGTAAAAAAAAATAAAAAATAGTATATAATATTTCAAACTGAAAAAAATGAAGCTAGCAAAATGAGACTATTATTTGGAAATATGGAAACTAAATCAGAAACAAATCAAAGAACTGAAAAACATTAGCTCTGAAGCATGACAATAGAAAAGAATCCTGATTTTAAATTTAAGATTTTTAAAAAGTATACTGACATGAAAAAGCTTTCAGGGTTAAAAGAAACAAACATTCCAACTTTTTAATTAAAAAAAAAAAAAGGAAACAAACATTCCTTGCTACACTGGTCTAAACAGTGATTGCTAACTTAAAGTTTCATTAAACTGATGTGTGGGTAAACTGGGTAAACAGGATAAATTTGTATGGTGGTTCATGGAACTAGACTTGGTGGCAATTATATATGTAAAATGAAAAATATGATGTTATATACACTTGAAACCTAAAAACTAAAATTAAATTCCAAATAACACATTTTATTATTCTCAACTAATCACCAAGAATAAGAGAAAATGATTTAATCAAAACAAGACACCATCACACAATGACATTTAATGACTGAGGAAACAAAACATTTGTTGTCTACTACAAAATGTTGAGAATTCAAGTGTTTCAAAATCACAGTAAGATCAAGAGATTTTCATCAGCTCTCACCAAAATACTATTTATTGAAAGTAAAGGGCAAGGCCCTCCCTGGTGGCGCAGTAGTTAAAGCACAGCAGTGAGAATCTGAAGCCGTTTCCGCATGAGTTCGATTCCCACCTGCACTGGAGGTGACCACATGGTGTGGCAGACCTCTTCTGACCCGCCCGCTGCTCCCCTCAGCAGTGTACTTCGTCCATCTGCCTGTTCTGTTCCCCACTCTGTCTCTGGTGAAGCCTCTCACCACCCCTGAGCTTCTGGCCTGTACCTCAGTTCTTATGCACAAATAAATCTTTAAAAAAAAAAGAAAAGAAAGTAAAGGGCAAACCCCACCAACAATCTAAAAAATTATCAGAACTCTCAGTACTTTACATACAATTTTCAGCCAGAAAATTGTACTGAACAGCAAAGTATCACTAATGAAATATTCAACCAATATAGAGGTCTGAAAAGCAGTTCTATATCCTTATCTGGGTGGTGATTACAGAAACATATACATATTTAATAATTCAATGAACTGTACATTTAATATTTATGCACTGCACTCTAAGTTACACCTCAATATAAAGGCATAAAATTTATGGGGTGAGAAGCCGCAGTCTCACGATGATATTAAGAGAACAAAATATTTTGAAGGATAAAAAAAAAATAACTACAAATTTTTTACCTTTAAATCTCAGTTCCACTGACACTCACAGATTAAAGAGATGTCCATGCACACTAAAGACACCAATGAAACCCAAAACAAACTTAATCCTTAGTTGCAGCAAGTTCACAACTGAAACAAGATGTACTCTATCAATGGCATTTCCCCTTTAACACAAAAAAGGTGTTAGGTTTTATAAGACGGACTTAGAAAGTCCAAATAACAAATGTCACTTATAATACTAATTTGAATAGTAACTTTTCAAATCAGACTACCACTAAAGCCTGTTCCTAATTTTAAAATCCTACAGTGCTATATAAAACAAAGAATACAACCTAACTTACCATCAGATTAAAGCTAAGTGCTTACCTTTCAAATGGAAAATTACTGATACAGAAATATCTTCAACAGGTTATCTGGTTACATAGAATATTTATTCTAGCACATTCCCTAGAGTACTTATAAAAAATAAAATGGAGGCACATAGAATGACAAATCTTTTAGAAAAAGATCACCAAAACACTAATGTCATTGATGTTTAAGTAGTTTTTAAATATTTCTATTTACACTACATAAATCAAAGCTGAACCTTAAACAACATCACACAGTAAAACTTAGCAAACAACTTTTCACTGCAAGAAAGAATTGTTAAATTTTTATCCTAAAGTTTCCTGTGAGAGATAAACTCACCTCTCAAATTCATTACAATTTGCCCTTTCACATCATAGGTTTTCTACATCTGCACTACATAGTTCTCATGTCAGTGCTAAATTACTGACATCACTAGCTGATTGACTAGCTGATTGAACTTTTAATTCATTTAGGGCACTGAGTGAAATGAAAGCTTGTTACCTCACATGCAAAAAATTTCTAACCTCACACTAATTTTTTAATGCAACATAAAAATGATTTAAATGATTGTTTCCCTTGAAAATAACATCTTCCAAAATTAACTATGCAATTACATGAGAATAAGCTTTTGTCTCAAAATAGTGTATCAATTACAAGATATGAGGCCACAAAAATTCTGCAAAATTCCTCAAATTTAGGTGTCTCTATGCACAAATCAGAGCAATCATAGGTTTTTATATTAAGAAAGCAAGTTTTCAAAGTAATTATTATAAACTGCTATAGGTCAGTTATTTTTACATTAGGGAATACAATGTTACAAAGTGTTCTGCTTTCCCCCTCCCTCTGGTGAATCCTCTCCTCCCCCCTCAACACCTCTGGCCTACCTCCCAGTTTTTCTACATAAAAATAAATTAAAATTTAAAAAAAGAGAAAGAAGTAGGCAAAAAGACAACAAGCTCAACAGAGGACATTACACATTCAGGATAATATTCATAGGTTGATGTTATTAGTAGTGATCTTATTAGTAAATTGTGTATCATAAAGCATACTAATCTGAGTAAGTCATTAAGTTTCATAAAAAATTACAAATCAGGGCCTTCCCTAGTGGCCCAACAAGTTAAAGCACAGCACTGTGATGCTATCCGCAGCCACTACAACGCGAGTTCAATCCCCAGCCAGGGAGATGACCCACATGGCATAACAGACCTTTCTTGACCCGCCCACTGCTCCCCTCAGCAGTGTATTTCAGTCAATCTACCTGTTCTGTTCCCCACTCTGTCTCTGATGAATCCTCTCACCCCTGTACCCTGGCCTCCACAGTTCTTGTATAAATAAATAAATCTTTTCTAAAAATTTATAAATTAGATTTTAAAGATCCGTCATTTCATTTATTCATGCCTGCATCTCACTGTCAAAAAAAAATCCTACAGTGGAATCTGTTTCCCAACAAGTTTATCTGAAATACCTAATTTCATAAATTTACTAACCTCTACTCCAATTTCTTTTTTTTTAAGATTTTTATTTATATGCATACAGAACTGGGGTACAGGCCAGAGGTGCAGGAGCGTGAGAGGATTCACCAGAAACAGAGCAAACAGGCAGATCAACAAAGTACACTGCTAAGGGGAGCAGCAGGTGGGTCAGGAGAGGTCTGCTGCACCATGTGGACTACCTCTTGGGTGGGGATAGGACTCATGCTGAAGTGGCTTTAGCTTCTTAGTGCTGTGCTCTAACCTGCTGCATCACCAGGGAGGGCCCTGCTCCAATTTCTTAACAAAGTTCAAAGCCTCACCTTGCTCAATGCATACAGATCCAGGATTTTCCTCTCTACCACAGGAATCTTCAAAGTTGACCCTTGAAGTTCCCAAAATTTTGCTAGTTGATCCAAGAAGTCCAGTCTCACTCTGGTCATTGCCTAATAAAAGTATTAAAATTAAATCAGAAATTGGGTAAAAGTACGTTTTATTCAAAAGATAAACTCATTTACCTAAAAAAATTCAAAGACTTTTCATTACCACTTAGGTTGTAAAATAAGCCAATAATAACAGGGAAAAAATACTTTTAATGAACTTTATTCACTTAGGTAAAAGTCTACTCTAATTTATGTAAAATGTTCTATTATCACTCAAATCAAGTTTTGGTAAAAATTGGCTTAAGTTAGCAAAAAAATTAATTGGGTTATTCTGCCTCCAAGTATTCTAAGTCAGTCATTTCATCTATAATCAATCATATACATACTTGAAACTCATCAACTTTCTGCTTCATTGATTCTAAGATACTTCATCAAATATCTAATTACAAGAAACTGAGGAAAAGAAATATGTATTAAAATCTAAGAAAGTAAACCCTGCAGGTGCATTAAGAAAAACTCAACATGATCTATTAAGCCACAGCCATCTGAAATTTCCTCTTCTGAACTCTAAAATAGTTTCTACCAAATTGAAGCACTTTCCAAAATTCCAACAAAACACAAAGATACTTAGAAAAGACTTCAATTTAGAAAATTAAAGAGACTGATAGTATTTATGAAGAGAGAGCTTTATATAAAAGATAAACAGTCCTAGGGAAGTTCTGATAAGCCAAACAGAACCTTTGCAAGCTAGATTTTTTTGGGTAAAATTTTAAAAATTGTTACCAAAGAACACAGGAGACAAAAACCTTCTGACAATAAAAAGTTAAGAGTAACATAGTGTTGAAAACCATGTTACCGCAATAAAAAAAAGAAATTGTCTACCATGGTGATGGCAAACGGGTGATTTGGTGACGGGAAGCCCACGGGGATTACAACTGAGATGGAAAAAGGCACCAAATGATGTAAAAATAAACTATTATTTTATTAAAAAAAAAACTTTCTGTGTTAGTATACGAAGCAAGGAAGAAAGTGGGACTTAAAAATTACAGGTCTCTGAATATTTCCACTGTGAAATATGTAAAGATAGTTTTCCATAATCCCAGTTAAGTGAAAAAAAATGTAATAACTACTTTAAACAATTGTTCCTTAAAATCAGCAACTTCTACTCAGTCACAATTAGTATTAACTCTGAGCCTAGTGCATAAGCTTCTCAAAGTTCTCCAACTGAAGCCTTCACATAACGAATCAATCAGGGGATAGAAAAGGCAATGAAACAACACTCACCTCAAGTTCATTCAGGCGTTGAACCCTGGGAGTGAAACGAAAGCTTTTTACTTCACAAGCAAATGGAGGCTGCCAATCCTAAATAGAAAAAAAAAGTTTCTAACGTGGTCTAAGCAAGGACTATTCATTCCCTTAATTTAAGGGATGAATTGCCAAATATCGTAATGACAAAGATCAACTGAACAGGTTTTTTCATTGTAGAGACTGAAATTTTTTGGATAAAATACTTTTAAGGACTTACCCCTAATATTCTAACACTAAAATTATTTTATCTAAATTCTCCTCAAGTCTCACTAGTCCCATTATTTACATCCCAAAATTACGCTTTCTGAAATTACTCAAGTAGAATGCAATGAGCTCATGTATCACAGCACAGTATCTAATTAACAATGTGAGTTTACCAAATCAAAAAGAAACCAAAATTTGTAACTAAAACGAGTAAATTCCAGGTTAAAAAGTAATTTTAAGTACATATATAAACTGGATGTTTTTTCATTTATGTGTGATATGACACAGCACTTTGCTGTCTAGGTTATATAAATGCTTTTTCAAGATCTAGCTTCTGTTCAAATAATTTTTTAAAAAGACAATAAAGTAAGCAAGCCCACAGAACAAGTATAATTTTCAGGTTGAAACTGTGGTATAACTTAAGTGAAATAGCACATTTCAAGTAGGGTTCTAGCGAACATAATTTCATTTGGACTAAATAATAAACTCACTTAAAATGTGAGGTAATCAAAAAAACTGATCTTACTATGAAACCTAAAGAAATCCACCAATACTGAAATAAAATTCTGCTTCTAAACAAGATTCATATTCATTAGTAAGTTACATCATTCTTTAATTAAATTATACATTTTTTAGCCAAAAGGAAACTTCAATATAATTTCTAACCTAGAAAGGCAATAGAGAAAATGTTAAACATGGTTTAAGAAAAACTTCAGTGCTTCAGGCTTTATCAATATTAGGTAGTGTTGACAGAAAAAGATTTAGGTGATGCTTTTGGAGGATGGCCGCATACATGGGATTCACCAAGGCTGTATGTGTTAATCCTGTGCTTGCCACGAATAATCTGTTATCTTAGTCAAATTCATTCAGCATAATGAGAATAGCATGTTTAAGTTTTAGAATCTGATCTAACTTCAAAAACTGTTTTGTTTCTTGCCCAAGATCATCTATTTGTTATTTATCCAGAATAGCCTCTCTCACAAAATCAGACTTCATTTACCTATAGGGCTTCAAAGAAAAACAAAATAATCTGTTGTTGCCAAATCAGTCCTCCTTCTCCCTCCCACCTAAATTTTTTAATAAACTGTAGTGCTGATCACTATGGTAGACTGTGCCGTGAACCAATGGTCTTTAAATTCAACCTCGCTAACAGTACTTAGTACTTTATTTTTACTACTAGGCAAAACAAAGAAAATACCTCTGTAAGAAGCACTAAGAGAATGGGATCACAAACTTTAATGTGCATTAAAAATCATCTGCCAGGCCCTCCCTGGTGGCGCAGCGGGTTAAAGCACAGCACTAAGAAGTCAAAGCCACTTCCACATGAGTTCGATCCCCGCCTGCCCCGGAGGTGACCACATGGCGTGGCAGACCTCTCCTGACCCGCCCGCTGCTCCCCTCAGCAGTGTACTTCGTTGATCTGCCTGTTCTACTCCCCACTCTGTCTCTGGTGAATCCTCTCACCCTCCGCATCTCTGGCCTGTACCCCAGTTCTGTGTGAATAAATAAATAAATCTTTAAAAAAAAAAAAATCATCTGCCAGTACTTGGTAGAAAAGCAGATTTTAAAACTTTTATATCCGGAATTCTAGTCTGGAAACAAGGCTTAGGGATCTGCATTTTAACTGGCATATTGGACTGACCCTGGGGCAGGTGGACTAGGAACATCATCTGAATAGCGCTAATGAGTAAAGACATTTTTTGACCTTGAACAAATGAAACAAGTGACAGTATGTTTTTCGTGCATTGAAGATGGAGGATTTTAATTAATCTATAGGGATACCTAGTTATCTGCAATTGCGGTTTGTAAAATCTTTGACCCTTGGTTCTTTATAATAAAAGATTTCAATATTTTCTTCCCTTTCAACATTTTCAAGATTAATCTTTCAAATAATCTTCATCACTGACAAATTCTTCCTAATCTCCTAAATTTTCTAGACAAGCGCTGCTGCTCCTCTTACCCCAGGAATCTTTTTCATGGCACCAGTAATCAGTTTGGGGTTTTTGTGTGGTGAGAGCATCCTAAGAGACAGCGCTCTGCTCACCGCTGATCACCTTAGCCCTGATATGAGACCTCCAGATATTTAATAAACGAAGCATCACTGGGGCTTAGAGAAATGTTTACTATGTAACCACAATGAGGCTGTCCATGGGGCCAGGACATGTCCACGTCATGTCATAATATCTCAAACACCTTTTCGGCCACCGAAAGGCCTACAGTCTTTTGTTACCCAATTCAAAGAAGAAAAGTATCAGTTCCCAAATTGAGAGTGGGAAGGCCCAGAGTCATCAGTGTCTCGAGCACAGACGTACCCCCTAACCTCGCCAAGTACAAATAGCCAGAAACCTAGCTTCTAGCTGTGAAGACAAGGACAGTGGCTGCGAAAGACAGACGGGGCGGAAAAGTTCGAGAAAACCAAGTGTACGGACTTCCCGGCTCTCCCTTCTCCCCCGCTCCAAAGACTTGGGTACCTTGGGCGGCCGGATTTTGCAGATGCCTGTTTTCTCCGCCAGAGGCCGGATGCGGCCGATAAAGCTGAGTGGGTCCGTGAACTCCTCCCAGCTGGGCTCAAAGACCGGGCACTCCGGGGGTGGCACGAACTCCGCCGCGTAGCCCCCCGGTCCTCCGCCCGCCATGACGATACCCAGGGAGGGGGCCGTAAGGGAACAGGTGGAGAAAGGCTGGCTGAAGCCCGCCGAAACCTTTCAGGTCCCCTGACAGGGGCCGAAGCTCATCTTTTCGGACAAGAATTGCTCCACACAGGAACCCCAGAAACGCTTCCTTCTCTCGTTTGTTATTGTTTCCTTCGGGGCTTTTCCTCTCGGGGCCAGGACGCTTCCGGAAGTCAGCGTACAAGCAAATCCCTCCGCCACCACAAAAACAAAATCCCTCCGCAGCAACGCGACGCCCCGCAAGGCCACCTTCTTCCTGCCTCCTTTTCCCGGAAACCCAGTGTTGATGCTTCACTCCTTGTTCGCGAAAGTTCCGCGCTGTCCGGCCGCTTCGGGCAGCACCGCCAAGGCCCCACGACTTCTGGAGGAAACGCAGAGTGGGAGTGAGGGGATGGAGATGAAGAAGGACGTGCTCTTCCGGCGCGGAGGAATGTGTAATGGCTCGAGGGCAGAGGTTCTGCTTCCGGCGAGGAGGGGCCAGTTTCCCTTTGTGTATAAATGGACACGAAAACCTGCCGGGCCTAAGCTGAGCTCGCCTACCTGGCTGGCGGTGCTTCGCAGCATCCTCTGATCGACTTATCTGTCATTTTCTACGTAACTGACCTTTTCGGCATCTCTTGTCTCTTCTTTGAAGAATCCCTCTCGGTACTTTATACCCACCCCCTACCCCCGTCTCTGTGACAGCAATTTCCCATAGCACACCTTCCCCACATCCTGCAGACTGGCATCTGCCTTCATTCAGGAATTACTTTTCATGCACATAGAAGCAACAGTTCTTGACTTTTTTTTCCCAACAGTTGACAACCCCTAGGTTTTTTCAACTCTCCACTAACTGTGGCACCACATACCCCATACGCGTTCTTAATATGCTGGAAACGTTATGGCAACTGATCTGACTGCTTATCAAAAATCTCTATGCCAATGGCCATCTCCACTTCGTATTGTGAATAATAACGTGGAAAGAACCGAAGGAGAAACTGATTTGGTGCCTCTTAAGAGGAGATAGTTATTGAAAGGAAAATTGGCTTCCTGGGGCTTTTTCTCATCCTCCCTGGACAGCAATCTCGGGAACCCATAGCAGATAAATTACCAGCTATGGCTGATGACTCCCAGATCTGAATTTCCTGTCTGGATTTCACTCCTGAGTTAAAAGCCACTATATTTGTATCACTATCCACTGGACAACTCCACTTGGTTAACTCAAAGCACCTTGGAGTCTTAGTTCCTAAGAGTTTTTTCAGAGTTTCCATTTTCTGTGAGTGACTTCATCTACTCAGTTGCCTGAGCCAGAAGGACAGAAATAATCCTTTACTCCTGGCTCCCTTACTGCCCATATACAACCACGTGTCAGTTTAGAGATTCTACTACCTAAAAATCTTAAATTGACCCACCTCTTTCCAACCTCATTAGCATTCCAATTTAAGTTCTTTCCGCTGACCACTCTCAAATCCCACTTTACACAGTTGTCAGATTGCTAAAATTCATAATTCATTAAGTCACTTTTCATTTCCAAAAGCAACAGCTCCAAATTACTTTACTATCTGCTGTCCCGTTCACAACTTTCATTTTTCATATTTCATGTACACAAATTTCATGTACATATTTCATGTATACTACACAAATTTTTGTGGTGGCTTTCATGCATCATGCAAACTCACACCTCTAAGTCTTCACAGGTAGTTTCCTCTGTCTGGAACATATTTATACTCTCTTGACATACACGTTCCCTATAGAGTTTTATATATCCCCGATTAAATTGCTACTTATCCCTCATCTGTCAAATATGACTAGGTAGACAGGTGTCCAATAAATATCAGCTAAACGAATTACTGAACTCACCAAATAATTTTGCCTGTTTCACTGCCTCCTCCAGCATTTACAAATAACAAATTTTATTTGAAAACTCTACTAATATGTGGGTCTCCATGGTGCCCAGGGATTAAGTCTTGCACTATTAAGGTATTGCAGCCACTATAGCATGAGTTCAATCCCTGGGCAAGGAGCTGACCCACATGGTTCAGCAGACCTCCTTTCTTGCCTGCTGCTCCCCTCACCAGTGTATTTCAGTAGATCCATTTGTTCTGCTCCCCACTCTGTTTCTGGTGAATCCTCTCACCCCCTACCCCTCTCACCTGCACCCCAGCTCTTGTATGCATTAATAAATAAATCTTTAAAAAGAAGGATTCAAACTGATAAAAAAACAATTGAACAAAAAATACTGAAATTTGTATAGAGCCATAAAAGGCCTTGAACACCAAAGGCAATCATGAGGAAAAAAGTGAGAAACTGAGGCATTATATTACCTTATAGACTTTATAATACAAAGCAACGTGATTAAAATAGCATGATATTGGTATTAAAATAGACACAAGGATTGATGGAACAAAATCAAAAATCCAAGAATAAACCCATATACATATTTGTTGTCGCTATTCAACCAAGGGGCGTGCTCACGGCTACGTTCACCTGAACCCAATGAACCTAAGAGACTCAGAGCTGCAAGAAGTTGAAACAGGAGTCGCAGAGTCTGGAGTCCAGAGTCTATTTATTAGGACAGCCCATGGGTATATATAGGGTCTGATATGCCTTGTACACGGTGGGGTGGGGAACAGGAAATGTACCCGACCTGGGGGTGGGTTGCATGTTTGTACCGGGGCCTGGGGCTTCTTGCAGTTTTCGCTAAAAACAAAGCATTGGGCTGCAGCTGTTTGCAGGACAGAGTGCACTGTGCTCTGCTGGCTTGTTTGTTGGCTTACTGGGGAGTGTGCTCACCCATGCACAACATCAACCAGGGCAGACAGGTACACTTGAGGTTCTGTCGAGTTGGCCACAATATTAGTATTTAAAAATAGCTACTACCATAAAATTGGAAAAGGAGAGTCTCTTTAACATGCTATCTATAACCAGACAGCTGCACGTAAAAAAATGAAGTTGGATCACACAAACTCCAAACACAAAAATAAACTCCAAATGGGTTAAAGAATTAGGTATAAAGCCTTTAAAAATAAAATATAGAGAGAACACTCCCTGGTGGTGCATAGGTTGGGGCACAGCACTGCAAGCTAGCTGCAGCTGACTCAATGTGGGTTCAGTCCCCGGCCCTGAAACTGATCCGCATGGTGCAGCAGACCTCTCCTGTCTCACTCACTGCTCAGTAAAGAAAGTAATGTCTCCTGTCTGACAGAAATCCTAGCATTTATATACATCATCTATTAACTACAAATTTAAAATCTTCATTGTAAAATAAAGAAGTGACAACACAGAACAATCTTGTGATCCAATCTATGATACTACATCGTATTCCTGTATCATTTTTCATGAAAACAAGTTGGTACCACAAGCTTAAACTGCTGCATTCAGACCTTAAACATACTAGCCGCAGTAGGTCGAGCTAAATTGCACCTGAGTTACTTCCGCCATGCA
This sequence comes from Condylura cristata, assembly GCF_000260355.1. Taxonomy (NCBI): domain Eukaryota; kingdom Metazoa; phylum Chordata; class Mammalia; order Eulipotyphla; family Talpidae; genus Condylura; species Condylura cristata. The sequence continues at coordinate 10,614,810 of NW_004567135.1, read as the reverse complement.
GAGATGTTTGCAGAATTAAAACTACACTTCCCGGAGACCTCTGCGCGGTATACTGCGCAACTAGGAAAACGAGAAGTGGGCGTGTCTCTGCGTGATAAGCCTTCCTATTGGTGGCGCAATCCAAACGCTTGTGTAAACTTGTGAGCGATTGGACAGATTCCTGCACTGTTCGTGGCGCCGCGATGACACTCGATTTAACTTTTGTTGTTTTCGGTTGGGTTCCTTGACGCTGGGGGCTTAGTGTGGCGTGAGTATAGAATTTGGGGCTTGGGGCGTGGGATTTATGGATGGGGCTTTGGGAAGCAAAACAACTGGCGAGGGAGACGTAACTGCGGACGAGAGCAATGTGAGCCCGAAAATGGGGTCGTTAAAATTGGGGACCGGAAGTGGAAAGTTAGATTCCCAAAGGGAGTTCGGAGGTGTTGGCGGACTGGAAAACTGTAAGCTGTGAGGGAGTCAAGACACGATAAAATGGGAAAAGGGTCAGAATGTGGGTGTCGTGGAGTTGGGTTCTCCCACCCCATGCTAGTTTTAGCCTCGATTTCCTCGTTTTTAAAGTTAAGGGACAATAAGCACCTTGATGAGAGTAGTTGTGGAGGTAAAGTAGTAAATGCCAAGTGCTAATCAGAGTAGGCAACCTATAAAATAATATACCTAAGCAAGGATTGCGCAGAGATGGAAGAATAGAAGCTAGTAGAAACCATTAATTTACACGAGGACAGTGTTTCTTTGGAGATATATTGTCATGAGAAAGGCAGTTTCTGTAGCAAGTAAATTATCATGGGAGAAAAGATAACAGACAATTCTTACTATGTTGATTTGTAGAGGATTACAAATGCAGTTCTTTAGCAGAGCATTTTGACAGCTTATGTGCACAATAGGTTAAGTTGCAGCGCTGGGAAGCTATCTGGAACCACTGCAGCACAAGTTCTCTCCCCAGCCAGGGAGCTGATCCACATGGTGCAGCAGACCTCTCCTGTCTTACCCTCTGCTCCCCTCAGCAGTGTATTTCAATCCATCTGCCTGTTGTTTTCCCCTCTCTGTCTCTGGTGAATCCTCTTACACCACCCCCACCTCTGGCCTGCACTCCAGCTCTTAAATGCATAAATAAATTCTTAGAAAAATAGAATAAAATTGGTACTGGTTCATGTACTAAAATCATTGAATTATATGCTTTAAATGAATGAGTTGTATGGATTGAGTCACATCTCAATAAAGATGTTATTTTTTAAAAAGTCACCTGTAATTCTACCACAGTAACCCAATCATCATTTTTATTTTCTAGGTTATTTTTTTTTTACAAGAGACAAATTGACTCAATTTGAAGAGGTTTTGTGTAAAGAGGTAAGTTTGAAGGGGAGTAGTGATTTTTTTTTTTTAAGGTTTATTTATTTATGCATACAGAACTGGGGTACAGGCCAGAGGCTTGGGGCGGTGAGAGGCTTCACTAGAGACAGAGTGGGGAGCAGAACAGGCAGACCGACGAAGTACACTGCTGAGGGGAGCAGCGGGCAGGTCAGGAGAGGTCTGCCACACCATGTGGTCACCTCCGGGGCAGGCGGGAATCGAACTCATGCAGAAGTGGCTTTAGCTTCTCAGTGCAGTGCTTTAACCCGCTGCGCCACCAGGGAGGGCCGGGGAGTAGTGATTTTAAAGGGGAGAATTCAAAGGAGGAAGATGGCATCTTTAAAGTGTTGGTTGATAGAAGAAAACAAGTGATGTGACCGAAGCAGAAACAGATTTTCTAGGTTGGATAACTGACCAGTGGGAAACAAATTCATGCTGAGGATTTTTTCTTTCATAGATTTTATTTTATTTGTTGTTTTGAGTATCAGTACACAGAAGTTTCAGTTGGTACACAGCTTTTCAAATATATATGTATATATATATATATATATACATATATATATTACATCACTGTTCATTTTTGTACAATGTTTGCATTCTTTTCCCATTTGTAGACCCTATAGAATTTCCACCATCAGGTCACCGGTGTGTCATCATCCCTTGGGCTCTTCCCACCCTAGTTTAGGTCCCTTTCCCTCCCCCTCCCCTGCAGAATGTCTCTGATTTATTTTTGCCTGATTTTTTTTGTTTTGTTGTAGTTTTCATTGTTACTATTTTTTCCCCTGATCCCTTATTTGGTTTCCCTATATTCCTCCTATAAATGATACCATCCAATATTTTTCTTTTTTCTTCTGACTTACTTTACTGTACACAGCTTTTAATATATATAATGAACATCAAAAAAATCACGGAGTTTGATTCCTTTTAAAGCACTGTTGTGACTTTATTTGGGGACCGATTTTTCTTACCTAGTTATTAAATGCCACCAATGTCTTCAAGTGGTTATATTGTAAGCCCCATTAAATCACAGCTAAGTATCATGTACACTGCAGCTTACATTTTCAATCTTTTATAGCACATTACCAAAGTTACTGGGGAAAAAAAGATGTTACAGCGTGCAGAAAATTCTGACAGGGAAGCCAAGATCTCTCCTGTAGTTTTCTTTATGGGAAGAGTGAGTTTTCTTTACAAAACAATTCTACCAAAATACAACATAGGAATAAAAGCAATTTTTAATGTTCAAGACAAATTAAATGTACAACTGTGACTCCAAATGGCCATTTAGCATGAATTATATAATCGCCTAAAAAAAAAATTACCCTGTCTGGAATGTTAAGCCAAATGAAGAAAGCTTTCAAGAAAGATGGGGAGAGGTACTTTGGGGTGTCAAGTTGGAAACTGGTTTATAGAATAAGTAATGGGGATTATTTCGTATCTGTTCTCACAAAATTCTTCTCAAAGAATTGAAGAGTATAAGCAGATACACATATCAGATAGACAAACACAGAACAGAACAGAACAGAACAGAACAGAACAGAACATCATTATGCAACTTGCTCAAAACCAGAATGCACTGGCTAATAAAAAAAGTCTCCCTATTCCCTCCTCCTTTTTCCTTCTTCCGCTCTTCCCCCACCCTCCACTTCCTTTTCCCTCCCTATCTCAGTATTCCTCTCTGATTTCCTGAAAATACCTGTAAGATTGTTCACAGTAGAGGAACTCAACATCTTATATCTATGTTATCAGTGCAATGGAGATTATGAATTAACCTTTTAGAAAGTAATCCCTTCCCCCAGGGTAAAATATAATAGGTCCTCTACCAAAATTTCCACTTAATGTCTCTTGACTTTTAGAAATTTTTTTTGCATCTCTTAGTAAAATTTTTATGAAAGGATTGGAAATTTGCTTTGTTGCAGATAACTTTTTATACAAAGGAGACTTTCTTTTTGTAAAGAATGGAGGAAAAGTCTTATGAAAACTCAGAAGTCATAGAATTCCAGGATTTAGAGCTATTTTAAAGAGTAGTAGTGCATTGTAAAATATGAATTCCTCTTAATCAGGCAGGTACTTATGATGATGTTGAAGAGGAATCCAGTCTGTTCTTCTCTGTTCCTGATCCTTCATTCTGAATTTCTGTATATTTGACAGGTGTGAGCAAGGCAGAATGGATTTTACCCCAGTACACAGCCCCATCTGCAGAAAGTAAGATATTTGCTTATTTTCAAGACATCTGTACTCTTAGTACAATCAGGTTTAGGGACACGAGGGTTTTGGAAGTGTTCTTCCAAACTGGATTTGGACTTTGGTAGACTTCATTTCTCTATTCTTAATATGTGAAATCCAGATGAAACACTGCAACTTAATACATGTTAATACCTGAGTTCAGGTCATTTCAGTGGGTCTGGAACAATACCGGTGGATTCTCAAGTAGAGGAGACAATCAACGTGTAAATCCAGGGGACTCACAATTCTTATTCTGCCATCAGCTTCATGACACCTCATTCTCATCCTCATTGCCACAATTCTCACCTACAAAATCAGAAATAACCTCTTAGTTTATTCATGAACCTATTTCCAGAGTTGTTATAAGCACCCTTCTTTGAAAACATAAAATATTGAGTAAATAGTATTTCTCCCACAGCTTTTAATGATTGAGGAAATACTAGATTTGTTTCCTTCATGTTAGCTAAAGTAAATTTTAATTTTTTTCTATTCATATTCACTTGTTAAACATTCTGACCTTACTTATTACAACTCTGGGCTTCTGGTATAATATTTCCCCAATCTGCCATCTATTTTGTTTTGTTATAAATTGCAGGCAGGTAGTCTAACTGGATTAATTTTTCACATGAAGGTTTCTCCACTTTGGCATCATTTGTTTTCTAGCTTTCTAAATTTAATTGTCCTAGTTTAAGTCTCTTCTTTGCTTTCACTTGTCCAACCTTCAACTGACCTTAAACTTGTTTAGTTTTGGTCTATGTATTGAGCAGATATTTGGAAAGTTTACTGGTTTTTGTTATTAGAAATAAGGTTACATGGCAACATTTGCTGATGTGTCACCCTAACATATCCGTGTGACTAGGACAAGCAGAATTGCAGTTTCACTAGAGTCTACCAGTCTGCTCTCTTGCCATTTTACCTAATTACACTTTACCAGCCAGCATGTAAATGTTTCTGTTGCTTGATGTCTTATACCATTGCATTTTCTAGTGGTTATAATCTTGTCTTACTCAATTTGCCTTCTGTTTTTTTTTTTTTTTAATGACTTTTTTACTCCCTGACATGTATTGTGAATCCAACTTTAAACCTTTACGATTTAGAAAGTAGTTCATGCTGTGATTCACTGACCTATAGCATTGAGCTTTCAGGGTTATGAGCACCTTAATTATCAGCACTTTAAGAACATAAACCCCATTTTTATTTAAGAAATCATGAATGTTCAGATAGTTTCATGACTATGTCCTTTCTAACTTCACATAGGCCAACAACTGCCTGCAGGCATGGTGTTACCCCTGGCTCCAGAAGTTTCACCAGGTGCAGGGGAATATCTTTCTCAGATTCAGTGGAGGAGTCAACTCCCTTACCCTCTGTTGAAGATCGCCTGGCTGTCCTCTGCCCTTCTCAGGAGCTTCTAGAATATTACCAAAAGAAGATGACTGAATGTGAGGGAGAAAATGAGGACCTGCTGAAGAAACTGGATCTGTACAAAGAAGTTTGTGAAGGACAGGTAAGCAAAAGACGTGATGCACACCCTTCAGGAGCGCTAATGAAGTCTGTTAATCAGAGAAGGTCAGGAAATACCAACTCATATCACAAGCAGATATTTTACAAAAAAAAGAGTCATTTTTTTTTACTCCCTTCTACCGCAGTCTAACCAATCTGCTATCCACTTTTTGGGCCCCCCATTGGATCATAAACCCCTATAAAGTCTTACATCTTGTTTGTTCTCTCTTAAATTTCACCCTCTTGCCCCTGACTTCATTGTCACCTCTGACATGTCATCTTCTGACATGTGCTTCCTCTCTAACATGAACCCCTCCTGCCTCACTTCTTTAACTATTGTCCTTCTTGTATGTGACATGAACTGACTCCCCCCTATATAAAAGAGGACTCCTTGGCAGTCTAATATCTTTCTAACTACCTTTTCCCCCCCCCAGCATAAACTAGAATGGGATTTACAACAGAGAGAGGAAGAGATAGCTGAACTGCAGAAAGCGCTAAGTGATATGCAGGTCTGCCTCTTCCAGGAGCGGGAACACGTTTTACGCCTCTACTCAGAAAATGACCGACTGAGAATCAGGTACCAAGCAGAAGGGGAATTTTGGAGCTTTGTTTCTAAGTTACACTAAATGAGAGCGGTTTCTCTCCAGTCATTCTCTTAGGTTTTATTCCCCAGAAACAGCTCTGAGACGGAGACTCTGCCTGTAGAATGTTTAGCATTCAGGAATAACATCTTTGAGCAGATTTGGGCAGAGGAAGAATTTGAACTCCGATACAGTGGTAACAGGCGTTAGCCAACCCCACTGGGAACGCCAAAGCTAGGCTAGTCTTGGCAAAGACGTAGGACTTTGTGTTGCCATAATGATTAATCAGGGAGTGGGAATCAACTTAGGAGAGGCAACCCCTGACAACCAGGGCCTGCCGGGACCGGACTCAGCTCCACCTTTTCTGATATAGTCAGATACAGTGGTGTATACTCAAAGAGGAAACTTCCTGAATCCACATAGCTCTGTGATAGTCCGCTGCTGTTACTAGTAAGGCTGCAAACTGCCTTTATTTTAGAGTGAGAGAGTTGCACAATATCAGCTTCTGGAAGATTGTGGATCCTGATACAGGTAGATTCTATACGGTGTCTGGTTTGGTGGGAGTGCTCAGCCAAATAGGCCAATTTCTCTCATTGCTTTCTGTCTTTATGTCATAACTTATTTCTGTGCCCCCTGCTTTATTCTGTTTTGCCTGGCATTGTGCGATGCACTGGTTTGAATATTGTGGCATGTAGTAAATTGTGAAATCAGGAAGTGTGGGTCTTCCAATTTTGTCCTTTTTCAAGATCGCTTTGACTACACAAAGTAAAATTCCATGTTAATTTTTTTCTTTATTCTTCTCAATTTTTTAAACTTGTATTATATTTTACATCATTCTTCCTTTTTATAGAATGCATGTGTTCTCATCTCAGGTATAATCTCCGTAAAAGTCCCACCACCAGTTCACCTGTGTATCATCACCATAGTCCCTTGCGCTCTCTCCTCCCCTGTTTTGATGCCTTTACATTGCCCTCCCCATGTGAATTTTAGGATGGATTTTTCTCTTTCTGCACACATGCCACTGGGATTTTGATAGGGATTAAACTGAATCTGTAGATTGCTTGGTTAGTAATGATTTTGTTTTTAGTGAGGTATAATTGACATACAATAGTTTTAGATATGCAACATAATGATTCAGTATTGGTGTAGATTGTGAAATGGTCTTCACAAAAGCTATCTGGCCTCTGTTACCATATAGCATTACAGTATTCTCCTTGTCATGAGAACTTTTAACTTTACTCTTGGCAACATTCAAATATGCAATACAGTTTCTTTGACTATAGTCATCATGTTATATATTCTGTCCACGTAACTGACTTATTTTAAACTGGATATTTGGACCCTTGACTCACTTTGTCTACCCCACCCCACTTCTGTCTCCAGTAACCACCAGTTTATTCTCTATATTATGAGTTTGATTATTGTTATTTATTTTTAGACTCTACATGTAAATGAGACCTATAGTATTTTGTCTTTCTTCATCTGACTTGTCACAGTTTGTCCTTACATCTTGAGTACTATAAATAATGCTGCACTGAATTGACACCTTCATATTACATCTTCCCATTCAGGGACATTGACATCTTTCTTTCTTTTTTTTTTTTTAATGTGTTCTTTAATATCTGTCAGCAGTATTTTGTAGTTTTAATGTACAAGTGTTTCATCTTGCTTAATTCCTAAGTTTGTTATTCTTTTTGATGCTATTATAAATCAAATTCTTAATTTTCTTTTTGTATTGTTCTGTTAAAATAAAGGAATGCAACTAATTTTTGCCTCTTGAATTTGCATTCTGCTATTTTGCTAAATTCACTGATCAGTTCTTACAGGTTTTCTTTTTGGTGGGGAAAACCTTAGGATTTTGTACATATAACATCATATCATCTGTGAACAAAGACGATTTTACTTGTTTTCTAATTTGGATGTCTTTTATATATTTTTATTGCCTACTTGCTCTAGCTAGAACTTCCAACACTGTTGATTAGAAGTTGCAAAGTGAGAATTCTTGTCTTACTCTTGATGTTAGAGAAAAACTTTCAGTCTTTCACATTTGAGTGTGATGTTAACTATGGGTTATGACTGTATTATATAGTGGTTGTTTCTATGCCTAGTTAGTTGAGTAGTTTTATCATAAGAAAGATATCTGAAAAGATGTCAGTATTTTCTCTGCATCAATTGATGATCTTTTTTTTTCCTTTTTCCTTCATTCTGTATTAATATTAGTCAGTTTTCATATGTCAACCACCTGTGCATTCTAGTATTACTTTCCACTAGTTGGTGTGTAGTGCTTTTAATATGCTGCTGAATTTGGTTTGCTAGTATTTGTTGAGAATTTTTACATCAGTGTTTACATGAAATACTAGTCTATAGTTTTTTCTTCATATGTCTTTGTCTGGCTTCAGTATCAGGGCAAGGCTGATACCAAATGATTTCATTTATAGGATGAATTAGGAAGGTTAGGAACAATTGGTATAACTCCTTTAAATGTTTGGTTGAATTCACCCATGAAGTCATCAAATCCAAGGGTTTTCATTGTTGGAAGGTGCATGGTTACTGATTCATCTGTTTAATGATTTCAAGCCTTGACCCAATCAGAACCTCCTTTCAACTCTGGACCACATTAAGGGCTCACCTTCCATGTCACTTGATATTTGGATCAGAGCAGTATTCTAAAGTATGTCTCATGGTGTCTTCTGAATCTGAAGAATCTTTCCTGGCATTATGCTTACTTCTTAATAGTAGTAGGTGTGAGATGCAATAATCTGTCCTTTACTTTGAAGGGCATATCCTGGCATTCCTAGACTGGATGCCTAAAATTTCAGTGAGCTTTTGTAAGGTGTATTTTCAACTCTCTGGAACATGTCTCTCAACCAACAGTAAAAACACACCTGCCATTTCTTGTCTTTTCAGTCTGACTTAATATAATATCAATAGTGAACAAATGTGATCTGTGGAATGACCATATTCAGGTCCTTTTGGTATTTTAGAGAATAGAAGCGTTAATTGTGTTTTAGGAAGAGATTGTGAAAGCAAACCATTGTTCACTCCACATGAATGAAAACTGCTCCTGGTTCTAGTAAGGAGTGGGAAAAAAGACTTGCTTAATTAATAATTATATTCCATATCCAGACTACCAAGCTACTCTGCTCTACCAAGAGACTGGTAAAGTGACTGAAATTGTAACCTATCTAGTAGTAGTCCACTATCAGTCATCTGGTTTTGCATTGGTTGTATTTGTGAATTAGGTGGAGATTTGATGAGGACCTCCACCCCTATATCCTTTAGGTCTTTGTTTACGATCTTGGTTAGTGTGGGGAAGGGCAATTTTAAAGTCTTCCACTTGGCTAACCTAGAAGTCAAGAAACCAATTTGGGGGTCTTGCCAACTAACAATATATTGTACATTTAGAGATAAGGTCTGAATTCACTAGACCTACTATGAACTATCTCTAGACCAAAATCCCATGCACCCCAGTGCTGTAGGACAATGTTTTAGATGACCTATATCTATGTCATCTCAGACCCAGTATCCAGCACTTGAAATGCCCGGATATTTCTTTCTCCCCAGTGTACAATTATTTGAATAAATGGACCTATGCCCTTTGGGTGAACTGGAGTAATTATTATCACGTACATTTGCTGTGGTGTACCAGTTCTTATCTCGTGGGAAACCCAGCTTCTCCTTCAGGAATTAGTCTCTGGGTCCTAAAACCTGCTGAAAAATGGGTCAAAGATCGTAGGGGTTTTTGGTAGGTAATATTCCTGAACCTTTACCCTAGGAACACTGTGTTCAGTGTACCATCCCCACATCACAGACTCTGAAACCTCATTTTAGAGCTTGCTTTCTTTCTTTCTTTCTTTCTTTCTTTCTTTCTTTCTTTCTTTCTTTCTTTCTTTCTTTTGTTTTTAATTATGCATAGAGGAATTGGGGTATAGACTAGAGGTGCAGGGGGTGAAATGATTCACCAGCGACAGAGTGGTGAGCAGAACAGACAGATCCACTGAAGTACACTGCTGAGGGGAGCAGCAGGTGGGACAGGAGAAATCTGCCACTTCATGTGGGTCAGCTCCCTGGCCTGGGATCGAATTCATGCTACAGTGGCTGTGGATAGCTTCACAGTGTTGCACTTTAACCCTTTGCACCACCAAGGAGGTCCCAGAGTTTGCTTTCTTGGCCCATTTCTAATACAAGTTGTCTTAATTGTGTTCCTTGGGAAATAGACTCTGCAATGGAGATTGACTTGCAGAAGTTAAGTGGGGAATGAATTTGGGAATAACCACCTATGGAAGGGGTAAGGAAAGTCTAATTGGAGAGAAGGTGAACTGTGATTCAGTGACAACAGGCCTCAGGATACCGTGATGTTGGATGGCTCTACAGAGATACCCTGAGTTGAGGCAAAGAGGTTAAATTTCTGTAATTTCTCACAGGGCACAGGCTGTCCCTTGGGCAGATAGTTGTGTAAGGTAGTTCTTCTGAACTCAAGAGGGATTCACCCGTGAGCAATTGGTCTGCAAAATACTGACAGCTGGGGGAATGAACCCATCAGTCCTGAAGTGGGGACTTGGAGCAGGGTACCCCAGCATACACTACAGTTCCCTTCTAGAGCCACCCAGAAACTCATTTATAGTATTTCTCTCTACATTCCTGAATATAAACACCTGATTTTTAAAAAGTCTTTCAATTTCTATTTTGCTAGTCAGTTTATTACATTTCTCAAGTTTACATATGAAAACTTGAGTAAAGAATGTATTTAGATTATAGTATTGAATGATGAGGCTAGAAGATCATTTTTTGTTTCTAATTTCTACAGGTAATTCCCCAGATGCATTTTTAAAATGTAAATACCTGAGATTTTAAAAGCAGAACTATAGTGTAGCTAAATCCTATTCAGTTTAATTTCAGGTTATAATGTTTTAAAAATAATTAAGTCATAAGGAAGATCTTTTAAACAAAAAATGTTACTTATTCTGGATGCAATGTGTGTTACTTCCTATGAGAAATGCAGAGAACTAGAGGACAAGAAAAAGATTCAGAATCTCTTGACCCTTGTGGGAACAGACACTGGAGAAGTCACCTATTTTTATAAGGAACCTCCCCACAAGGTAAGTAATACTTGGTATCGCATGGCTTGGCAAACATGCTTAGCTAGCAAAATATAGACAAGGGTACATAATTAGAGCCCTTCTGTTGCTTGCTAAAAAAGATAGGCGAGGCCCTCCGTGGTGGAGCAGCGGGTTAAAGCACAGCACTGAGAAGCTAAAGCCACTTCCGCATGAGTTCGATCCCCGCCTGCCCTGGAGGTGACCACATGGCGTGGCAGACCTCTCCTGACCCGCCCGCTGCTCCCCTCAGCAGTGTACTTCGTCGATCTGCCTGTTCTGTTCCCCACTCTGTCTCTGGTGAAGCCTCTCACCGCCCCTGAGCCTCTGGCCTGTACCCCAGTTCTGTATGAACAAATAAATAAATCTTTAAAGAAAAAAAGATAGGAGAATTAGCTATTATAGACCCACATATAACTCAGTTTTCAAAGAATGTTTTTACTTTATTCTTCAAACACCTTAGGAAATAACATTGTTTACCCCATTTGACTGTTCAGAAGCATAAAGGAGTAGATATTTTAGATACGAATAGAGAGGAACAAGAACAAACTTAGTGTGGGGACAAATTTTAATATTTGTGTTTCTTTTTTAATCTTTGCTTATAGCTATTACAAATGTAATATGTGGTTTATTAAACACCTAAGAGTACAGAAACTTACCTTGTAAAAGTGGCAGTCGCCTGTACTTCACCCAAGATGTGAAGCTTTTTTTCATTCATCTACTCTTTCACCTCTGTAAACAGTGCCTCTCTGAGCTTCTTTGTCCATTTTGTTCATATTTTCAACATTTTCCTAAAGGTCCTTGTCAAAGATTTCTTTTTCTTTAGTTGATAATGCTAAGTAAACCCAAAATTGTCCTTTCTTTTTTTATTTCACAATCTTAGGTTTTAACCAATTTATTACTCTGTCTAGTCTCATATGCATGACATTCTTATGTGATTATATAAATGTTGACCAATTTAATTTATGAACTTTTTTTTAATGATTTTATTTATTTATGCATACAAAACTGGTATGGGGGGTGAGAGGACTCTCCAGACACAGACTGGGGAGCAGAACAGGTAGATCTACTAAAATACACTGCTTGGGAGAACAGAGGGCTAGACAGGAGAGTTCTGCTGTGCCATGTGGGTCAGCTCCCTGGCTGGAGATAGAACTCAGGCTGTAGTAGTGATAGCACAGAGACTTATTAACCCGTAGGCCACCAGGGAGGCCCCAATTCATGAACACTTTTGATCTACAGAACTAAAGTTGAAACAAGAGTTATTACATTAAAGGATACTTGAGATTACTTCTATATGTGTGTGTGTATATATATATATATATTTTATTTTATTTTATTTTATTTATTTTTTGCTTCTTCAGGTCAGCATTCTACAAAAGACAATCCAGACTGTAGATGCATGTAAACAGAATGAATCTTCAGCTTTCAGAGCAGGTACCAACCATAATATTATATAAATAGAAGCAGATTTTAAAAACATAGTAAAGTTGGATTTGGATTTTTTCCCTCTATTTACAGTGATAATGAGTATTCATAATGTCTGTGGTCATTTAAGATCTTGTTCCTTTTTTTAAAGATTTATTTTTATTTATGTGTACAAGAGCTGAGGTATAGGCCCAGAGGTGCAGGGGCAGAGGGTGAGAAGATTCACCAGGGACAAAGTGGGGAGCAGAACAGGCAGATTGACTGAAACACACTGCTGAGGGGAGCAGCAGGTGAGACAGGAGAGGTCACCATGTGGGTCACCTCCCTGGCTGCAGATTGAACTGGCTGCCTGTAGCACTGGCTGTGTATAGCCTCATAGAGCTGAAAAATGCTGAAACTTAACCCTTTGTGCCACCAGGGAGGACTTCTTACTGAACTTGAATCATCTAAGGAATTAAATTTTGTTCAATGCCGTTTTAGTGTTCATATTGTAAAAGTAAGCTTGGCTTTGGGAAATTAAGACAAATGTATAGAATTAGTGTTTCCCCTTTGCTTTGTAAAATAAAGTTTTACAAAGAAAACAGAACTCCAATAGGAATTTAATCATGTGTTCATCAGACAGATAATTATTATACAAGTGATACCCTAGCAGAGTCCCTTAGAGAAACTCCTTAGTTGTACGTTTTCCTTTCTTTATAGGAAATGAGGCTGAAGTCTTCTACAAAAGCAATGCTGATAATTGAACAGCAGAAAGAAAAACTTAAGTAAAAGTCTTCATAAATTTTTGTTTTCTATTTTAGATTCTAAAGTAAGCAAAAGAAAACTGACCAAGAAAGAGAAGGAAGAAAGTTCTGAGCAATACCACAGAGACATACAGTCACTTACCCTACAGGTACACAGTTTATTTTGTCAGACCAAGACAGTTTGCTCGTTTATAGCCTAACCAAATTAGGAGACATTAATTTAGGAGGAATACAACTGACATTTTTATTGTTTAGCTGCTGTGATTTTGGATTTCTCAGGAAAGGCTCTCTTGTAGAAGTAAGAACTAAGAAGCAGCAGGAGAGGAAACACCCCTCTTCCCCTTGTGAGCTTACTCACCCTGTCTACTTGTGCTTCTAGGTAGAAGCATTGCAAGCCCAGCTGGAAGAACAGACCAAGCTTTCTAGAGAGCAAGTTGAAGGGCTCATGGAGGATAGACGGATTCGCATTGAGGAAATACAAGTTCATCAACAGAGAAATCAAGACAGAATCAAAGAGCTTACCAAAAAGTAAGTGTTCAGGAAAACTGTGCTGAACAGATTTTATTTTTATATATATTTTTAATTGCTTTAAAAGTTAGCAATACTATACTTCAGCAGCACAGGCTAATGAAACTAAAAGGACCGTGAGCTTTTCTGGAAATACTATCCTTTATTTTCTTGAAGAGTGGCTGGGCATTCCTCATGTCTGTTTAACCCATGTTGGTATTTAGCTTGATCTTAATGTGTCAGGAATCTTCTTTTGTCCACTGAAGTTATCTGACTCAATGTAGTAAGAGTCTTTTCTTCTGTTTGGCCCCTCACAGCTCAGAAAGCTATGACTTGACATCCCCGGATAATAGAATGCAGGCTCTCCGTGCGTACTGTTTGGTTCCTTCCTGCCTTTCCTCACCTTTCTGCAGTCTTACTGCATCTCATGCCATTTTTCTAAACATTCCCTTTCTGAGATCATTATTGATTTCTGAATTTCTATGACCAGTTTTCTCCTTACAGTGTTTCTTTGTTATTTGTATCGTGCTGTGTATTTGGCACCATTGACCACCCCCTCTTGGAAATTAATCTCCTTGATGTCTGTCACACCTGTCCTTAGTCCTTCTCCCTGTCTAACCCTTCTTAGCCTTTTGTCTGGTTCCAAGACTTGGTCTGAGCTATAAAGACATCTTTAGTTGAATATGAACACCTCAAATTGACCAGCACTGAAGCAAATCTACTTTTCTCCCCATATCTCAAACCTACTACTTTAATCTTTTTTCATTTAGAGTGAAGATACTATCCAGTTTCCCCAAGCTGGAAACCTTACTCCCTTTATCTGTCATTCCAAGCCCTGTCAAGTGGAAGCCTGAGAAGTCTCAGATCCACACTCTGCCTTCTCATTCTTAGCATAGGAGTTTAGGCTACATTACTGTTTAAGTTGTTACGGTCATTAAAGTGTTCTTATCACTGGCCCCATTGTGTTCCGCAGTCTTCCTCACTGGTATGCGTCAGCTCCTCTGTTTGGTATTAGTTAATGTTTAGAAGCATTTGCTAGCTCCCTCTTATCTTATGATGAATCCCTGTACCTTAACATGAATTTTTAGGAACTTCATCGTCGACACCAAATTAACCTTCTCAGTCTCAACTCCTCTTGCTGTTACTCACCTTGTTCTTCGAGCAGGCTAATACTCTCCATTGTTTATGCAACACTGGCCTTGTGGCAGGCACCTGAAATTAAGCTTTTCCTTCTGCGCATCCCCATAGTGAATCGCATGCGTCCGTGACCGCACTTACCACCGCCTGCTGTTGCTATGGCTTTATTCTCCCGGGGCTTGTCTGCCTCTCCCATGTATGCATAGTAGGAGCACTGTAAAACATCTGTGATGGTTCTTGTCAGGTTATGTCCTAACATCTGTTTTCTGCATTACATTTCCTATATGTTAAAAGTCTTTTTATTGAGGCCTGCGCAGATCCAAACCTGTTCGTGGCTTGGGGTTGCTATCTGCCTCATAAAGCAAAGTAGAAGGTTTGTCTTAGGGGAAGACAAAGTCGCCTTCTCCTCTGACAAAGCCTCTCACATGACTTTGGCATCTTCAGGAATAAGAATCTGGGTTTTCATTTGAGGTAGAGAAGACCATGGATATAACCAGAAAATTCAGAATAGGTATAGTTATTCCAAAAGTCATTACTGTTACCCAACTCAGGCTTCAATCAGTCATAGGTTTGGATTACTTAATAAAACAGTTTCAAAATATGCTACTTATTTCTCCTTCCTTCTCCACCATTTTTTTTTTTTTTT
>NW_004567135.1:10590565-10598467 GCF_000260355.1 Condylura cristata | reverse complement strand
TGTTTAGCAGTTTGAGGAACCTCCAAACAGTTTTCCATAGTGGTTGTACTAGTTTGCATTCCCACCAGCAATGCAGGCTTTAGCCTTTTAGTGCTGTGCTTTAACCCGCTGCGCCACAGGGAAGGCCCTAAAACTTGAAACTTTTAAGTTTTCTTTAAATACTTTATAAAACAGTCATTTTATTGCTAAAATAAATTTTTTTTTCATGTTTACATTCTTTATCCCTTTATCTTACTGTCTCCTCAAACCTCTTCCATTTCCTTCACTTAAAAGTGCAGTGATTCATGGGACCTCCCTGATGGCTCGGGGGTTAAGTCTCAGCACTGTTGAGCTGTTGCCAGCCACTGTGGTCTGAGTTCGATCCCAACCAGGGAGTACAGTGATTAAAATTGGAAGTGATATTCAGATTAAAATTTCTGACCCTTAAAAGCTCTTAACATGTTAACATTTATCAGTTCTTTTCAGTCTTCATTTTCATTTTTGGTATCTTGCCCTTAAGCATGGCATTTTCACTTTTCCTTCAATTGTAACCGATTTTGTGGGAGCAATATTAAATTGTCATTCATTTATAGTCTAGTATCACCTACATAGCTGAGCACATGGCCAGCCCTCCCATTAGCTAGGTCATCCTACGGATATTGAATGGCTTGAAATCCAAGGCTGTTGATGATTGAATTTTGCGTGTCACTTTCAAACCTTTTGTACATTAAGAAGATCATACTTTCCCAGTTTATAATTGAGAGCATAATTGTAGGGAGAATAAAATTACTACTTGAAAGAGAGAGCCCTGTGGTAACTGAATCAGGACTCACACACAGTCATGTGGTGACATTTGCCTTGTGCCTGGCAGTATGCTATCACTGCCTCCTTACCTGTGTACCTTATTGCTCATGAAAAGAACTAAGTTGGATTGGATCTGGCATTTGTTCAATGGAAAACTACCATGGTTGCCTTGCCTCAGTATGTATAGTCTTCGCAAGTGGTTTGGTTATTTGATACAGTATTTTTCTAGGTGTTGGTGTTAAATTCATGATATTCTAACTCCTAGGGATAGAAATATTGCTTGGCTATTCCTAAATCTCAAGAAATAGTCAGTAGGAATTTATGTAGTGCCTTCATTTAGTCCAGTAGTTGGTACTGTCCTTGACCATCTGGTGGGAATGAGACAAAATACAAATGGTAAGATATAGCCTTACTTGAAAACATGCATGTTGGCAGTTAAAACATGATATAGTACGTAGGCAAGTGTTGAATTACAACACAGGAATAGATTTAAACTGATAAGGATTTAAGAGAATGTAGTTTTCTAAGCTCTCTGCCCACCTGTGTCTGTATAGGTATCTCTCTTTTTCATGCTCCCCTTTTCCTAATAAACCTGTCCTTTTAAAATATTAAAAAACAAAACAGAACAATGGTATTTCCCAGTAGGCTTAATGGTGAGATGACTTCATAGAGGAAGTCGACCTTGAAAAAAAAGGACAAGATTTGATATCCTGCAACTTCCATGTAGAGCACAGCATAAACAAAAGCAGAGCTGTTTTTGACATTTTAGAACTTACTTTAATCCTCAGTCAGAACACATGACTTAGTTCTTTATTTATTGAGGCATAATTGATATTGTGAAGTCTAATCACTATAACTAGTTCATACTTATACAAGCTGTTTGGAAATATTTCTGTAGTCCTTTTAATTCTCTCACCTGCAGTTAGCACTCAGGAAAGCATCTGCAAAGGCCAGTCTGGGAATGAATGAGCTTGTGTGACATTTACATTTTGTCCACTAGGATTTAGATTGCCAGTGATCAAATTAAGCATTTTAAAAACTATTAGCAATCTTTTTAAGGTCTTTTAATTGTTGCATATAAGAAGTGGGGTACAAGCCAGAGGTGCAGGAGGTGAGAGGATTCACCAGAGACAGCAGGTAGACTGAAATATACGGCTGAGGGGAGCAGTGGGTGGGACACAAGAGGTCTGTGCTTTATGTGGGTCAGCTCCCTGGCCAGGGATGCAGCTCTGGCTGCAGTGGCTGCCAACAGTTCAATAGTGCTGACTTTAACCCCTGTGCCACCAGGGAGGCCCCAGGTTGCATGGGAACTTGTTATCTCCCCTTCCTGGGGGAATAACTCTTAATGTGTCAGGTGTGCTATGTAAGCATCTTCATATCCACTTTGTACTCTGTCTCCTAGTCTCCATCACACCCAAGAACTGCTCTTTGAGAGCACCAAAGACTTCCTGCAACTCCGATTTGAAAACCAAAATAAAGAGAAGTCATGGATGCTTGAAAAGGATCATTTGATGTCAAAAATTAAGCAGTATAGGGCACAGTGTAAGAAGAAAGAAGATAAAACTGGAAGAGTTGGGCACATTTCACATGAGAGCCATCATAGCCAAAATGAATATATCAAGGTACTTTCTTTATATCTTAGTGGGAATTGTTTATTTTTCTGGAAGAGTTGAAAGAACTCAGAGAGTAAAAGAACATAAAAATTATCATGCAAGATTCATTTAGTTCAGGATGCTGTAGCAGTAATCTCAAGAAATAGGTTTCAAATAGTAGCTCATTTTTATAGTGTTTAAGGACTAAATTATGCATTTATTCATTCACTCAGCAGGAAATTATTGTACTTCTGCTCTGGGCCAGGCTCTGAGGTTACAGCCATAAATAAGCTTGACAAAGTCTGCCTTCATGACACGTACATTTTAATGAGTGAGAAAGAACAGAAACAGCAAATAACCAAGATTGTGATAGGCTATTAGGAAGTGGTATTAAGTATTAAAAAGATTATGTGAAGATTATATATAGTTGCTGGTAGTCTACATTTTTTTCCCTTTTTTTTTAATTATTATTTTATAACAGTTTATTTTTACATCATTTTGTACATTTTTTTTTCCATCTCAATTGTAATCCCCACAGGAGTCTACATTTTTTTTTTTAAAGCTTTATTTATTTGTGCGTACAGAACTGGAGTACAGGCCAGAGGCTCAGGGGCGGCGAGAGGCTTCACCAGAGACAGAGTGGGAAACAGAACAGGCAGATCGACAAAGTACACTGCTGAGGGGAGCAGCGGGCGGGCCAGGAGAGGTCTGCCACACCATGTGGTCACCTCCAGTGCAGGCGGGGATCGAACTCATGCGGAAGCGGCTTTAGCTTCTCCGTGCTGTGCTTTAACCTGCTGCGCCACCAGGGAGGGCCAAGTCTACATTTTTTTTTAAGATTTATGTACTTATACATAGAAGATCTGGGGTGTAGGCCAGAGACGTAGGGGGTGAGAGGATTCACCAGAGACAGAGTGGGGAGCCGAACAGGTAGATCTACTGGAATATACTGCTCAGGGGAGCAGTAGGCCAGACAGGAATGGTCTGTGCCATATGTGGGTCAGCTCCCAGGCTGGAAATTGAACTCAGATCACGCAGTAGTGATAATATGATAGCACTAAGACCAGGAGGCCCCCTGCTGGTAGCCCATTTGTGAGGGTGAGCACCGGAATACTGCTTAAATCTGGAATTTTGTTTATTCCAAGACATTGGAACTAAGCTTACTATATAAACCTAGGGGGAGAATAAGCCAGGTAGAGAGAAAAGGAAGTTTAAAGCCCTGGAATATGTTCAAAGAACATAACATCGTAGAGGAAAAAGGAAAGAGGAAGTGTGCACAGGAGGTTGGAGGGTTGGGTAATAGCCATCGTGAGGATTTTATAGGGCCGTCTTGGTAAGGAATGTGAATTTTAGCGTTAGACATTGTTTTGTCTTTGAAGGATTATGTGTAATAATAAAACATATTTGATTTAGGTTTTACAAAGATTATTGGACTGCTTAATGGGATATGTATAATCAGTATTGTCATTGATGTTTCTTTCTTTTTAAAGAAATACTTCAGAAATGTGTTCCAAAACAAATATTGTTAAGTCCTAGTTGGGACAATTCTGATTCCATAATCTGACTCTTAGCAGAGCCCAAAAATACTTTATTTTAAAGAGTTTCTGTTGACAAATACTACTAAGTATACTTTTTTAAAAGAGCAAATAGCATCCTTTAGAAATAAGAGGTTTTTCTAGGAAGCTACATGTAAAAAAAGGAAACTAGATCACTACCTCAGTCCATTCAAAAGTCAACTTGAAGTGGATTAAAGACCTAGGTATAAGAACAGAAACCATAAAATATCTGGAAAAAAAGATGGGCCAAACACTACACAACATACACTTCCACGACATCTTTAAAGATAGAGCACCCAATGCCACGATAGTGAAGGCAAGGATAAATAGATGGGACTACATTAAGTTAAAGAGCTTCTGGGCCCTCCCTGGTGGCTCAGCGGGTTAAAGCACAGCACTAAGAAGCTAAAGCCACTTCCACATGAGTTCAAGCCCCACCTTCCCCGGAGGAGATCCACATGGCGAGGCCAACCTCTCCTGACCCGTCCGCTGCTCCCCTCAGCAGTGTACTTCTACGATCTGCCTGTTCTGCTCCCCTCTCTGTCTCTGGTGAATCCTCTCACCCTCCGCATCTCTGGCCTATACTCCAGTTCTATATGAATAAATAAATAAATCTTTAAAAAAAAAAAGAGCTTCTGTACAGCAAAGGAGACAGTACAAAAAACAGACAGACAGCCCACTAATTTGGAAAAAATTTTCTCACACAAAACCAGTGATAAAGGACTGATCCTAAAAATATATGGAGAACTGATGCAACTCAACAAAAATAAACAACCCCATCAAAAAATGGACAGAAGAGCTAAAAAGACAGTTTTCCAAAGAGGAAATGCAGATGGCCAACAAGCATATGAAAAAATGTTTTAACATCACTCATAATAAGGGAGATGCAAATTAAAACCACAATGAGATACCACCTCACCCTAGTGAGAATGGCACATCTTCAAACAACTAGCAACAACAAATGTTGGCGATGATGTGGAGAAAAAGGAAGTCTCCTGCACTGCTGGTGGGAATGCAAGCTAGTACAACCACTATGGAAAACTGTTTGGAGGTTCCTCAAACTGCTTAACATTGGGCTTCCCTATGACCCAGCAATCCCATTCCTAGGTATCTACCCAAGAGTCACAAAAACACTGATTCAAAAAGATACCTGCACCCCCATGTTTATTGCTGCTTCATTTACAATTGGAAAAACATGGAAGCAGCCCAAATGCCCAAAAGTAGATGACTGGATTAGAAAGATGTGGTACATATATACAATGGAATATTACTTAGCAACCAAAAAAGAGAAACACATGTCTTTTGCAGCAACTTGAATGGAGCTGGAAAAGATCATGCTTAGTGAGATAAGCCAGAAAGAGAAAGAAAAATACTGATGGTTTCACTTACAGCAGGTGTATAATGGACCAGGCGAGAAAATAACAATAATAATGAACAGCCATATACCAGTGACATTTTGTGGGGGTGGAGTGGGGAATGGGATCAAACTGGGGAGGGGGAGGGAAGTGCACAGGACTCTGGTAATGGCACATGGGTGACTTGGTGATGGGAAACCCATGGGGATTACAATTGAGATAAAGAAATGTACAAATGATGTAAAAATAAACTATTACATTTTAAAAAAAAAGAGGTTTTCAGATAGTCTTCAAAATTCCTTGCTTTTCCTTAACTGTTTCATACTTGAAGAAATTCTTGTTTTCTATTCATTGTTTACTCAAATGCTATTTGAACTAACCAATTTGTAGTACTAAGTATTTACTGGAATATCTCCTTCCCCCTCCCCCCTTTGACCTGCAGTCACTAAAGGATAAATTAGTACAAGAGAAGAGACTTTCCAATATGTACCAAGAGCAGTGTATATCTCTAGAGGAAGAACTTGCTCGAATTCGTGAGGAAGAGGGAGTGAGGAGAGAGATCTTCAAGGTACAAAATTCCCTGCCTTTTATGGTGGAGTGGGATGTGTGAGTGGTTTGGGAAATGATTCCCTTTTCATAAATGCCTCTCCACTCCCCCATATTTAGGATCGCACTAACAGAATGGGGAAGCGTCTACAGGTAATGACAAAGCGCTATGAGGCCTTGGAGAACCGGCGTTGCTTGGAAGTGGAGGGCTTTAAGACCGATATCAAGGCTCTCCGGCAGAAACTGAAAGACTTGGAGCAGATAGTCTATAAGGTAATTGCTGGTCCTGAATTACCAAAAGGGAGAAAACAGATCCAAGTGCGGGAACATGGTTAGAGGGTTCCCCAGAAGAAAGACACACTGTTCCCTTCATGCTGGCTCCCTAGAGGGATCACCATCCATTAATCCTCACTAAAATTGGTTTAACAATTGCATGCTAGAGAGAAAACAGAAATAGACTGGAATAATTGAACGACTACATCATTCTACTTCCATCTGAGCTAAACTTAATAGAAAGTTTCATCCCTCCCAATTCTAGAAGTAGATTAAAACAACTGCTTATTTTACAGAGAGAAAAGTTAGTAATTGAGTAATATAGTCATTTTTCCCTACTGGACACAGCTTTATTTAGAATCCAAGTTGCCTCAAAAGCCTTCTTAAAGAGATTTATTCAGTCATCCACATACCCTTTATGATTATGTTCTGAATAAGGTTAATTATAGGAAGAAAAGATGCTTTCTTTCCTTCTTTAGTGAACTTACAATATTGTTATTTATATGGGTCTCTTTTTGTTCGTTTATTGATCTCTATCTCAAAGTTCCTTTACTATTATATGGGAAAACAAAGATTCTTATGTCTTTTCTGTTTTGGTTCTACTCTACATTTTCCTTCTTTCAGTTAATCATTAAACAAACTAAGGATTGAATTTGTCATGATTTACAAATGTCATAAAAAGAACTAGCATAGCCTTGTCTTTACAACTGATTTCTTACCCCTGGCATATGCCATAAATATTTCTTTTTTATCCAAATCCCTAGGCAACACTTAATACCCGAGCAAACCAGGATCTTGCTATCCTGTATGAAGTTCGTGACAGCAATAGACGGGCACATAAAATACAAGGAGAACTGAAGAACCTTAAGTCCAAAGTATTTGGCCTGGAGAATGAACTCAGACTCTGCTGATATTTACTTTTAGAAATAACTCTTCTCTGGACTAGGTCTGCTTCCTGAAACCTGAGAAAAGAGGTCTTATTCTCCCAGAAACTAGACACAGAGTTGACTGAAGTCATGGTGCCTGGGTCAAGAATTGGGGACCATTGCAAAAGACTTACTTGCATTCTAAGCTTTAGCTATAATTTTCACTGTCCTGTAAACTGCCCCTCTTTCCCACCCTTAGTCTAAATGATAACATGAATTACTTAAGAGACATTCCCACATTATTTTTCCTAGTGGTGACAGGCTTTTTTTTTTTTTATAAGAAGACAATGACAATAAAACTTGGGAAGAAAAAGAAAACTATTTTTCTGTGAACTTGGCCGAGCATCAGTGGCAAAGGAGGTTGCCTTTCCTTTAGGCAGACGGAAAAGGCAACAAATCACAACTGTCAAATGTGAATGGCAGTAATTTTACCATTTAACTTAGTTCTTCTGTCAATTGTAGGTCCTGAGTTACTTTTGGGGCCTAGTTTTGTGAAGTTTCACCAGAGGGCACCAGAGACCCTCCTCCTAAGCCAAATGTTCATGTTGGAAAATAAAAGTGCCACTGTGGGAAGAGTGTTAAAACCTTAACAATCCTTGTATGAAAAATTCAGTATTTTACCAAACCATGTATTTTCTTAATAATGTATATGTTTTAAATTAACTTTTTCCAATAAAATAGATAATTGAAAATGTTTAAATTTCTATAATTTCTAATTAAACCACATCTTTACTTTGTTACTGGCTCAGTTTGCTTGCTCGTGACCTTTGGAGTTCTATACTGTTTTTTTTAAAGATTTATTTATTTATTGTCGAGCAGTGACTGGAGTGCACACATGCTCCATTCTGCTGGGTTTGGGTTGGTGTGAGTG
>NW_004567135.1:10586881-10590465 GCF_000260355.1 Condylura cristata | reverse complement strand
CTTCAGTGTGAGTTTGATCCCCAGCCCCAGAGGTGACCCACATGGTGCGGCAGACCTCTCCTGACCCGCCTGCTGCTCCCCTCAGCAGTGTACTTAGTTGATCTGCCTATTTTGCTCCCCACTCTGTCTCTGGTGAATCCTCTCACTGCCCCTGCACCTCTAGCCTGTACCCCAATTCTGTATGCATAAATAAATAAATCTTTAAAAAAATAAAATAAAATCTTTTTTTAAAAATGGGTAACAAACCCAACAATCTAAATCAGAAATACTTGGTAATACCAATTTAAGTATGAAAAAAAGAATTTGAAATAAAAACTTGTTTTCTGAAAAATCAGGAGTGGGAGAAAGCATCGTGCAGTAATCAGTGCCTGACACATCTAATTCTTGGGAAACTGAACTCTTGGTAGGGGAAGGCATAGCCACATAACAGATGTGTGGCAGTGTCTCCAGGGATGAACCAAAGGAAGGTACAAAATACCTTTAAAAAGAGCCACCGTGTCAGCTGCCTTGTAAAGATTCTCTTTTGAATCAATAACATAGCACCTCTTCACCATGAAATTTATGTAATTTTTCACAACATTAAATAGCCCCTGACTGTGTTATTTTTGATCCAGTCTTGTGATTCTCACTGCCTCTCCACCCACACCACACTTGTTGGGTTACCAAGATTTACTGCAATATTTGCAACAGAGCAGATTGCACTGTCACCACTCACAGCACACAGGAACAGAAGAAAGGAGATGGCAGGGTCCTTCTTCAGGAGAGATATCCAGGGCCTGTGCTAAAAGGGAGACACTGGGAACAGAGTGGCAAGGATGGACTTGAGACATTTAGGAGAATGGAATCAATTTTTCAAGATTTATTTATTTATGCACACAGAACTGGGGTGCAGGCCAGAGGTGCAGAGGCAGTGAGAAGATTCCCCAGCGACAGAGTGGGGAGCAGAGCAGGCAGATCAACGAAGTACACTGCTGAGGGGAGCAGCGGGCGGGTCAGGAGAGGTCTGCCGCACCATGTGGTCACCTCCGGGGCAGGCAGGAATCGAACTCATGCGGAAGCGGCTTTAGCTTCTCAGTGCAGTGCTTTAACCCGCTGCGCCACCAGGGAGGGCCTCCTTTTGTCTTAATACTTAAAAAGTTGACTTCATAATGCTGTTTTGATATTGGACAGAACAGGGTGGCTTATTAAATCAGAATTTCAGAATTGGAAGGACTCTGGGGGGGGTCATCTAATCCAATCTTTTAATTTTCTATATAAGACCTGCCACCACTGAATTCAGCAGCCAATTGATGTTTCTAGCGCCCTCGCCTCAGTCCCAGTGACACTCATCTTCACAGTGACCACCCATTAGTATAGCCACTCTGTGACCTTCATCAGTTTACCTCTTACTAAAACCTTACAGTCTCTGGTCACTTGAGCTGTGAAATAGAAATAAATCTACCTGCTTCAGTAGGATGTTTGTAAAATAAAATCCAGAAAATAAAAAACTAGTAATTCAGCCATTAGGAAGACAACCCAAAATGTCAAAGGGATTTAAGTAAAGATTTTTCCAAAGAAAAGGTAAGTAAGAATGGTCAATAAGCACATGAAAAGATGCCCAGCACCATTAGTTATTGGGAAATGAAGCCAACAATGAGATGCCATTCACACCCACTGGAGGGGCTGTAATAAAAAAGTAAGTGCTAATGAGCATGTGAGAAATGACAGCCTCATACTTTGCTGGTGGGAATACATGATGCTGCTGCCACTTAGGAAAACAGTCTGTGTCTGACAGTTAGTTGTTCAAAAGCTAAACAGTGTTAACGTATGATCCAGTAATGCCATTTCGTAGATAAATGAAAATCCAGGTCCACCTGAGCATTTGTGCACAGATGTTCGTGGACATATTCATAATAGACACAAGTGAAAGCAATCCAAATGCTCTCAAAAATGAACAGGTAAAATGTGGTACATACAAATAGTGTTCAGACACCGGATGGAACGAAGGAATGCTAAATGATGAGACTTGAAAACATGCTAAGTGAAAGAAATCAACTACAAAATACCACAATCGCCAAATCTATAGAGGAGTAGTTCTTAAGGACTGAGGTGAGGAATGAGGAGTGGCTACTAGTGGGTTTCTCTCTAGGGTGATAAAAACGTCTTGGAATTGGTGGTAATGTTTGCAAAACAGACTAAGCTAAAAGTCCCTTTACTGAATGCTTTCGTAAAAGGATTCATTCTATATGGGTGATGCATCAGTTTTTTTTAAAGTCCAAAAAATGGCCTAGTGGGCCCTTCCTGGTGGCACAACCAGTGAAAGCACAGCTCTGTGAAACTCTCCCAAGCCACTGGCCGGTTGATACCTGGCCAGAGAGGTGACCCACATGGCGTGGCAGACTTCTGCCTCACCACTGCTCCCCTCAGCAGTCTATCTTGTCAATCTGCCTGTTCTGTTCCGCATTTTGTCTCTGGTGAATCCTCTCACCTCCCCCCTGCACCTCTGGCTTGTACCCCAGATCCTGTGTGCATAAATAAATAATTTTTTTTAAAAAATGAAATGGCTTAGTCCTGTGCCTAGCTCCTAGCATATAGTAGACCTCCAATCACATTTAACTATTATCTATATTTTGGCTTCAACCGACTTCCTAGTAGGCATCCATTATTGTGAGATTCCAAGATATATTTACTAACATTTTATTATTAGGTGCTTTGTATGCCCTACAAATTGTGCTAGCTCTTAAGTTTATGGAGATCACAATGACTTGATGTGTCAAAGATTACTAGAGAGGTTAAGCATTGGGGGAAAAAAAATTTAGTACTGAGGTAAAGTACCATGGATAAAAAGCTGCAGCAGAGAATATAAATGAGGCAATACTTGAGTCACTCAAAAACGAATTGGGAATTGGATAAGTTTGGGTATTCTAGGTAGTGGGGGCAAGGTGAAGGCAGGGTGAACAGAACATGTTGGGAAGTGCAAGTAAAGAAGAAGTTGTAATACTGGATGTATGAAGTGGAATGAAATTTCATTTAATACAATAATGTAAATCTGTTCACTATTTAAAGACCTTGTGCATTAATTGAAAACATTTGGGTTTACTTAAAAATGATGGAAAAGAGGCCTCCGGGGTGGGCAGGGGTTAAACTCTCAGCACTATCAAGCGATAGCCAGCCACTACAGGCTGACCCAGCAAGGCAGACCTCTCCTGACCCACCTGCTGCTCCCCACAGCAGTGTGTTTCAGTGGATCTGACTGTTCTGCCCCCGCCTCTGTCTCTGGTAAATCCTGTTAGCACCCCCCCACACACACCTCTGGCCTGTATCCCAGTTCTTTGTGTGCATAAAAAAATAAAAACTTGTGGGCTCTCTCTGGTGGCGCAACGGGTTAGGACGCAGCACTACAAGCTAGTTGCAGCTGCTTCAGTGTGAGTTTGATCTCCAGCCCTAGAGGTGACCCACATGGTGCGGCAGACCTCTCCTGACCCGCCTGCTGCTCCCCTCAGCAGTGTACTTAGTTGATCTGCCTATTTTGCTCCCCACTATGTCTCAGGTGAGTCCTCTCACTGCCCCTGCACCTCTGAACTGTATCCCAGCTCTGTATGCAT
>NW_004567135.1:10581421-10586156 GCF_000260355.1 Condylura cristata | reverse complement strand
AAGATTCCCCAGCGACAGAGTGGGGAGCAGAGCAGGCAGATCAACGAAGTACACTGCTGAGGGGAGCAGCGGGCGGGTCAGGAGAGGTCTGCCGCGCCATGTGGGTCAGCTCCCTGGCCGGAATTGAACTCATCCTGCAGTGGCTGCTGATAGCTTCATAGTGCTGTGCTTTAACTGGTTGCACCACCAGGGAGGGCCAAGAATAGACATCACTTATTTGTGATGGGAGCATGTTAGCAAAGAGTTAAGGATCGTTCTCTAACTCCAAAGCTTCTAGGTATGTTGTAGTGGGGAACCATGTGTGTAGTGACATCATTGCTGAGGTTTAGCAAACCTCATCTTGATGAAGGATTTACTGAATTGAATTGATTGTTGATGAAAAATGTACAGCAAACAACAGTCTGCTCCATCTGCACTCCTAACGTCCCAAGTAGCTAAGGGCTCACAGCCAGAATGAATCTAGAAAAGACAGAAAATAGCAGGAAAACAAAGACAGGTGAAGAGGCGGAGCTGGAGAGGAGGTTTGACTCCTAAGTCAAGGAAGACACTGCAAAAAATGGCTTGAAGTAGGTTCTTTTTTTAGTACTTCTTTTTTTAAAAGATGTATTTATTTATGCATACAGGGGGTACAGGCCAGAAGTGTAGGGGCAGTGAGAGGATTCACCAGAGACAGAGTGGGGAGCAGAACAGGCAGATCGACGAAGCACACTGCTGAGGGGAGCAGCGGGCGGGTCAGGAGAGGTCTGCCGCGCCATGTGGGTCAGCTCCCTGGCCGGGGAGCAAACTCGCACTGCAGTGGCTGCGATAGCTTCATAGTGCTGCACTTTAACCTGTTGTGCTACCAGAGAGGGCCCTCTTTGGCGCTTTTTAAAAATTGAACCGTTAACAATAAAAAAGTAAAATATAATGAATGTTAAAAGTAAGTATATAGGCGCGGCAGACCTCTCCTGACCTGTCTGCTGCTCCCCTCAGCAGTGTACTTCGTCGATCTGCCTGTTCTGCTTCCCGCTCTGTCTCTGGTGAATCCTCTCACCCTCCGTATCACTGGCCTGTACTCCAGTTCTGTACGAATAAATAAATAAATCTTAAAAAAAAAAAAGTAAGTATATAAAAAGTAAATAAATATCAAGCCAGTCACTCACTTTTTAAATTAATTGTGCTGTTTTAACATATGAAAAGACTAAACAATGGCAAAGAATATATAGCTGAGAAGTAGACACCAGCTGCCATTTAGGTTATTGTGTTAGAGGTATTTCAAATTGGTGTGCTAAGTGTGAAGTGTGCATGTGTTTTTTTGTTTTGTTTTAGTTTGGACAAATATTTATTATGAAATAATATGCCTGATATATCAGCTCACCCCTATCTATTTATTTTAGAGGGTGTACATTCATCTGTGGTTATGTGAGTGACCTGTGCACATTTTGCCCTTTTTGATGTGATTAGTCTGCAGTTTTCATCCCAGTAACTACACTTTGGACCACAACATTTCCAATTGCCCTTATATTGGTTTTGTGACATTTTCTTCCCCTTTTGGTTCCCAGTTGTATACCCACTAACAATAGCAACAAGCTTAACACCATTATGCTAACCTTAAATTAGTACAATTTTGATATCGCTATATTGATATTCCAGAGTCTCTTAATTGGCAACCTGGCCTTGATGTTTGGAAAGAGACAGTTAAATATTAAATAGGTGGACCTAGAATCTGAATGAGTCTAATGTAGTATTGTTGCAGAGGTTTTATGAGGTATCATTTGGCCACAAACTGAATAATGAGTCATGATCGAGCTGATCTGTCTGGAGCTTATTTAAGTTAGAGTGATTCCCCAGCCAACCTTCCACCTCTCGTTGATCACTGCCCCGGCCAGGCGAGCGCCCAGTAAGCTTCTGCAGAAAATAGCTGTTCTCTGTGTGCAAAGCTGTGTTCTATTTTGGCTTCGTGTCAAAGCAACGAACTCCTCCCCCCAAGAATGACCTCATAAAACTCTTCTTCCCCCATATGTTCTCTGCTTTTGGTAGGTTAGGTTTGGAGTCTGGGAATGCTATTACCATTAATTTATATTGAAAAAAAATTTTAGCACTCCCAGACCCAAAACCGACCTACCAAATATACTGAATCAGAAATTTTGACTTTTGGATGGGAAGGGAGACCTGTATTTCACCTCGACTCAGTCTGACCAGACTCATCATGAACTCCTCCCTGCGCTCCTGTGTCTAGATGCTGCTCCTGGGCCCTGGCGAGGAGGGTGCCGCTGTTCACACTTCTGGCCTTGCTCTGTGTCTCTGCCCTCCTCCCGTTCTGTGTCTGCTGGGCTCACCTGCTTCTCATCTCTTCTGCCTGTACCATCACTTCCATGGCCCTAGGATTCTAGCTTGGCTGGTCTTCCCTGGCCATTTGCTTTTCCACGCCCCCAGATATTAATGGTGAGAATGTTTTGGGGGTTTCTTTTCTGAGAGGTCTCTCAAATCAGGAGTAATCTCATTTGAGAAAAGTATGGACTATAAGAGAAAACATATGAAAGAAAATATTTCTTCTAGAAAGTCAAGGTAACACTGGGATCCAAAAGGATTTAATAAAGGGTAGCTGACCTAGATGAGGGTTATCTGAAGACTGATTTATAAATACTCTGAAGGGAAATTGAAAGGATGAGATATGTCCTAACAAGTCCTGCTACCATGGAGAAGGGGGTTTTCTCGGTGCCCATTTCTCACTGACCTGACTGACACTCTCTGTTTGAGGCAATAGAAATGTTTAGGAAGAGTTGAGCATTTCGTTCTCTCCAAAATCATTTTTTTAAAGATTTATTTATTTATTCATACAGAATTGGGGTACAGGCCAGAGATACGGAGGGTGAGAGGCTTCACCAGAGACAGAGCGGGGAGCAGAACAGGCAGATCGACGAAGTACACTGCTGAGGGGAGCAGCGGGGCTGCTCAGGAGAGGTCTGCCGCGCCATGTGGTCAACTCCGGGGCAGGCGGGGATCGAACTCATGCGGAAGCGGCTTTAGCTTCTCAGTGCTGTGCTTTAACCCGCTGCGCCACCAAGGAGGGCCCCAAAATCATTTTTAAACATTTATTTGTGTGTACAGGTGCGGGCCAGAGGTGTAGTGGGTGAGAGGATTCACCAGACAGGGAACAGACAGGGAACCAGACAGACAGGGAACCAGAACAGACCAACTGACGAAGTACACTGCTGAGGGGAGCAGCGGGCGGGTCAGGAGAGGTCTGCCGGGCCATGTGGGTCACTTCCTTGGCTGGGGATAAAACTCAAGCTGAAGCTGCAGCTAGCTTCACAGTGCTGTGCTTTATTTAACCCATTGCACCACCAGGGAGGGCCCGCACCAAACACATTTTTTATACCAATACCTGCCTTGACCACCTTCCAGTGTCACACACAGGCAAGTGACTAGTTTCAGTGAGTGTCCTTGCCTCCGACCACTCCCTATATTGCCTCCTTTCTATGTAGCCAGCTGAAAATGTTCTGAGTTGAATAATTCTTGCAAACTGACTTTAAACCAGACTCCCTGACTTGGCATCTTCACGTTAACCTAGGAAGCAGATGGGAGCTTTCCCTACCTTTGAGGGGTCAGAAATCCTTCATGTCCCCCCTCCTTCCTTCCCCGACCCAGCGAGGCCCAGCTTTATAGGGGTTGTTGCCTGCAGAGGGCGTCAAGGGTAAAAGAGCAACGTTGCTCTTGAATTTTCCCTCTCCACGGCCAAGTTAAATTCCGGAGAACCACATACAGTGGGGGTTTTTGTTTTCTTTCTTCCATCCCCAGTCTGGGTGGCGGCAGAGCTCAAAAGAGTAGTTTGTTCTGGGGAAAAGACGGCAACTGCCTCTCTCCCAGACCAGCCCCGATCAAATCCCAAGCAGCCGGTCCTTAGATAACAAGGCTGAGAAATCTGAAACCATCAGCTCTGACTCTCATCAGTGCCCAACATCACTGTCTGGAAACTGAGACATGCTGCTGAGATGCCACAGTGATTGAGTGTTAAGTGTCATGGCTGGGGTTCTCTCACCAGAGTTTATAGCTTGGACCTATGAACTTAGACAAAGAAGGTTTTCAGAAAGCCTGTCTGGGGTTTGAGCACTTGAGCTGTTTGGTGGCACTCTGCTCATGTACTGGCCTTTGGAATCATTGTTCTTCCCGAGCAAAGCCATAAGGTAAGTTCACTCAACATGTTGTCCACTCGCTTGGGTTGCATGAAGAATTCCCAGCAGGTTGTGATAGGTTGTGTTTGAGACAAGAGAAGGAACAACTTCGCCCCATTTCTGCTTTATTAGGGCAGGGCATCTTTAAAGAGCTGAGTGGGTTTTAGAGAAGATAGAGCCACATGTTAGTAGGGAGTAAGAACACTGTCCATTCATCCAGAATGGTGGTATAGGAAGATAGATTACCGATCAGAACACATGTGATCATTGACAAGGCATGTTTGTGACTGGAGAATTGAGAAGTCAGGAGATGGAGATGGAAGGCCCTCCCTGGTAGCCTTCCATGAAGCACAGCACTACAAAGCTAGCTGCAGCCACTTTAGCATGAGTTCAATCTCCAGCTACATGTGTGACCCACATGGCGCAGCAGACCTGTGCCGCCTGCTGCTCCCCTCAGCAATGTACTTTATCAATCTGCCTGTCCTGTGCCTCATTCTGTCTCTGGTGACTCCTCTCATGCCCTGCACCTCTGGCCTGTACCCCAGTTCTGTATGCATAAATAAATAAATCTTAAAAAAAAA
>NW_004567135.1:10555666-10581096 GCF_000260355.1 Condylura cristata | reverse complement strand
AAAAAAAAAAAAGTAGGAGATGGATATGAAAGTTTCTTGTCTCCAGGATGAAAGAATAGAGGCAGGAAACCAACTTTGTTCAGAGGCCTAAAGAGCCTATTCCAATTTATTCTGGAAATGCTTAGAACACCCCAGATGTGGCAGAAAGTGGTCAGAATGGCTAAGGCATACAAGAAAGCTGCCCAAGTCCCCCATCACACAGCCTCTCAAAGGGGAGTGAATACGTGCACCCCATGTGGATGTGTCCTTGGGAGAAAAGAAGGAAGCACCGAGAGTTTATTAAAGGTCTGGTATTCTGGGCTACGCCAGGGAGCCCTGATGAGTCAGTAGCTCCTCATCATCAGAAATGTACCTGACTTGGCAGCGGGAATGAAGCCACTCGGTTTTGGATTGCTATGCCTTAACCTCAGCTACTAACCCCCTGGCCATTATCTGTAGTAACGATGGGTTGCAAGATGCAAAAAGGAGAGCTCATCTTTCTAGTAGGGGTTAATGGTCAGAGAAAAGGCTTTTAGCCTGATTTGTTTCAGCTCCAACGAGTAAGCAACCAGGAGCACCATTCACTCTTTCTCTAGTGAACTTCCCAGCAATAAAGCAAACTTGAGTGAAGTCATTGGTATTAATCATTTTGAAAAGTCAGTAAGTCAAAGGTAATTTTTAAAAAAGATTTATTTTGGTCCCTCTCTGCTGGCGCAACGGGTTAAAGCACAGCACTAAGAAGCTAAAGCCACTTCAGCATGAGTTCGATCCCGGCCCAGGAGGTGATCTACATGGCGAGGCAGACCTCTCCTGACCAGCCTGCTGCTCCCCTCAGCAGTGTACTTCATTAAAATGCCTGTTCTGCTCCCCACTCTGTCTCTGGTGAATCCTCTCACCACTCCTGCCCCTCTGGCCTGTACCCCAGTTCTATATGCACAAATAAATAAATCTTTAAAAAGAAAAAGATTTATTTTTATTTATTTTTGCAGACAAGATCTGGTGCACAGGCCAGAGGTGCGAAGGGTGAGAGGATTCACCAGAGACAGAGTGAGGTACAGAACAGGCAGATCTACAGAGACACACTGCTGAGAGGAGCATTGGGCGAGACAGGAGAGGTCTGCCACACCATGTGGGTAAGCTTCCTTGCCAGGATAGAACTCAGGTTGCAGTGACTAGGAATAACTTGATAGCCCTGAGACTTAACCCCTGTGCCACCAGGGAGGCCCAAAGATTTTTTTTTTTTACACTAAGATGATTGTTGACTTTGCTGGAGCATTATTTTCCCTGGGGAAGAAAGAAGGAGGGGAGGTTATAGTGATATTGGAGGTACTCATATCACAGCCTGGAAAGGGAAGCAAGACTCAGCCACAGATGCCAAACTTAAGCTGCAAGCATATGGTCTGGGCCAGCCTCAGTTTGAAAACTGTGTCAAAAACTCATTTGCTTAGGAGAGAGATGAATTCACAAGCTCTCAGCATGTGGATTGTCTGGGACCTCTCCTAGCCAATGAGCTTTGTTCTGGCCCTTCAGCGTAATATCTCTGCCCTCTTTTCATCTTGCCTTTGCATTTCCATGAAGCAATCTTGCATATTTTTTTCTTTAGGACAGTAAATATTCACCTGTTTCCCAAGTTAGTATGCAAATTATTTAGGAATACAAGAAAAACTAAGGCTTGGGGCTAGGTCTGAGCTCATAAAATTCTTCTGATCAGGGTCTCCCTGGTGGCACAATATGGGTTAAGACTCATTGATATCAAGCTATCACAGCCACTGCAGCATGAGTTCAATCCCCAGCCAGGGAGCTGACCCACACGGCACAGCAGACCTCTCCTGTCTGGCCCACTGATCCCCTCAGCAGTGGATTTCAGTAGATCCACCTGTTCTGCTCCCCACTCTGTCTCTGGTGAGTCCTATCACCCCCTGCGCCTATGGCCTGTACCCCAGCTCTTGTATGCATAACTAAAAATAAATCTTAAAAAAAGACAAAAAAAAATGCAGCTAGATAGAAAGGGTCAATTGCCTTAAAATTCAAAAGAAACATTCAATGAGGGTTTCCTTTCTCCCAGAATTGGCCTCCATAGTAGCAAACTCTACAGAAAGATTGGTAAAAGATGGATTCATGGGGAAGGGACAGGTAAAGAAGATCCCTTCAGCTGAGAGCAGAGGAGGGTGAGGATGGGGAGGATGAGAATTATCCTGTGGCTGGGTGAGTTATAGATGTTATAGCTGAGAGTGAGCTCAGAGTTTCCACGGTGGATAGATATTCCTCTAGGGAAACTTCCAGGGGAGCAACATGTGCAAGGGAAAGAAACACACAAAAATCAGTGACTCTGAAATTACAAAGGATGAGTTCCAGCTAAGCTACTAGTCACCCACTTGATCTTGAGCAAATTGTTTAACATCACTGAGCCCATTTTTTATCTTAAAATGGAATCTGTGAAACCTCCAACTTCAGGTATGAATGATTGACATGAATTGAAAGAGATAAAGCAAATGAATGCTTGCCAAGCATTTAGCATGATCTGGGCACTCGGGATAGCTCCTGCACGGTTCTTTCTCTTCTAGGAAATCTCTGAAAGGTGCTCAGTTCTCTCATGTCTCAAGCTAAGATAGTGATTCGATGATGTCCAAAGAGCCTCACTGATTTATCTTTAGAATTTCCATGACCATGGTCTCGTCAATCCATTTGAACAGCAGAGAAGCTTCTGAAGTAGGAGGAGAGGAAGGATCTGCATGGGCATAACAGAACACAGACGATCAGTTTAGAGAAGGAGGTGATTGTGGGTACAATGGAATAGGGCATCTACAGTTTGCTAAATGTCCAGCTCTGTTTTTATCCTTCCTTTGGAGTCTCTCTGGCCAGGGTCAGCGTGTCTCCTTGTTCAGAAAAGGTTCTGAGAAGTCTGCCGAGGGCATCCCCTGGGGTGCTGCCCTTACCACGGGGTCTGTCAATCCATTTGGGTGCTGTCTGATTTACTTCTCAAAGTGGGCTCGTGCTTTCACATTTTATATTGGACCCAAGTTACTTATTATAGCTTTTTAAATAGTATGAGCACTTTATTATTCCAATAGTTTACATTGGGCCCTCCCGGGTAGCACACGGGTTAAATCTCAGCACTATGAAGCTGTCCACAGCCACTGAGGCATGAGTTCGATCCCTGGTGTGTGGCAGACTCTCGGCTCCCCTCAGCAGTGCACTTCAGTCCATCTGCCTGTTCTGCTCCCCACTCTGTCTCTGGTGAATCCTCTCACACAACCCCCCCCATTCCACTCCCGTGGCTTGTACCCTAGTTCTTGTATGTATAACTAAATAAATCTTTAAAAAAGCCAGTTTACATTATTTGAGTCAAAAGGGACTTGGAGGCCCTCTCTGGTGGTGCAGCGGGGTAAAGCACAGCACTAAGAAGCTAAAGCCACTTCCCCATGAGTTCGATCCCCGCCTGCCCCAGAGGTGACCACATGGTGTGTCAGACCTCTCCTGACCGGCCCGCTGCTCCCCTCAGCAGTGTACTTCATCAATCTGCCTGTTCTGCTCCCCGCTCTGTCTCTGGTGAAGCCTCTCACCGCCCCTGAGCCTCTGGCCTGTACCCCAGTTCTGTATGCACAAATTAAATTTTTTAAAATAAAAATAATAATTAAAAAAAAGGGACTTGGAGCTGTCTGAAAGCAGGATCTGTATATGAGGATTTCTCAGAGCTGAGGAGACAAGGGCAGTAGGAAAAAGAAGAGGGGAGGAGGAGGGGGGGGAGAGGGGGGCAAAGGGGTTCCTGCCTTCTTACCTCATCCCACCACTCTGCCCGCCAACCTCTCACCACGAACACGGACAGTGATGATATGTTCAAGGTAAATGATCAAAGTAGAATGAACAGGGCCAAGGGCACAGAATGAAGAGGTACAGAGTGATCTCTTTCTCTTTCTCAGTTTCTGTAGAAGTCATTATTTGGACCAGGAACTCACATCAGATTCCTTTTTCTATGGGATATCTTTTCTCCCCAATGGCATGCTCCCTTATTTATGACTCTCCCACTTCACAAGTAATAAATGCTTCATGTGTTGTTTGATTAAAGTGATTGTGTAAGTTCTCTCAGGAGCGCTGGTCTTGAGGAGAGAGTTGTGGTAGGGCTGCCATTTGTTTCCAAGAGGAAATCCCAAAAGCAACTCATCTATGTTGGTGACCCATGAAAGAGGCTTTACCAAAGCCAAGCTATTCATGATTTCTCCTGTCCTGCTTCTGGAAAGAAGAACATACATACACACATTTGTGCTTTGGAATACCACAGACACATTGCCCTGAAGCTATTAATAGAGGATTGTCCTTCAGAGTCACCTCGATAAGAACAACACTGGAATTTCTGGGGAACATTCCTTCCAAATGCCCCCTTCATTGTGGAACATTGCTGAGCACTAAATGCATATTGTGCTACATACTGAAGATGCAAAATTCCCCCCTTTGACGCTCTCCGTGAAGTTGGGGAGACAAAAAGAAAGCCTGTGGGTGGGGCAGAATATCTGGGTCAGGAGGTCTTTGCTCAGAATGGGACTCATCCAAGAAAGCTTCCTAGAGCCTGAAGTGGCCTTTGAAGAAAGGTTCAAATCTGACCAACCAGAAGAGGAAGCATGTGGGAGAGCAGTGTGCAAACGCATCCCTAACTGTAGCAGTTTCATGCCCTCAAAGCTGGGAAAGGTTTGGAAGGCCTGGAACTCTGGATTTAGTTTGCATTTGAACAATGAACTCTGGGAGGCTATTAAATGTTTTTGACCTGGTGTGTGGACCATCTGACTTCAACAGAGAGGATGGCAGGGCTGTGGTGGGAGCACATTAAGGGGCCAGGTAGGAAAGTTACAATAGTCCAGGAGAGACCCTTGAGCATTTAACAAAGTGGTAGCAGAGAGAAGAGTAAAGGTAGCAGTGAGTTCTGGGAACTTCTGTTTTGGAACAGTATTTGCATATTAGTCTTTGATTTTAAAAGTCTCAAAATGCTATTTTCATAGTCCTTCATTTTTTTCCTTGTTAAAGATTCATTTATTCATGCATATAAGAACTGGGGTACAGGCCAGAGGTGTGGGAGGGGGTGGTGAGAGGATTCACCAGAGACAGAGGGAGGAACAGAACAGGTGGATTGACTGAAATACACTGCTGAGGGGAGTAAGCAGGAAGAGAGGAGAGGTTTGCTGCACCGTGTGGGTCAGCTCCCTCGCGGGGGATTGAACTTGAGCTGCAGTGGTTGTGGCTAGCTTCACAGTGCTGAACTTTAACCGCTGCCAGGGAGGGCCCGGTCCTTCACTTTTTTCATAGTCCCTTTGCTAATACACTCCAGGAGAAAATGGAAAAGAATGGTCCTCTCTGGTGGCACAAGGGTTAGGATGCAGCACTGCAAGCTAGCCACAGCCACTTCAGTGCGAGTTCGATCCCTTCCCCCAGGAGGTGATCTAAGTGGCACAGGCAGACTGCTCACTGCTCTGGTAAATCCTCTCATGGCCCCTGCACCTCTGGCCTGTACCCCAGTTCTGTATGTATAAATAAACAAATCTTAAAAGAAAAGTAAGGTGTAAAAGAAAACTGCAGTATAACCCGCTGGATTACCCAGGTAACTCACTCTGTTCCTGTATACCTCAATTATCTCATTTAAATTAGATAATAATGTTGTCTAATTTAATAATAATAAAGGCAGATAATTACTTGCCTGAAAGCAGAGAATGGAAATACAGAATAGCTTGCTCTGTACAACTCCAGGAGAGACTGCCTTTCCTTTCAAAAAAGATGTTTACTTCTTCTTCGGAACCCTCTAACATCTATTCTTCCCAAAGCTATTCTATCCTTGCTTGGGAAAAACAACTTGGGGTTCACCGTGGAGGATCCATAACTTCCTCAGTGCCTTGTGGAGATGAGATTAAGGCCACGAAGCAAGGGTCTTCAAATCCAAATTAGAAGAGGAAATTGTGTATGAAGTAAGTGGCCTCCTAATATTAGGTCTACTCTTGTTACCTAAGGCAGGGAGTAGGCCCTGAAGCCAAAGTCTCCGGCATCACCCCAATGGACTCCCACCCTCCCACCTCACCCCTACTAAGGAGCGACCCCCCCCCCCAACCCTCCTCGCACTTCTGCCGTGTGCCAGTCTACCAGCTTTTATCTCTGTTACTTGGGAGCAGCAAGGTCAGTCAGTACCTGAGCAGCCCCAAGGGAGGAGAGGAGCTTTCGGCTCTTCCAGAGCTTCTAAGGGGCGGAGCCCACCTGTGTCCGGGGGGCGGGGCCTAGCCGGGGGCGGGACAGGTGGGGCTGCGGTCCCGCCCGGAGAGGGTAGAAAGAGCCGCAGCTGGAGCTGGCGAGAGGCGAGGTGGGCGGGCGCGCACCTAGGGAAGCCTGCTTGCGGGCAGCGTGTAGTGGCGAGCGAGGCGGAGGGAGGCCGCGAAGCTGCGATCCTGCGGCGCGGAGAGGCGTGGAGAGGAGAGCGGAGCGCGCAGGACACTTGCGGAAGGAGGAGCCGGGCTTTGCTCCTGAAGAGAGACCTGAGAGTCGGCGCGAGGAGCCGGTGCTGTGTGGGGGATCCCTTGCGCGGGGCATGAGCCGGCGCCCCGCTGGAGAACGTTTGGGGGAAACGGTCTTGGCGCAGCCCTGAAAGCTGGGCTGGGGCTGGGACTCCGTGCGCCCGGGGCGCTGGGCCCGGCAGGGGGGCAGGGACTGGGTGGGGAGCAGCCCGCGCTGGCGGCGGCCGCCCGGGCGCAACGCCATGGGGAGCCCCCGGGCCGCGCTGCTCCTGCTGCTCCTGCGCCCGGTCAAGCTGCTGCGGAGGCGCTTCCGGCTGCTGCTCTTGCTCGCCCTGGTGTTCTTGGGGCTCTGGACTCTTTATCTGGAACTGGTGGCTTCGGCCCAGGTCGGCGGGAACCCCCTGAACCGGAGTAAGTAGCGCGGGGGGTGGGCGGGGGAGTGTGCGGACGGGGGAGGAGGCAGCAGCCGCGGCTCGGGCGTTGGGGGACCCGCCTCTCTTCCTCAGACCCGATTTCCAACTCGTTTTCCTCTCCAGGTGCCTGGCGCCGCCCCACTGCTTGCTCGGGGAGAGAAGGGGGGTGCGGGGAGTTACGGGGGGCAAGCGCCGGGTTCCAACACCGGGCCTGCCCGCTGGGTCCTGTGGGTCCTGGGCATCCTCGGGATGCTGCTGGTTCCTCCGAGGCGACTGGGGGAGCGGCTCCCCGCCCTCTCCACGAGCGTCTCCTGCCCCGCGGGGCTTGCAGCTCCCCATAAGGAGAAACGCGCCGTGCTTGCAGCTGGCTTGCGATTTGCGTCGGAGATGCCCTTCGTGGTCTCCCCCGAGGCCGCGCGCCCCGTCAACGTCCCTCAAACTTTGCTCACAGCCTCCTCCAGGCTCGCCGTCTTTCCTCGGGATTCTTAATTTTAACAATACCTCTGGACGCCACCTCTCCGACCCTCCGCCTCCCCTCACGCCACTCCCCTCCCAGCCCCCTCCACTTCCTCCAAGTCTTCCACCTCCTCGCTGGGCCGTCCGCTCTCGGAGCTTGGACACCTCTCCGGCAAAGTTCTCTGAAGCCCTCCTTGGAAACCTTGCGGAATCCACTAAACTTCCAGCCCCTGCTGAAGGAGACAGTGGCCCAGGCAGTTTGTAGAAAGATCCTACTGTCTTTTATAGCTTAGCCAAAGACACTTTATTTTTCTGTCCCTCACTTTTCTCCTAGGAAAATGGGAGGGAATGGTCTCTGTGTTTGCTCCAGTAGGCATGGCTCTCTGAGGTGGCATGCAGTTAGCTTACTCTGCAGCTAACCAGTGGAGCCCTGCAAGTGTCAGGGGTTTTAAAAGGGCTGTGTGGTAAGGTTCTCAGAGCTGGTGTCCTTCCCAAACCTGATGGGCGGAGTTTCATTGTTCTGGCTTGTTGTCTCTCTAGACGTCCAGTTTTCCTTTCAGGAGCTCAGGAGGAATGGCAGGTGGAGTTGCTGGTGAGAAGACGCTGTGCCCTGTCCTCTGTCAACTGCTGTCCCTGCCCTCTGTCACTGCTGTACCCAGAGTTGGGCGTGGTGCTTTGCTTCCTCCTGTGGCCAAAGAGAGGGAATTACTAGGGCCACTAATTGAGCTGGTTGAGGGTAGAGATGTGTATTCAGGTTGAGCCTCTCATTCTTGAAATAATTCTGGCTGTGAGCTGAGAGACTGGGGTTCCAGTCCTGGTTCTGCCGCTGACTGGTCAGGAAATCAAACCGAAAGTGGCAGCTTCTCAGGTAGAATGAAGAGGTTGGACTAAAACATCTCCAAGGTCGCTCTTTCACTCTTATTCTTTGTTTCCTTTTCCAACACATATAAGATGACAGAATTCAGAAAAGAATTTGCAAATAAAAGGAAAAAATGATTCCACAAAACTAAAATGAACAGGCAATTACATAACCTCAGTTAGGCATCGTGCTGACTCAAATAGGAAGATTCTTGCCTCTGATGACTGCAATCGACCTTTCTGTACCTAGGTCTTGCCTCCTCTGAGCTTTGTTCTTCCCTCAGAAAGACAGAATGAACTTACATTTTTATACATGGCCTCTCATAGAGCCAGTTGGGTGAGACTGTTGTAGTCTATATGAGAGGAAGGTCCTGGATGGGGCCTTCAGTGTTATCACCATGAATGTGGTAGCACTGATATCCTCTATACAAATTAGTAACAGAAGAAAGCAGTTGCTTTGTTTCTCTGAAATCAGTGACCTCTTTTCTCCACTCCAACCGACCCCCAACATTTTACCTCAAGCATGCTTTCTCTCAGAGACCCACAACCAGTTTGCCATAATCATTATCTCATGCCCTAGTTCCCAGCCCCTGTTTCCTATTGACTGTCTCATCCTTAACCATCAGTTCTGGGCCCCTTTGGTTTCCCTCCTGGATGAATCTTAACTCTCGGACTGGGTTTCCTTATTCTTTGTTTCCTTTTCCAAACTGACCCTTCTCCAGAAAAATGTTCCCAGTTTGCTATTCCAGAATTAGCCTGTTGTTTCCCTAGCTTCATTTTTAACAAGAATTCAAGTCTTTAACAAGCATTCTGGGCACTGATGGATGATGTGTGTCCTCTTAGAACCACATGACCGGAGTGCCCTGCAGGGTGACTTTCCACCCTGGGCTGTCCCTCTTACCCTACTCTTAATTCCCTTCTGGAATGAAATTGAGACAGGGGACTGTGGCTTCTGGCTGCTGGCATGTCATCTTTGTTTTTGAGAAGCCCAGACATCTTGTACCAAAGTTCTCTCGTATTGTCTTGGAGGTCTTACTCCCAGCCAGGGCTGTTACCTGGAAGGGAGCACCGGGAAGGAAGGATTGGAAAGTAGAAAGGTAGGAAGGGAGTTAGCTAGCATTTCCTCTACACCCTAGCACACCAGAGGGGAGTAAAATGTCCTCTTCTATCACTGTACTCGTGGCTTTGACCACAGCAAGGGCCTCATCTTGGCTCTGCTTCCCTACAGCCTACCCTGCCTCCTCTCTCTCTAGCCATCCCCGCCCATTCAGCTTTCCTATCATCTGCAAGGCCAGCCTCCATTACCAAGAACCTTTTATTTGCTAGTCCCTGTGTGACTGGGACGTTGACCTGGCACTGGAAGCATATGGAGAGATGGCAGTCACAACCTCCAGGGTGGCAGTCACAACCTCCAGGGTAATGACAGGGGATCACGCTTTCTGCTTCATTGTCATGAAAGAAACTAGTAGTTTAAGATATGGATGATGTGCAATTTGGGCTCCATATGTAGAAAAAGACAACCACAATTGGAATAACTTCAGAGAAAAGCAACCCAAATCATTAACAGATAGAAAATGTTTCCTCTGGACAAAAGAATTAGAGCTGTTCACTTGCTTTTTTTATACAAATATCTATTTAGCATACACCTTGAGCGAGGCATGGTTACTTAGATGTGATGATGACTAGATTTTATGGTTTCTGCCCTCAGCTTTCTCTCTAGGTGGAGAGGCATTCAGTTGCATATATATAAAAGATCATAATATAGAAAAGACATTAAGTTTTACAAATATAGAACCTAAATATTTGGCAAAGGTTTATTTTATTAATTTATGCAACAAGAACTGGGGTATAGGCCAGAGGTGTAGGGGGTGAGAGGAGTCTCCAGAGACAGAGTGGGGAGCAGAATAGGCAGATCTGCGATACACTGCTGAGGGGAGCAGCAGGCGAGACAGGAGAGGTCTGCCGCGCCATGTGGGACAGCTCCCTGGCCGGGGATCAAACTCATGCTGCAGTGGCTGTGATAGCTTGATAGAAGTGAGACTAAACCCCGCACTACCAGGGAGGCCCTTAGAACATAAATAATACTGTAACTCTTGTAGATGGGGCGTAGCTTTTTCAACTAGCATTTCATGAAAGTGGTGACATTGCAGTTGATCTCCAGGACTCAGATTTGTATGGCTACAGAAAGAGAAGGCTGTTCCAGGCAGAAAGATCAGTTTAAAAAGGCCACGAATCAGGAATGTTGGACATCTGGGTTTGGTGGAGCAGAGGGTGTGAAGGAGAATATCAGATGGCTGTGTATTATGAAAATAATTAAATCACAGTAAGGGAAAGCAGTTGGAAGCTTTAGAATATGGTAGTATGTAGAGTGGAACAGGTGAGGATATTAGTAAAATTGTTGAACAATACTTACGTACCAAAGAGGTGGTGCTGGAACAGGGAACTAAAAGGAAGGTCTCACACTGTGGCTGGCATTAGCCTGTTAACTGCTGGGTCATGGGGTTCTCCTGGGACAGGTCAGGGTGGTTAGTTGGGCATTCAGAGGGCATGGAACAGTCACTGTGTAGTTACACCTCCATAAGTGTTTCCCTGTTTTCGTAGTTGGTCCAGCTGTACCAGTGTGTATTGGCTGAAAAGCAGCCCTGCCAGCAGGCTATTATCTGGAAGTTAAAGACTCTCCATTCTGACAGGGTTTTTTTGTTTGTTTAATATTTATTTATTTGTACAGAACCGGGGTACAGGCCAGAGATGCGGAGGGTAGAGAATTCACTAGAGACAGAGTGGGGAGCAGAACAGGTATATCGAGGACGCACATTGCTGAGGGGAGCAGTGGGTGGGTCAGGAGAGGTCTGCCGAGCCATGTGGGTCACCTCTGGGGCAGCCGGGGATCAAACTCATGCGGAAGTGGCTTTAGCTTCTTAGTGCTGTGCTCTAACCCACTGCGCCACCAGGGAGGGCCATCTGGCAGGTTTTAATAAGTTATATATACCCATTTGTTCAGATTAGACTAGCTAAATCCTACCTGAGGGCAAAGGTCTGGACTAAATGGTTTCTGGGGCTTTGCCATTTAATTGACCTATTGCTGGGACCACACAGGTATGAGAGTGAGGAGATCACTTCTGGTCATGGAGCCTGCCCAGCGATGGGGCGTACCAGCCTTCCTGTGTCCTTTAAAGAGCCAGGTTTACAAGGTGAACTCCTGTGCGCTCACGTGGCGTTAACTCACTTTCACAGCCTTAACTCTGTAGTGTCTATCTGGTGATTTTCATTGGTTTGCATGGGCGGAGGGAGGTGCATACACAGATGTCAGACAGGCACTTCAGTTCCCGGGGTCACCACAGCCATTTTGATTTGGAAAGGATACAAACCCTCAGTAACAGAGGTAACTCAGGGCACGGCAGTAATCTGAGATGCAGGCTGGAAGAGAGGGAGAAACAAATGAGACAGATGTGTGGGCAGAGCAGGGGTAGTGTGGTTTAGAGTTGAAATTCAGAGCAGGAGCAAGTGGAGATGGGACGTTCAGCTGCTTGTGCGTGCCGTATGGCCTGGAACGCCATCCCACACTGCCCTGCCTCTCTGCTGTGGAGTCTCTGCTTCTTTTG
Organism: Condylura cristata; assembly: GCF_000260355.1. Taxonomy (NCBI): domain Eukaryota; kingdom Metazoa; phylum Chordata; class Mammalia; order Eulipotyphla; family Talpidae; genus Condylura; species Condylura cristata. The sequence continues at coordinate 10,569,303 of NW_004567135.1, read as the reverse complement.
CCTGTATTCTGCTCACTCCACGCTGCCATTGGGGTCACCCAGCCGCTGCAGGAATCTTCAAATCATTATTCAACTCTGGGCACCTACAATGCACTCAAGTAAATATCTTCTGGTTAGGGTTGGTAATCTCTGAATTTCCAAGCACCTGGTATTTTCCACTGGCAGATACTTTATCAGTGACTGATCCGAGAATAGAACATAGGGACTCTTATTCTTGTTCCTAATACATATAAACAATAATGACATTTAAGTACAAATGCAAAAGATAAGAATTAGCCAGCCCATCGGTGCTTTTGGTTATAAGGGTGTTTTCTTTGAATCAGAGACCTTTCCCAGACCTGATGTCTCCTTTTGCTGCTCTAGAGCATTGGGGGTTCAGATGTGGGGAGCAGCACCATTTATACTCTCAACCCTCAACCTGAGAATCCTCAGTCTGGTAACCGGGGGACCCTCAATCTGACTGATACCCAACTTACCCACTTGGGGCTGCTGTTCTGCCTGATGCTCTGAATCCAGGGATTTCTTCATACACCCCATGTGGTTATAAATGTTTTGCAGCACCAGGTCTTCTGAAGCTACTGTTTCTGTGCTGGTTTTCAGAGCCCTGGTAGTGGCATTGCAGTAATTTTCCAGACCATGGAGCCTGGGCCTGCCCTCGAGTGCGGAGCTTTATGGAGCAGAGCAGAACAGCCGCCATAGCAGAGTTTGCTTTGGAAGGAGGCCTAGAGCCTGTTCTTGGAGTTGGCCGCTTGCTGTTGCGTTCTTTTACCAATTTTCCCCAGTCTTGAAATCTACCCTTTTATTTTCCACAAACCCTTTTCCTTATCTAAGGATGGTAAGATTTAAATGATGCCAACATAACATTTTTAGCTTTTAGACAACTCTTCTTTGACCTACTGATATAGGATTCTATGTTAGCTGATGTCAAAAACCAAAAAAAACAAAACCAAAAAACTGGAAGAGGTGTTTGGATTGTGTACATGAAGGGTGTTTGGCTGAATATGTTATATATTCCAAGCCAAGCGTGACGGATAGATGTTTAATTTTTTACAGGCTCATAGGTTCTAATAAGTGCTGCTTTAAGTGCTAGAGATAAGCAAACTTTTCCTTTATTCTTGTGATATTTTAGTCCTGATCTGTTTCTATGCTAAGAAATTACATAGTGGTTCCTGATTTTTTTTTTTAAACTTTTCATCTAAGTATCTCTCAGTCCTTTTATGTGTTCATAAGTGCATATGTAAGTACCCGGTTCCAGACACCACAAGCTAAGCATAGTCCGCTAACAAGCTCTCTGATGAAGAAACAGAACATCCCCAGCATGTCAGCGGCCCCTTTAAGCTCCTTTTCAGTCATTACAATATGTATAGATGAGTTTAGCCTATTTTTATACTTCATGTGAATGGCTTCTCACAGTATTTGATTTATTTTTTAAATATTTCTTTGTGATTATTAAAATAACACATGTTTATAGTACTAGATGACAGCTGCTTTTTTCTGGACCACGTTGACCATTGTAAATGACTTTTCAAAAAAAAAAGATTTATGTATTTATACATACAGCACTGGGGTACAGGCCAGAGGTATAGGGGTGGTGAGAGGATTCACCAGAGACAGAGTGGGGAGCAGAAGAGGCCAACTGACAAAGTACCCTGCTGAGGGGAGCAGCGGGCAGGCCAGGAGAGGTCTGCCGTGCCATGTGGTCACCTCCGGGCTAGGGATCAAACTCCTGCTGAAGTGGCGTTAGCTTCTTAGTGCTGTGCTTTAACCCGCTGCACCACCAGGGAGGGCCTCCTATAAATGACTTTTTTTAAAAAAGTTTATAATAGTTTATTTTTACATATTTTTGTGCATTTTTCCATCTCAGTGTAAAATGGCTTTTTAAAAAAATATTTATTTATTTATGTATACAGCTCTGGGGGACAGACCAGAGGCAGAACTGGAGTACAGGCCACGGGGTGAGAAGATTCACCAGAGACAGAGTGGGGAGCAGAACAGGCAGGTTAACTGAAATACACTGCTGAGGGGAGCAGCCGGTAGGTCGGGAGAGGTCTGCCGCGCCATGTGGGTCAACTCCCTGGCCAGGGATTGAACTCCTGCTGAAGTGGCTTTAGCTTCGCAGTATAGTACTTTAACCTGTTGCATCAGGGAGGGCCTGTAAATGACTTGTTTATGCTTTAAGTGTCCAGTACAATTGATATAACTTAAGGAGTGGCCTGAGAAGGTAATGTGTCCGAATGCTTTGGGATAGAGCCCTGTGAAAGTCTCCGGAGCGGCTGCGAGCATGGGCTTGAGAACCCCCTGCTTGCATTCTGCATGGGAACCTTCCAGAAATGTTTGTTTTGGCCTGTTAGAAATGGCTATGCGTCTCACCAGCAGCTAGTTTACATTTTTACTGGCCGTGTGAATTGTATAACCACTCAGGTTTCTTCCTCTGTGTGGAGTACTAGAAAGCATTAGAATTCAGTTTTTGCTTCACCTGGAAACAATTTTATGATCTGCAAAGATTTTATGCTTTGCAATTTGATGTCAATTTTATGCCACTTTATTTTCCTTTTTTCTCCCAATGCTACTTTAAAAAAAAAAAAAAGATTTATATTTATTTATGCACACAAGAATTGGGGTAAAGGCCAGAGGTGCAGAGGGTGAGGTGATTCACCCAAGACAGAATGGGGAGCAGAACAGGCAGACTGACGGAGTACACTGCTGAGGGGAGCAGCAGGCGGGTCAGGAGAGGTCTGCTGCGCCATGTGGGTCACCTCTGGGGTGTGTCACTGGCTACGTTCGCATTCTACTCCATAGCAGGTGAAATTGTACTTTATGGCATCACAATCCCAGAGGAGGCCCCGGATATGGGAATAGAAGAAAGAAAAGTGGGGGATGGAAGTAGAGAAATGATGTTCCAGACAGACAAAGAATTTTATATATAAATGCCCAGGAAATTGAATGATGTGTATTTTTAAATTTTTATTTATTCTGTAAATCTTGAAATACCCCAGCAGTAATTCATTTAAAAATTTAAAGTAAATTATTTATAGAGCATTATTTTTGTGGGGGATTGAGTGGAATGAAAAGTGTTGATGGTTTCTGGAAAAAAAAATAGGAAATTGGAAGCCAGATGAGGTTCAAATCAGGACCTTGCTTCAGGTACTTACTCCTTTTCAAGTTTTAGCTGTTTCATTTGAGTAACAGGCTCATAAGTCCTCTTGAAGCGCTTTCCTTGGGATTAAATATGACGTAGGGAGCCTAGCACTTACTAATGGCCAGTTAGATTTAGTGTAAGCCTAACACATACTAGGAACCCCATGAAAGCTGGTTCCCATCCTTTTCAGAATTTACGATCTTATAGGAGTTAGAAAATGACTGGGCAGGCAGGAGTGGGTACTTATGTCCCTCAACTAGTCCCTTTGCCAGTCCTTCAAGTTCTTAGTCCATGACAAAGCTGTGCCCAGTCCCTCAGCAGTCCCCAGGGCATCCTCGTCCAGCTCCTGCCACAAAACACTTTATTTTTAAAAGATTTATTTATTTACGCATACAGAACTGGGGTGCAGGCCAGAGGTGCAGGGGCGGCGAGAGAATTCACCAGAGACAGGGTAGGGAGCAGAACACTTAAGTACACTGCTGAGGGGAGCAGCGGGTGGTCAGGAGAGGTCTGCTGCGCCATGTGGGTCGCCTCCGGGGCTGGGGATTGAACGCACACTGAAGTGGCTGTGGCTAGCTTGCAGTGCTGAGCCCTAACCCGTTGCGCCACCAGGGAGGGCCCCTTTCTTTTTTATTTTTAAGGATTTATTTATTTATGCATACAAGAACTGGGATACAGGTCAGAGTTGTGGGTGGTGAGAGGATTCACCAGAGACAGAGTGGGGAGTAGAGCAGAACAGGCAGGTCTATTGAAGTACACTGCCAAGGGAAGCTGTGGGTGAGATAGGAGAGGTCTTCCTCGCCATGTGGGTCAGCTTCCTGGCCAGGGATCGAACTCGTGATGTCATATCTGTTCATAGTGCTGATACTTAATCCTTTGTACCACCAGGGAGGCCCCCAAACACATTCTTGAGTACTCTTCTTTTCTCCATGATACTCAGCACTGCCTCCTTCTTTCCATCCCTATCCTCCAGATTTGCATTGCAGGAGGGGAAGTTCTAAGTCAAGGATTTTGCTGAGAATAGGAGAAACTTTGGGAATGTACCAGGACACAGAAGCTCAGCAATCAGGAAACGGTGGCTTGTCACTCTGCTGCATGTCCCTGAGGACACGCGAAGGATTTCTGGAAGGCAGGAAGTCTGAGCAGTTAACTCAGTTAACCCAGCTTTACAGCTGACTTACTAATGGCCAGCCCCTCTTCTTTGGAGGGCTTCTCCTTCATAATCTTTGGAATAGGAGGCCTGTTTCAGAGGTAGGTTTGGAGCCTCTCCCATTGTCACCAAGGGACTAAGGGGCCAGTAGTTGAGCTTCTGCCACTGGTCTTTCAAGACTGAATTCGAAAGCTGCCAGCTTTCTGGTTACTTAGTCTCCAAGGTCATCTCTGACAATGTGGTCTCCATATAGGGAGTTGCTTCAAAGATTAAAGGCCTCCCAGCTGAGATCTTCTTACAAATCCTCTGATCCACCCCTTTCCACCCTGCCTGCCAACCCAAGGGTTCAAATGGACGCATACAGGCACGTGGCTGCACACACCCTCCCTTCACCAGCCACCTGGCCTCCTGACTCTGTTCACCACTGCCTTCTGCGTCAAAAACTAGCAGGGATACTAAGGACATCAGTGTTTTCATCGTGAACCAGGAACAGAAAGTCAATATATATCCCAAGTTCTTGGTTCTCTTGTTTATATTAAATGAATCAAGGGAGGGGCCTCCCTGGTGGCACAAGAGGTTCAAGCACAGCACTGTGAAGCTGTCCACAGCCCCTGAAGCACGAGATCGATCCCCGGCCGGGGAGCTGACCCACATGGCGCGGCAGACCTCTCCTGACCCGCCCGTTGCTCCCCTCAGCAGTGTACTTCGTCGATCTGCCTGTTCTGCTCCCCACTCTGTCTCTGGTGAAGCCTCTCACCGCTCCTGAGCCTCTGGCCTGTACCCCAGTTCTGTAAGCATAAATAAATAAATCTTTAAAAAAATAAATGAATCAAGGGCCTGGGAACAGGAAAAGATGGCTGGTATAGTGTAGGGCTGGGTGGACACATCTCTGGTGATTGACTACAGTACCAGAAAGAGGGAGAATTGCATAGGCACATAGAAGGAGTAAAAAATTAGGGGAAGACATTGAGGGAGAGCTATCTACCCCACATTTTCATTCGATCACATGGCTATATTTCTTATATTTGTTTTATTTGGTTCTATTAAAATTTGATCCTGTTTGCAAATATTATGTTTTCTGTTTTTAATAATTTAAAGCAAGTTTATTTGATGTCATCTGTTATCTAAACTTGTTGGTTGCCCCAAACCGAAGAGGCCACTGCAGTGTTGATGTCTGCTCACCGCTCCAGCTGTTCATGTCTACATCTTTTTGGCCATGGAGATTTCTTTTACTTCACGAAGAGTTGAACTATGTACATTTTTTATATAAATTTATTTATTTATTTTTACACCATTCTTCATTTTGTACATTTTTCCATCTCAGTTGGAGTCCCCGTGGGCTTCCCACCACCAATTCACCCGTGTGCCATCACCACAGTCCTATGCCCTCTTCCCACCCCAGTTTAACTATGTACATTTAAAAAACTCCTGTAAATTTCATCCAGCACTTTGTCATATTTTGCTGTCTTTCCCAGAAGGAGAGGACCTCAAGTCCTTTGGCTTGAAGTTTTAGGAACTCTGTGGCTCAGCCTTCGGGGCCATGTGTGTGTTTGTGTATATGTGTGTACAGAGGTGAACGTTTCCACTTGAGGGCTGTAGCGTAGGCTAGGTAATGATGGAGGTAACATGAATTTTGCAGTGCAGAGGTTCTCAATGTATGAAGAAGGTGAGGTTGGAAGATGGTTATAGTGTCTTTGAGTGCCAGGCTGTGAATGGGACATTGTGGGGAGCAACAGAAATTTCTTTAAGCCAGGATTTAAGACAAAGTCAGTGCTTTTTTATTTTTCGCCACAGGTTCAGACCTTAATTTTTGAGACATTTATTGAACACCGTGTGTGTTCTGGAAACTGTGATTGTCAGTAGATTAAACTGTTGGAAGTTTGCAGAGACGGAGACAGTCCCGCAGAAGTCACTTATTGCCATGACTTTAGGTGGTGGGTTATTGGTGGCTAACTGACAAAGGTGACAGAGGACAGACCTATAAAAGAAAGAAGTGACAGACTTTGGTGGGAGAGTTGATGTAGAAGTCATAACATGCCAAAGGTCTGGGTTTCCCACTTTCGATGATACTCTATACATGATCTTTTTAATTAAGGGCAGCCTTGCAGATTCTCTGCATCTCAAAAATGTTCTCATGAGAAAACAGTGCCTTCGTTTCTGCTAATGCTGCCCTCTCTGGGACTGGGAACCATGCTGGCCCTGCAGAAGAATAGACTTTCATGCAACACATATTTATTGAACGCTGGTTAAGTGCCAGGACATACGTATGTGGGACTGAAGAGGAACCAGAAATGTAATGTCTTTGCTGTCAAGGAGCTTGTGTGTCTTGAGGGAGAGACAGACAATGAACACATACAGCAGATAGGAATCTCAGTTGGTAGATGAGGCCTTAGAAGAAAAGGAAGCGTAGTAATGGCACAAAGTTTCTGGGTGGAGGGGTGAGAGAAAATAGCAGCTGGGGGGAGGAAGGGACTTTGAGAAGATGGTTAAAACGAAGGACACAGGACATGATGAAGCACAGAATATCTCCATTGCCAGCACCTTAGGAATTCAGGGAATGGGAGTGAAGTAGCAGAAGAACAAAATGTAGAACGAATCAGTGCTTATTTTCAGGATGAGCCTTTTCCTTCCTCCTGCCTCTCATTGTCCTAAAAACAATGTCTTCCTTCACCTCCCCAGCAGAATGATCAACCTCCCACTCCGTTTTCTGCTGGGAGTACCTGGCTGAAGGCTGTGTCTGAGCCTGGGGACAAGTAACAGTGGTTGTTTTTCCTCATTAGAAACTTGGATCCCAAACCAGCCTGGGGGGAGAGGATGTCTTATTGACAGTCCGGTTGGAGCTAACCTCTGCTCTCCCTTCCCTCACAGCACTTTTGTGTACTGCCATTAGTGCACTTATCAAAGTCTGTCTTGCATCAGAATTATTTATGTCTGTGTTTCTCTTCCCCCACGAGATTGTGAATTTCTAGAGTGCTGGACCTGGGCATTATCCCCCCTTTACCTTCCCAGGGCAGAGATGTTTAACCTCTTGTGGCTCCTAAACACTTGTAAGAATCTGATGAGGTTCCCTGGTAAACTTAATGGAATATTTGGATGTTGAGTTTCAGTGACGCACACCTGAAACTTACATAATGCAGAATACAATGTTCCTTTGACTTAATAGAAAACAGGGCTCTCCCTGGTGGCGCAGTGGGTTAAAGCACAGCATTACGAAGATCTCCAAAGCCACCACAGCCTGAGTTCGATCCCCTGGCCAGGGAGGTGAACCACATGGTGCGGCAGACCTCTCCTGACCCGCTCACTGCTCCCCTCAGCAATGTACTTTGTCGATCTGCCTGTTCTGCTCCCCACTCTGTCTCTGGTGAAGCCTCTCACCACCTCTGCACCTCTGGCCTCTACCCCAGTTCTGTAAGCATAAATAAATAAATCTTAAAAAAAAAAAAAGGAAAATGAATTAACAACAACAAAAAAGCAAAATTAAACTTTCAGGCTATAAAAAAAGAATCTGGTGAAGAAGCAGTGGACCCTTTCCCTAGAAACTTGCCTGCCTGCTCACATATTTTGTGTGTAATTTTGGGAAGGTCAGACCCTGAAACCTGTACCTGGACCCCCTAGTTAAAAACCCTGCCTGGGCACTTTGCCTGGAACCTGGTACAGGTCTCACAGTTTGACTTGGGGACATCTTCCCTGTTAGTTCTGTTTATCTGTAGGGGTTAGTCAGGTCCAAGAGGGAGCCAGGAGCTGCTGCATCGCAAGGTGACGCAGAAGTGAGTGTTTGTGCTCTGCGTGTAATCACCCAGGAGTGTTGCACCATCGCTTCCTGTCCCTGGAGAACAAGTCTCCTTGGGCTGAACACCTCATAGACTCTCGAATGTTGCTTTCCGGTCTCATCATATCCCTCTGCCAGCCACTCAGAACTGCCTCTTCTTTCTATCTCATCTCTTCCCTGAAAGCCTTCCTTGCTGGTTTCAGTACCTGATGTCTTCACCTGTTTAAAAATTTTTTTAAAAAAGATTTATTTATTTATGCAGAACTGGGTACAAGCCAGAGGTTCAGGGGCGGTGAGAGGCTTCACCAGAGACAGAGTGGGGAGCAGAACAGGCAGATCGACAAAGTGCACTGCTGAGGGGAGCAGTGGGTGAGAGAGGAGAGGTGAAAACTGACTCCTAAGCTCCACTGAGCATATTGAATAAGAATTCAAATTTGCTCTGATGTATGAAAATTGGGGGAAAATTTATATAAGGAACATTCTATGATAGTGAAACTTTTATATTATCAGCAAATACCACCTGTATTGTGGGGAAGAGTCACTGAAGCAAACACTATTCAATTAGAAGCTGATAGTTATCACTTTGAGAAAAAGAAATGGGCATAAACTGTATAGAAGTACTTGCTGATTAAAAAAAAAAGTAAGGACATTAATTTCTGGGAAATAGAAATATGCTGTAATATTCTTAAGGAAACCATTATGAAATATTTTGAATGCCCTTTAGAGATCTAAGATAATTTTCTGTTAGCAAAATAAATCTATATCAAGGGCCTCCCTGGTGGCGTAAGGTTAAGTCTCAGCACTGTGAAGCTCTCCACATCCACTGCAGAGTTCCATCTGGCCAGGGAGCTGACCCACATAGTGCAACAGACCTCTCCTTTCTCGCCCACTGCTCCCCTCAGCAGTGTATTTCAGTCCATCTGCCTGTTCTGCTCCCCACTCTGTCTCTGGTGAATCCTCTCACCTTCCCTTCCCGCCCTCACAGCACCTCTGACCTGCACTCTAGATCTTGTATGCATAAATACATAAATCTTTAAAAAAATAAACTTATGTCATATATAACTTGGTTGCTCAAAATGACTACTGTTGGTATATATGGAAATTAGAAGGCCTGAGAGGCAGAAATCAAAAACAACCGTAAGTTGTATCTTCTAAATGGAAAAATATATATAGCCTCAAGAAAGAGTTGCTTTTCTATGTTTTTCTGATCCTTTATACCTCGGAGAAGGTTTGGAATGTTCCAGGGCAGTGACTACTCCCCATCTGGCAGGGTTTTTGTGAACCAATCATGTGAGGTAGGAGGGGTCGCAGGAGAGAACAATCAAGAACAATAGTACCTTCGCAGGAACTCAGAGACAAGCAGGCTGCAGTTTCAGGTGGAGAGGTTTGCTGACAGAAATTTCCCTGACGGAAATCCGTCCTTTCTACCTGCCCAGGAAGGCAGTCTCTGCTCCAGTTTATGGAAGCATTTGAAGCAACCTGGGGTGGGAAATAACACCCACCTAGAACGGTGAATCCTGAAGTTCACCAAGAAGACAGAAGATACAACCTGCTCCTCCTTTAGATAGAGAAACCGAGGCAAGAGGGGGCTGGTGCAGACAAACCTACTGCAGCTATCGCAAAGTTGACTTACGAGTTCTGACGTTGGCACTAGGTGAAGGCTAAGGCCGTACGTAGTCTCTAGTGTAGCCTCTCAAGAGCAACTGAACACTTGCTGACGGCATTTTCTTTCAGTGACTCTGACTTTGGCTTACTCTGGCCAAAGCTTTCCCCAAGGCCATTTCCTTGAACTGCCACAGCTGGGGTAGCAGGACTTGGAATCAGGCCAGCAGCAGTAAGGAATCCCTGGGGTCCCTTTGACTACCGATGCTAGCGATGCTAGCGTATGAAGGGAACAAAGTGAACAGTTGAGGAAATATGGACGAAGGGATCATATTTCTAGGGAGTCTTGATAATGAAAAAGGTGACCAGCGGTTTCAAGTGTAGATGAAAGGACTAGAAGGAGGAGATCAGAGGAGATACCAGTATATTTGGCTACTGAGTAGGGAGTCTCCTGTGAATTATAAGATCAATAGAGATCTGTTTAGCAGACGGAGGAAAGTGGAAACCATGGTATAGAATCATGAAGTATTTGGGCTAGAAGAGAACTTAGAGGTCTTTTTTATTTGAAACACATGAGCAGGGAGTCAGGGTCTTGGGGTCCAGACTTGTTTCTCTGGGGACTGGTGCTGTGACTTAAGTAAATCAGCCCTGCTCTTCAGGCCTCAGTTTTCTTATTTGTACATGGAGAAGGCTTGAGTACTTGGTCCTGGAGGCCCACTCTGACTCTGACATTATTCCCAAAGACAGTGGCATTTGCCTTATGAGGATTCTGAGCTAGGAGTGATTACAGAGGAAGAGGGTAAAAAGGAGACTCAGGATGTGCCTGGATTCAAATCCTGGGCTTCACTCCCCTGTGCCATCTTGCCTTCTCAGTCCATTGGGCTGGGAATTGGGCACTGGACCCCTGCATTTATTCATAGATACCATCCTCCTCTCTACCTGTCAAACCCTTCTTTTGCACTCACCCGGGAATAGAGAGAGGTCTCCCATAGCCGGGGGTGGTGAGTGAGGGGTTGAAGTTGAATGAACTCTGGGTAATGGTCCTTAAGGAGACCAGCTCTGGGAAGGCTTTAACTGGGGAGGCTCAGGGCCTTTGGGGGACATTTCAAAGGCCCTGTTGACCACAGTCATCTTCCTCAAAGCTCCCCTCACCGTCCCCACCCCAATTCTGTGTACTTGTGAGCTACAAACCAGTTCCCACCTCAGCGCCTCACCCCCCCCCCCATGGGCAGTCATCACATAAACAGTGTTGTGTGCTTGGCCCGGGGTGGGAGGGACATCTGCCCAGGAATTGGCCATGGGGTTGGCCGCTTATTTTGGCAGCTGCAGCCACAGGCTTCCTGACCAGACCATCAGAAGCTGAGGGAGCAGGAGCGGGGGTGGGAGAGGGGGGTCAGTGAGTCACAGGCTGAGGCTCTGCCTCAGGGAGGGAGCTCTCCCTGGAGGTGTCTCTCCAGGAAGCCGCCTTCCCGCCTATAGGTCGGGGCTGATCTTCTGGAGTCTTTGTCACAGGCTTGCTGGCTTAAACCGCCTAATTTGTGAGCATCTCCATGGTGTTCTGGATCAGTGGAAATACTGGTACTGACCTCACAAGGTGTACGAGCGAGGTGAAAAGCTGACACGTCTTAAACTCTCAAAGTTCTTTTTCTTTTCCTTGGTGTTCCTTAGTTATGACTAGGACAGCGTGTACCTTATAGGTGCAGATCCAGAGGAAAAGCAGAAGCAAAGCAAAAGGCTCGTTCCACAGAGGCAGAGCTCCTCGCTTCCCGTGCTTTCCCAGTGTCCGGCCTGAAGGTGACCACATGGACGAGTGGGGCTTTGCTTCGTGCTGTCTCCCCTCGCTCCTTGATGTCCCGAGGTCGACTGGCTCCCAGTCATTACCTCACCGCAGGGCCCTGTCTGCCAGAGTGAGTGGTGGAACTGCCTGGGTGGAGAGCTGAAGCTAATTTTAGACCTGGAGACTCCCTGCCAGCAGCTGTGGCTGTGCCCGGGCGACCCAGCCGGGCTGGGCTGCCTGTGGGGAGCTCTGTCTCCTCGCCTGGAGGCCTGGCTGCAGCCCTCCAGGTCGCTCCGGGGGCATGTTCCTGCCTCTGCTCAGTGGCAGAGAGAGCCTGGGGCGGGGGTTTCTCTGCAAAGAGGGGTTCTGTTGACACCATCACTTTCTCCAAGGGTTCCTTTTCGCTTTGCATTAAGATACAACTAGCGGGTTGCAGGGCCACATATGGGCTCCATTTCTTTCCAGGGGGGACTGTAGTTCAGAAGCCACTGAGATAGAATGTACAGAACGGGCCAGTGGACTTTTGAAAGGGGTGCCTGGGGCAACCGGGAGAAAAGTATCCCCAAACTGTCCTGGGTTTACAGTGGTCCCCCTTTATCTATGTAATAACATTTTCAGAAAGCGAGACCATCGTCAGATAATTTTTTTTATGGAATGTTATTCAATTTACTCTACTTTATTATTAGTTATTATTACTGATTTCTTACTGCACCTAACTTAGAAATCAGACTTTATCATAAGTATATATGGAAAGGAAAAAAATTATATTTAGGGTTTAGCTCTACCCATGATTTCAGGCACCCATAGAGTAGAGGGATATATATATCCATAGAGTAGAGGAGACTTCTGTGTAGGCTAAATCCCATCTCCAGCTTAGCACTTGATTTAGTGTTTCTCAACCTTTCTCCTATTGGCAGATGCAGGAAATCATGTGAAAAGATAATATTTGTATCAAATATGGGGATAAAGAGATAAGGGCATCTGTGGTTGGACAGAGTCCCTCTACGGTTCTGCTGCCCTGGGAACTTGGGGAGGGCCCACATCTGTCCTGGAACAGACCTACAGTGGGCTGTGGGAAGCTCTACTATACTCCAGAGGCTCTATGATTGCTAAATCCCAGGCCAGGAAACATGTCTTAGGTTAATCATAGACTTATTCTGGAAGGAAGCTAGAGAACTTGGGCTCTACCCTGTTTTCTTACAGATGAGGAAACTGAGGCCCAGAGAAGTTTGTACAAGGTTAAACAACTAAAAGGGGAAGACCCAGCTCTGGTTCTAGTTCTGCCAGCGCATTTATCCAGCACTGATTGAATGCCTGTTAAGTTCAACACTTGGGACATACAAAAAGTGAAAAGTCATTGCTGGAAATCATCCATTTTGGGTAAGAAGAAACCAAGGGAGAAGACTGCAGGGAAGGTGGTTATTCTGGGGAGAAGAATGGGGATGATTGGAGAGACACATAAAGAGCTGCAGGGGGCCCTCCCTGGTGGTGCAGTGGATTAAAACACAGCACTATGAAGCCATTGCAGCCACTGCAACATGAGCTCGATCCCCGGCCAGGGAGCTGACCCACATGGTGCGGCAGACCTCCCCTGGCCCTCCTGCTGCTCCCCTCAGCAGTGTCCTTCGTCCATCTGCCTGTTCTGCTCCCCCCTCTGTCTCTGGTGTGTCCTCTCACCACCACCCCCACCCCACGCCTCTGGCCTGTACCCCAGTTCTTGTATGCATAAGTAAATAAATCTTTTTAAAAAAAGGCTGCACAGGAATTAACACTATTTCTTAAACAGAATGTATATACTTAGGTGTTGTTTTTCAGTCATTCGTCTCTATTCCTGTATATGTATGATATAATTTTTTAATAGGGACTTTTAAAGTGCTAGACATTTATAAACTAAAGGAAAGTGGCCAGGGGCACTAGGTATGGAGCAGAAGAACAAATAAATCAGTTAGCACACCCGAGGGTGGTAAGTATCATGGAGCAGAGCTATAATAATAAGAGGCTATCACAAGGGCTATAATAATAATAGCGCTGCGCACATGTACTCAGTTAATCTTTGCAATAGCCCTGTGAGGAGAACCTTTATGTTGCTTCTATTTTATTGGTGAGAAAGATGAATTTTAGAGGGGTTACCTCGCTCAAGGTTTCATGGTGAAGAATATTTGCATTCAGGCCCTCCCTGGTGGCGCAGCGGGTTAAAGCA
>NW_004567135.1:10548513-10554866 GCF_000260355.1 Condylura cristata | reverse complement strand
AAAGCACGTGACTCCTATCTTGCATGTCCACCTGCTTCCGAGCTCCCATCATTCCTCCAATAATGAATCTCTTTTTGCTCCCTAACCCAGGGTCCTGGTTTCAGTTTGTCAGGGACAATCATTCTGGAGCTGAGATGCTAGCGATATTAAAGCACCTGTTCTTACCCCACCTCCAGTGCTCGTGATGCCTTTCTGTTGGCACATGCCAGTCTTTGTGGTTATCTCTGGAAGCCATCACCCTCAGCTGAGAAGGTGGAGGCTTTGAACTCCTTGGTGTATCCCAGTGGCTCTCAGTCTGGACGAATACCAGGGAAAGTTTAAGAACTATACAAACCCACTTCAAGAAAGGCACTTAGCTTTCTGGGGGTTTCAATGGGTAGTCTAGATAGAAAACCTTAGGTCTATACCTTCTCTCCTGATGCACCAGGGCAGAAAGGGTGATGGAGAGATAAAGGAGGTGAGAGAGTACAGCGAGTCCTCAAAGTCATTAATGGGTTCTTGGAAACTAACTTTAAGTGAGCATATAATGAACATATAACTGGTCCTTGAATAACATTTCATTCAACATCAGCCAGAATTTACTTTTGCTGTCAACGTTGTAATGAAATAACACTGAAAAAAACGACATCATTTGAAGACAGGCTATGCACAATTAAGCAATGACTGGAATGTCCCTGGTCCCAGGCTGGTCTAGGATTAGGCCTGAGGAGGTTTAGAAATAGACAAGGAGCAGAAGGAAGGAGACAGTCAGCTGGAATGGAAAAGGGAAGAAACCTCTAGTGACTCCATACTCTGTCATTGGTGCCTGTTCTGTGAATTCAGTTCTACCCAAAAACATGTTATCTGTGCTAAGTGTGAACTTTGGGAGATACAAAGAAGTGTGACCTCCATCCATTTGGCAGTACAAGAGCTGTGGTGTTCTTGCACAGGCAGAGATATACCAGAAATAATGCATTCCCATGATGCCCTTCCCAGACCCCAGAGAGCCTCCCGCCTCTGGATATACTCGCTAGAGTCTGTATTGTAAGGGCAGACACCATGTCTGTCTCGTGTCTCAGTCACAACTCTGCTGCTGAACCTATGTTATGCCTGCTTTGAAGACACGCTCAACTGATACCATTTTTGTCTCAGTGACTTGATTGTTTGACACAATTAGGAGCAAGGTGGACTTGAAGGATACCTGGAGCATGATTATGTGCTCAAGTGTCTAGTAAAATGCGTTAGAGTAAGAGAAATAAAATCTAGTGAAGGGAGGAAAGGTTTTGTGGTAGAGGTAGGGCTTGAGCTGAACTTTAAAAAAAAAAAAGACTTATTTACTATGCTTAGAAGAACTGGGGTGTAGGCCAGAGGTGCGGGGAGGTGGGGATGGGGGTGAGAGGATTCACCAGAGTCAGAATGCGGAGCAGGACAGGTGGAAATACTGAAATACAGTGGGCGAGACAGGACAGGTCTGCTAGCCACGTGTGAGTTAGTGCCCTACCTGGGGATCAAACTCAGGCTGCAGTGGTAACAGCGTGATAGCTGAAGTGCTGAGACTTGACCCCTACAGCACCAGGGAGGGCCTCAAATTTGAACTGAACTTAATGATGAATGAGAACTTAGATGGAGATGAGGTGGGATAAAAAATATTAAGGGGCTTAATACAAAATGGATGGGTAATGTAAGCTGAGATGGAAATTCTAAAAACTTATAGAAATAAAAAAAATACTGTAAGAGAAATGAAGAATGCCTTTGTTGGGTCTTTGGCTATGTAAGCCAAAGAAACAATCATTGAGATTGAGGATATGAAAAAAGAATCTCCCAAAACTAACAAGAAAAGAGAAAAAAGGATGAAAAAAAAATAGAATGGAATATCTAAAAACTATGGAACAGATATAAAAGAATATTAGGAATTCTCTGCCTACAAAATTAATATCCTAGGTGAAACCCATTTCTTATGTGATACAATCTGCCAAAACTTTCAAAAGAAGATATAGACAGTCTGAATAAGCCTACCTTTATTTTTAAAAAATTAAATCATGAGTTAATAATATCCCCCAAATGGAAAGCATCTGCCCTATGTGGGGTCACTGGTAAGTCTTACTGAACATTTAAGGAGCAGTGCCAATTCTCAGCAGTCTCTCAGGGGATGGAGCAGAGGGAATGCTTTAACTCAGCTTATGAAGCCAGTATTATCCTGACTTTATAGGACAAATGGACTGTAGGAAGAGAAAACTATAGACTATTGTCTTTCATGAACATAGATGCAAAAATCCTCAACAATGCATTAGCAATTCAGATCCTTTAAGATACAAAATTTTACACACCCAGTAGAATTTCAGAATCAATTCATGCAATGCATCATATCCCTAGGGTAAAGAAAAAAAGTCACAAGCTCATATTAAGAAGAACAGAAAAAGTATTTGACAAAATTCAAGATCTCTTTGGGGGCTTCCCGTTGTCTAAGAGGTTAAGTCTCAGCACTATAAAGTTATCCGCAGCCACTTCAGCACAAGTTAGAATCCCAGCCAGGGAGCTGACCCACACACCACAGCAGACCTCTCCTGTCTTTCCCACTGCTCTCCTCAGCAGTGTGTTTCAGTAGATCTGCTGTTTGCTGGTGAGTCCTCTCACCTCCCACCCATGTCTTTAGCCTGTATTCCAGTTCTTGTATGCATAAATAAATAAATCTTAAAAAAAAAAAAACTTCATCAATTAGGAGTGGTGAACTTCCTCAGCTTGATGAAGAACATCTATAAAATCCCTAGAAACTAACTTGTACTTAATGATGAAAAACTTGAAGATGCCAAAGTTGAAGACTTGATAGTGAAAGGGTCACATTTATAACTTTATCTTCTTGGATGTCCATCCAAGTCCATCCTCAAAGAAGCTCCTTCTAGCACTCTCCATAGCTGAGGTGGAATCCCATGAGAAATGGCAAGTTGGTCAGCCTAGGGATGTGGCACTGAAGCTCTGGCATGGGGAGAAGACACAACATCCAGTGGGGGTGTTGTGGGTCAGAACCCAGATATCCAAACTAAGTAGAATCTACAGAGCTGGGAAGGCCGCTGGGGACTCTGATCCCCACTCGGAAAGCTTAAACTGGGGAGGGTGACATCATGGTGGCTGCTCACCTGACTAGTTATTCTGATCTTTGTACACTGAGCTTAAAGTTCAAGCAGATGATGAGTTAAGTTAATGAAACAGGTGACGTGTGAGTACACACACACACACAGTGTGAATTGTGAGGACCATGGCATAGTGGAAAGCCTGTGACCTCAATACCATGCCTGCCTTTGGCAGACACTCAACACATAGTTGTTTCTGTCTTGGTTTTTTTTTTTTTTTAAGATTTTATTAATTTACTCATATAAGAACTGGGGTACCGGCCAGAGGTACAGGGAGTGAGGCATGAAAGGATTCACCTGAGTGGGGAGCAGAACAAGCAGATCAAGGAAGTACACTGCTGAGGGGAGCAGCAGGAAGACAGGAGAGGTCTGCTGCACTGCCGTGTGGGTCAGCTGTCCAGCAGGATCGCACTCGGGCTTTAGTGGTTGTGGGCAGCTTCATAATGCTGCACTTTAACCCTTTGCATCATCAGGGAGGCCCCTCAACACGTATTTGTTAAGTGAATAAAACAAAAGTGGGTTGGCTCCAACTCCCTATTTCCATTTGGCTATGGGCCCAACTTTTCTTTTTGTTAAAGTTTTATTTATTTATGCATACAGAACTGGGTATAGGTCAGAGGTGCAGGGGCAGTGAGGGGATTCACCAAGACAGAGTGGGGAGCAGAACAGGCAAATCGAAGTACAATGCTGAGGGGAGCAGTGGGTGGGTCAGGAAAGGTCTGCTGCACCATGTGGGTCACCTCCCTGTCTGGGGATCGAACTCATGCTGCAGTGGCTGCTATAGTTTCATAGTGCTTTAACCCATTGCACCATCAGGGAGGGCCCTGGACCCTACTCTTCAAGAGAAAGTAAAAATCAGGAGTTTGATGTGAAATCTCCCAAGATTTGAATATTGTCTCAAACCTCCCTAACACACCATAAGCTATAAGGAGTTTGCAGCTCCTACCTTGACTGATCTCTAGTGAATGCACAGAGTTTCAGATGTGACACTTTAAAATGTTGACATGTGCCTGTCAAACAGGTTCTGAGTGAATGAGGGACTGATGGGGGAGGCAAATCAATGATTCTACCCACTTAGTTCCTACCATGTATTTCCAGGTCAATCAAGTTCTACTTATAGAAAGCTCCAGTGGCTGGTGGAGGGGACCAGAATAACAGAGCTGGGCAGGTGGGGTGCAAGGAGCTGGGATTAGCAACATGGGCGTTCACCTGGGATGTCCGGATCCAGTCCTTCCACTTGTGCTGACAAACCCAGGGGGAGGTAACTAGCTGCTCCTCGCTTCCCTGGCTGCCCCATCCCTGCACCCACCAGACGGCCACGCAGTCTGGAACCAGAGGGTAATGCTGGCCATTAGTAGTTCTCCAGGACTCTGCTCCTCTCCCAGGGCTGGCGTCTGTTCTCAGTGGTCAGTGCCAGGGCTTCAAGTCAAGTGTTTTGAACTCAGCCCTGTGTAAAGCAGAGTTCCAATCCTGTCTCCACTTACTGCTTAAATGAGTATCCCTTGCCAAATCATTTAATCTCTTTCAGCTCTTTTTCTGCTTCTTATTCAAAGTGGGTTATAGTGGTAATAGTGCTATTACCACTATTACTCTATTTGCAGTACTTGTGAAGTGTATTATTTATTATTATTATTATTTTCCATTCCCTTCCTTTCCTCCCATCACCCCTTCCTCTCTCCCTTCTCACCCCAAGAACGCATACAGCATATTCCAGAGACGTGACATTTACTCCTCGTCTTCCTCCTCTTCTTCATCCTGGTTAATCTGGATGTGACTAATTTATAACTCTCTTTGCTATTAGCAACTATGTGTCGCTAATCACATAGATTGTTCTTCCAATATTTTTTTGTGAGATATTTCAAATACCTTTAGGAAAAGTGCGCCTCAAGTTACAGTGGGCTTGCTGTTGCTCCAGTCCATGGCCACAGCCCCTCCACCAGCGTCCCCAGCTTTCCCACCCGTTTTGATTCTCTCCTGAAGAAACTGCTCAGAATTGGCAGCATCCACAGTCCATCTTCTTCGGGGGTCGGGGGCTGCAGGAGTCAAGGGTGAACTTCAGAAACTTCCATTCTTTGCCTCCCTTCACCATAAACTTTTTCACGGGTGCCACGGTGGCAGTGGAAGCAGAAGACACTGCCCTTTCTTATCTTTTTTATTTTATTTTATTTTTATTTTATTAAAGCTTGGAGAAGTGGAGATCAGAGCAGTGGCCTGGCTGGGAATTGCACAATGATGTGAGTCATTGGGTTCTCAAATGATTGCTAACAAATCACCCAGACAGGTAGTTAGCTATACCTCCCTCAAGAAAATCTAAGCCAGTAGGTCTGGGTGGGGTCCGGAAGCATCTTCACCGAGGGCCCTTACGTGATCCTGATGAACTGGTCGGGGCCAGCGTCGTCTGCCTCTGCCTCTTTGCATAGAGCCTGGCATGACACTGGTAGCCGGTGCTCCATGCGCAGGATTGACCCTCCAGTGTGAGCCAGCCAGCCAGTGTGCCCGAACTGGTTGGGGCAGGGCCCATCCCCACCTCTGTCCTTACCTCTGTCACAGACCTTGTCGCAACCACCAGGCGGGATCTGGGCTTTCTCTAAAGCTGAGAGCAAAGGACAAGGGGAGGAGGAACCTGGGCATCTTTCTGGGCTGCAGGACAAGCCACACACATGCTGGGGGAGGATTGGGTTTCCTCCCCAGGGGGAGATCCGGTCTAGGCAGATTAGATTGTCTATGAACAATTTCTGCATTGCATTCCCTTGGGCCATGGACCCAGTTGGCTGAACTTGCGCAAGCCACCTGTTGACAGGGCTTCCTGTGCCCTGGGCCTCAGCAACCTCTCCCCTGCATCGTCAGATGCTCCGACTTGCAGCAGCTGTCATTGTCAAGGGCCTCTGCTGCCTGGCAGCTGCTCTCAGTGTCTTGTCACGGACCTTCAGGGCCTCCCTGGGTGGCCGAGTACCGCAGCACAGCCATGGGGTGCTGCTCCCCGTGGCACATCAGTGCTGACTGGTAAGGACATGGAACAGAGACTTGGGAGACAGACACCAAGGGATCTGGGGGATGGAGAAACAAGTGGGGAGAAACAGAGGAAGGGGTCGGAAGGCTCATGAAGGAAGAGCTAGGGAAAGGGAAAAACTAAAATCTGGGAAGCAGGTCCTCCCTGCTGGTGCATGGGTAAGGAGGCAGCACTGCAAGCGAGCCACAGCCGCTTGAGTGCGAGTTCGATCACCACCCCGAAGGTGACCCACAGGG
>NW_004567135.1:10519658-10548283 GCF_000260355.1 Condylura cristata | reverse complement strand
TGGCCATAGAGCGGGGTGACCCCTGCCACCACCGCAGGGGCCCCACTTGGAAACACCTTTTCTCTTTTGTTTAAACGAGCTCCTGAGTGGGAACTTCTGGACAGATGCAGTGATTTCATAGACAGTGGGTACGGCAGTTTGGGGTTGGCAGCTGCTGACTGCCACTCAGGGCAAGATCCTGAGGATTGCAGGGAGTGTGCACCATGACTCACCTGACCTCAAGGCCTGCACCGGCTACCTGTTCCCTCTCACCTGCACACCTACCCCCCCACCTTCTCAGCGGCCACACCCTGGCATCTGCTCCCGCCCCTACGGGGCAGGGCCTGAGCTCAGTCAGCTCCTACCTGCCCTTGGCTTGCCTCCGCTGCTGCCTCCCACCGAGTTGAGTTTCCCCCGGAGCCTTGACTTTGCTGCTATCCGATCCGATGTGAAATCCTCCTCGGGCTCCCGCACAAAGCGTTTTTCCTGTCTGTGTCTCAGATTTCTGACCTGTAAAATGAACCCCAGGCTTGCTGCGAACTCCTCCTTGCTGTGTGGAACAGTGAATTAGTGCCTTTAAGGAGCTTGGCGTTTGTCAGATGAAAGATGCCAAAGTTGGCTTCTACTCTTCTCCCTCCTCTATCCCCACCTGACTCCTGAGAGCCAAACCCTCTTCTTCCCTTTCTTTCTTTCACCCCACAGATATGCCCTCAATGACTGAAGCCAGTCACTTGAGGTCTGTGGCCCTCGGTGGCTCTCCGTTCCCCAAGCCAGTGGCCTCTGAGGACTCTACCCCAGTCATCTCCAGAACACTTGACCCAGGGACCACCTCCTTCCTTCTTGAAATTAGTATGTGTTCATTGTTGCAGGAACAAATTCAGTCCAAACTACAGACTCAGATTTACTTTTTTTTTTTTAGAGATTGATTTATTTATGCATACAAGAATGGGGGTACAGCAAGAACTGCAGGGGGTGAGAGGATTCACCAGAGACAGAGTGGGAGCAGAACACGTGGACTGACTGAAACACACTGCTGAGGGGAGCAGGAGCGGTCTGCTGTGCCATGTGGGTCAGCTCTGGGGCTGGGGATTGAACTTGTGCTGCAGTGGCTGTGGACAGCTTCATAGATAGTGCTGAGACTGAACCCCGGAGCCACTAGGGAGGCCCTAGACTTGAACTTAAGCAAAATATAAAACCAGCAGTCTTCCCACCTCGTGATTATCGCGATTTCCATCTCGAATCCAATGCCTTCTCTCTCACCACCGTCTTGCAGCATTTCCCAGGTTCACACAATGTTGCCTCTAATTTGAGGTCAGGGAGAGCTAGTCTCTTTGTCTGCATCATCGGGAGCAGCACTCACAGAGAGCAGGCCTTCCTTCGTGACCTGTTGAATGAATGAGTGTATGAATAACAAAAAAGTTGGGATAATATTGAATTAGCTGTTGCTTACTTATGAAGTGAACCTCAGTTTTTTCACCCTTTAACTTGGAGTAATAGTTCCAGCCCTCCCCGCTGCCTCATGGGCTTGTTTTGAAATTAAATTTGGTGTCAGTGTCAACACCAGCACAGTGCCTGGCATGGTGTGAGCTTTGAATGAACCGGGGATACTGTCGAGGGGATACAGTCGTCCCCCTCTCTCTCCATAAACTGGGGCCTATCCTACCCTGCTATCACATGTCCCTGTGCAGGGCCTGTCCCCCAGCTGTTGAGGATGGGAACTTGCCAACAAGTTTTTGGGGACCTGAAAGTTTGAAAAGGAAGATTAGCTGCAACAAAAGCCCAGCATTTGGGGGAAGGAAAAGGAGGACAGGAGGGGCTTGGGAGAGTATGTGTGTGATGGAAGATGGTAGTTGGTTTGAGGAGATCCCTGGTCAGGGAGCTGACCCACATGGCGCGGCAGACCTCTCCTGTCTCCCCACTGCTCCCCTCAGCAGTGTGTTTCAGTCCATCCGCCTGTTCTGCTCTATACTCTGTCTCTGGTGGATCCTTTCACCTTCCACAGTCTACACCCCAGTTCTACACACCCCAAAACCAGTAACATGTTTGTATTAAGAGCCACCTAAAAGTTAGACTTTACATTGCCAGGAAAAACACACAGTTACACCTTGCAGCTACAACTGGAAGAAACATTTAGCAACTCAGTTCTTACTCTCAGTATGCTGGATGATTGCGATACCACTGATGGGTGTTGATCCTCCATTCAAAAAATAAGGTCTTGCTCAGCAAGTCTGTTTGAAGTTAGTTTTCTTGCAGTTCCAGCTCCAGCTTGTAGCTTCCGTTTTCGGCTAAGAAAACCAAGGCTCAGTGAGGTAAGGGTGTGCCCAAGGTGCTGACAACATAGCAGTGGCGCAGCCGTGAGTCACACGCTGGTCTGATCTCTCCAGAGTCCACTCTCTGAGTCATGTCCTTTTCCTGTCATCTCACCTGGGGGCGCTCCCAGCCCCTCCTTCAGGGATCATTAAAGGTGGCTTGTTTTTTTTGTCCCCCAGAATGTTTGGCCAAGGTGACAGCTAAACCTGCTTGTAAGACCAGGTCTTTCCCAGCCTGAAGCTGAGCAAGCCGCCCTTACACGGCCCCATTCATGTCCCACCTCCCTGGAGGCAGTTGTTTATAGAGAAAAATGTGCAGGTGAGTCCCCCGCTGTGCAACACATACATCCCATATGACTCACAAATCCTTTACCGTTGGGTTTCACGGAGGTTCCACAGCAAGCAACAGTCAAGTGATTAGTTATCCAATAGTGGTGCTGGGAGACAACTTGGGACTTGACTTTCTTGCTAGAACAGAATGAACCAACATCAGAATAAATGAACACGGGCACCGCCATGCTGACTGCACCTGGGGAAGGGCCACAGGTCCTGGCCCCTGACAGCAGGCTCCTCTCCTGCTTCTTGACCCGTGGCCTCCAACCTTGAGCCCCGAGGAGCCCAGCTGAGAAAGTGAGGCACCTCGCTCTACCACACCCCTATGCTGGTATTAGAGAATTGCTTTGATAAACCCCTCATCAAAAATTGGTTCTCACTGAAATTTGCCTGGGGGGAAAATTTGGCCCCAGATGTGAGTCTGACTTTTGCTATTTCTTGCCTTTCTCACGCCTCCTTTGTCCCACTCTTAGAATGTTCTCCCTGGATGAGATGTTGTCTCCCAGCCGCGCTTGATTGTCACTAGGGACAGTATCCTGAAGACCCTTGTTTCGCATTACCAAGCCCAGGATTTCTATCTTAGAGAGACAGGAGTCTAAGTAGGGCCGCCTCTCAATTGTCCAGCATCTGGAGTTGATAGGATTTGGGGCTGGTGAGTAGGGAGCTGGAAACAAAAGTCTGTGGAGCTCGCCAAGGATTTCCAACCCTCTCCCACGAAGAGCCCTAGATCGGTGACAAGTGGGAGCGTTGCCATTTGCAACTCCATCCATCTTCTTTTGTCTTCTTTCATTTGCATAGATGTGAGCCAGTTAAGCATCAGCCAGTACTTTTCGTATCAATCAGACTGTAACCCACTTTGTCGTTCTCATTTTTTAAACCTCTAAAACTGGATGGGTACAGTGTACATACAGATGTGTCTGGAACATTCTAGGCAGTTAAGAATCTTGAATTTTTTAGAAATGGAAATATAGAAAATGTCCTGATTGACCTCAAGTTCTATTGAGACAAATGTGTCCAACCCTTTTGGGGGGACTGACCCCACACATGCCTTATTGTACACTAAAGTGTATACTTTATCTTGATTACCTTTCAGATTTTTTCCTATGGCAGACTCTCCACCACTCCCTGTCATCACCTCATTACATTCAATCATCATGTCTCTTGGCTCTGACAGGTCAAAATATTTTTGTAATATATATGGCAACTTTCTACCGCGTAATTATATGGTTTAGATCTCTTTCAGGGTTACTGAGCAAGGCTTACCACACCTGTAAAATCTCCAGATTATTCTGCTGAATGGCTCTGCCCCATCATTCACATTGTCTATGGCAAAGTGTCCTCACCTGCTGTGTCCTGGGCTTAGGCGCTGCCTGGAGATTTAGACAGACATTTCCTGCTGACTCGGAGTTGGGCACGGTGGGACACAGAGGCCGGGAATATAAATGGATCGACCTGAAGAAAGGAGCCCAGGGCTGCTAGGCCTGCCCCTGCTCCCCACATGGCTCCATGACGTTCCCCACGAACTGAAGTGCTCTCCCATAAGATGGTTGGGCTCTTCCTGGAGGCCCTAAAAAAGGAAACAACTCCGAAACATGGTGAACCATCCACTTATGGGGCTGACTGGTTTGGTGTGTGGAGCGTTCCACCTCACCAGGTATCTCCAGCCCCCGCCGGGGGGCCGCGTGTGAGGAGTGCTGGCGTAGAAGGTTGCTATTAAGCTGGCAAGGAATTTCTGTAATTTTCAATTATAGCTGGAAAAGATCTGGAAGATGACCTTGCCCAAGGCCCCCAGTCAGTGAGGCAGATTTCTTCTCTCACTGGCCTTCTCTCCCCTCCCTGTCAGTCCCAGGCTGGAGCTCAGGTGGACATTCCATTAATGTTGGGTGATGAAGCTTCCAGAACCTTCACAATGTCTATCACGTCAAAAGGTGCAGAACATATTTTGAATTGACTTTTTGTTTCTAAGTTCTGCCTGTTTGGGGGCCTCCCTGGTGGTTCAGGGGTTAAAGACACAGCTCTATCAAGCTGTCTGCAGCCACTGCAGCACAAGTTCGATCCCTGGCCAGGGACCTCACCCATAAGGCACAGCAGACCTCTCCTGTCTCTCCTGCTTCTCCCCTCAGCAGTGTGTTTCAGTAATCTGCCTGTTCTGCTCCCCACTCTGTCACTGTTCATCCCTCACCTCCCTGCCCCTCTGACCTACACCCCAGTTCTTGTGTACATAAATAAATTTTAAAAGAAATAAAAATGAATAAATTTTGCCTGTTTACCTCAGGTTTGGTTCTCAGCTGTACCCTCCCACCTACACATTCACGCCACCCCCAAACCCTCCTTTACCATCCCAACCCTATACTTTTCCCACTGGGCTCCCTAGGCCTTGACTGAAGCGCTCTGGCGCTGTTCCTCCCCCACCACACATTGCAGGCACACTCCTTTTACAATAGAACTGAACTTCCACAGCTCACTTTTTTTTTTTAAGATTTATTTATTTATGCATACAAGAACTTGGGTATAGGTCGGAGGTTCAAGGAGGTGTGAGGATTCACCAGACAGAGTGGGGAGCAGAAGAGGTGGATGTACTGAAACACACCGCTTTGGGGAGTAGCGGGCGAGACAGGAGAGGTCTGCTGCTCCATGAGGGTCAGCTCCCTGGCTGGGGTTCGGACTTGTGCTGTAGTGGCTGGTGATCGCTTCTTAGTGCTGAGCCCTAACCTCTTGCGCCACCATGGAGGCCCCCCTCACTTCTTAACCGCGTCAGAATCAGAGAATACATATCTCTCTTTGTCTCACCTTATAAACCACTTAGTGGACGCCCCAAACTGCAAAACAGAATAAACCATCACTCAAAAGTCCTTTCCTCCCATGCAGCCTTGGGAAGCTGTCAGGACATGTGTGGCCTGGTCCTGGGCTTCGGGGCTAGGCTCACAGGCAAGGTGGAGATGCAAAAACCTCGGCTGGGTTTTCTCATGTGGTCTCAGCCTGGGGCCACTGCACTGAGCGGCCAGAGAATCTTGGGAAGCAGCCCCAGATGTGGGGAGGGACCGATGACCAGGGGGATGTGGATGATATGGAAGCCTAGATATGCAGTAGGAAAAAAAATAGCACCTTCGCACACAGGGAGTCTTTAATCTCCCAAATGCTGATTTCGTCCACGCAAATCAGGTCTCTACTCCTGTTTGCTGGGACCTATTTTAAGAGACTTATAAATATACAAAGGCGGAAATGCCTTTGGTGTTGAGGGGTTAGGAGGGGGAGGCAAGAGGATGTGGTTCCACTCCAGGACAGGATCAGACTGCAGTCACACCTTCTCCCGGATTCCAGGCTGTCAGGAGGGATGCCTGTGAGGCGGTGTTGGAAGGAGGTGCTGAAAGCAGAACTGGGTTGTTCTAACTGTGACCTCGAGAGAGAATTCCTGTCCGCCTTGTTGGCCAGTGCCCCGATGTGCTCTACATGGCAGGGCAGTGATGTGTGTCATGGGGGACAGGTGCAAAGGAGATCTAGAAACCTCTTCACACTCCAAGGCGCTGCTCTACTCCCTCCACCCGGTCACCCCTTCAGCTTGTTGATGACTTTTTAAAAAAAAATTATTATTATTTAAAATAATAGAATAGTTTATTTTTACATCATTTTGTGCCTTTTTCCATCTCAGTTGTAATCCCCGTGGGCTTCCCACTACCAAATCACCCGCGTGCCATCGCCATAGTCAGTGCATTTCCCTCCTCCCAACACCCCCCCCCGTTTTTTACCCCATTCCCCACTCCACCCCCACAAAATATCTCTGGTCTATAACTGTTCATTATTGTTATTTTCTCGCCTGGTCCGTTATACTCCTGCTATAAGTGAAACCATCGGTATTTTTCCTTTTCTTTCTGGCTTATTTCAATAAGCACAATATTTTGTTGACTTTAAACCCCAGGGTTTCTCAGCTCACAGGAAGAAACCTGATGATAATAGTGGGGGGGGAGTGGGTTTTCTAGCTGCCCCCTGGCCCCGGAACTTTTCTCATACTAAGGTTATTCACGAAGGTGTGGGTCTTCCTTCCCTTTGCTTGAGTCTTCCCATGGGTCAGATATAGACCGTTTTCATATACCCTTGTTCCTATCTGGTTGAAGTTTAACACCGCAGTTGAAGTTAGAGGCAAGAGGAATACTCTGGATACTTGCCCTTATTTTTCAATGAATGATGGACTACAGCAGTTTAATTGCATGTCTTCTCCAAGGCATTCTCAGTGCAAATTTTGCCGCGAACAGGCATCCTAAGAAATGGCAGTGGGCTACCACTGTGAGGGACCAAGGTGTGGCAGCAAAAGGCAGGATGGCTCCAGAGTCCCAAAGTTTGCACATAAGTCTTTGAAAAACAGGGACTTGGACCTTCAGATGCCCAGATGCTGAGCTGGTTGCCTGCTGGCTTTGCACTCAGCCAAAATAAGAACACTATTGTATCCCTTCTTTGAGGGGTTGAGGTGGGCTTCTTTAGTGTGCGAAAAGCTCAGGGGGTAAGGGTAGAAACCCCACACCCCTCTATTATGAGGTTTCTTCCTGGGATCTGAAGGGGGGTGGGGGCAGGGATGGGTCAGGTGAGTGGCTGGAGCAATAGGGAAGCAGGCTCTTTTAAGTGTAAGCTGTTTACCCCTCTTCGTGCCAAGGGTGCAGGTGGGTCATTTAATCTAATTGGTTTAATAAGTAAATAATCTGGGTACAAAGAGGAGGGGGCTGGGTGTAAGAGGGAGGGTGGTACCATCCACAAAGCCTGCCTAGTCAGCATTGAAAAGAAACCTGTTGCCTGCACTCTAGGGATTGTGATAATTAAACTGGGGTGTTGCTATATGGAGAGGGAGGAAGAAACGAAGGAGAAATCAGTTATTGGGGTGTTGGGGTGGAAGGAAGCGTAGAAGCCATTAGGTGCTACTTGTCCATTTAAGCTTAGAGTTTAGTGGTTTGTACAATTCACAAAATTGTACCACCAGCACTTCTCCTTCCAGATCATTCTCCAAGGAAACACAGAGCCGACCCATTTAGCAATCACCCCTACCCCCAGGGCTAGCAACCTCTAATCTGCTTTGCACCTCTATAGATGTGCCTGTTCTGAACAGTGCCTGTGAGTGGGCTTATGTCTGGTTCCTTTACTTAGCGTTTACATTTCAAGGCTCATCCATGTTGTAGCAGGTATCAATGTTCTCTTTATTTGGGTAATAGTCCATTGTATAGTTACACTGTGTTTTTTTTTTTTTTTCATTTGTTTATCATTGATGGACTTTTAGGTTAGTTCCACTTTGGGCTCTTATAAATGACCAGTTTTTACTTCTCGTGGAATAGAATTTAGCAACTAGAGTTGAGTCTTTTGAGGAGTATTATTAGCTCATGGCCAAGCTGCACAGAGACTTGCATACTCTGAAGGGATCCAGCCATCCATGTGCACAGAAGTAAAGCAGACCATAGTGTGAACAAATTTTTTTAATATTTATTTATTTATGCATACAGAACTGGGGTACAGGCCAGAGGTGCAGGGCGTGAGAGGATTCGCCAGAGGCAGAGCAGGGAGCAGAACAGACAGACTGATGAAGTCCACTGCTGAGGGGAGCAGCGGGCAAGGCAGGAGAAGTCTGCCGCGCCTTGTGAGTCAGCTCCCTGGCCAGGGGTGGGAACTCATGCAGAAGTGGTTGTGGCTAGCTTTGCAATGCTGTGCTTTAACCCACTGCGCCACCAGGGAGGACCCAGCATGAACAATTAATAGAATTTGTGTTCCTAGAGAGGGAAGAGAAGAGAGGCTGTTTTGGCCAGTAAATTGCTCCTTACTACTCATCCCCTCATGGGCAAACGCCCAACCAAATAGGATTGGCCAGAAGCAGAGCTACTGAGGCCCCACAATTTGGCAAAAGTGTCAGGTGCCTTCTAGTAGGAAGCCTTCTGGGAGGGAACCTTCCAGTAAGAGGGTGCGAAAAAGGCCGGCAAGTCTGGGATAAAAGGAGCAAAATTAAGTGCAAGCAGGGTAACAGTATTGTCAGCCTCCTCACGTGTCTCTCACCCACTTTCTCTTCCTAGTCTCGCCTCCTCCATGTGCCTCCTCCCAGCAGAAACAAGGCGCAAGTCAGGCTGCAGGAACAAGTGAATTCCCTTGCCCACCTTCCTTCCTCATTACACAGCTTCACCCCAGTCGCCAGCAGGCAGCCCAGAGCAGTAGGGGGAGCGTCATACTTCCCCTAACAAACTGGGCAACTTTTCCACACCATTTCCCAGTCCCACTAGCAGTGTGTGAGGGTCCCTGTATCTTCTGCCTTTCTCGCCAACACGTATTATCTGTCCTTTTGATAATAGCTGTCTCTGTGGATGGGAAGGGATTCTGTACTTGCTTTAAAATAATCTCTGCCCTCTCTTGCTAATTAAGGTAGGGAACATGCTTATCTGCATTTCACTCATGGATCAACTGTTCCAGGTGGGGGACAAATGGACTCCAGAGGAAGCCAGTTGTCTGATGTAAGCAGCAAGCCTTTTAAACTCTGGAAACACTTTCCAGAGTGATAATTGAGGGGGAAAAGCAAGTTGCAGGATAGTATGTATAATGTAAATATACACTTCAGAGGCCCTCCCTGGTGGTGCAACGGGATAGAGTGCAGCACCGCAAGCTAGCTGCAGCCGCTTCAGTGAGAGTTCAATCCCCAGCCCTGGAAGCTGACCCACACGGCGCAGCACACCTCTCCTGACCTGCTCCCCTCAGCCGATCTGCCTTTTCTGCTCCCCACTCTGTCTCTGCTGAATCCTCTCACCATGCCTGTACCCCAGTTCTGTATGCACAAATAAATAACTCTTAAAAAAAAAAAAAAAGAAATACACACTCCAGATTGGCAAAAGGCTTGAAGATTACTATGTGGTGCTGATGGAGTTGCTTGGAAACAGGAGCTTCTTTAAGTGATGCTGGTGACAATGTGAATTATTTTCAACCTTTTGGAAAGTAATATGCCAATTACTAAACATTTTTAAAATGTGCAATGCCTCATAATTTGACTTTGGACTTGTTCTGTAGAAGTCAGAGAAGCTTGAGGCATTGTTTGGAAGCACTTGAATGTCTATTGATGTGAAAATAATCTGCTAAATAATTCTATAGCCCTATCATCGGGTATTACTGCAGCAATTTTTTAAACACAAAGTGCTTTGACCTAGAAAAATGTCCATGAGGTGAATGAGAAAAAGCAAAGTTTCAGAGTAATAAATATGTAACATGAGCCTTTTTTTTTAAAGCAAAAAAAGCTGGTAAATATTTTTATTTTGTGAATAATAAAAAGGTAGGGCACTTTGTTTATCTATTTTTTTAAAGAACTGGGGTACAGGTCAGAGATGTGGGGGTGGTAAGTGGATTTACCCGAGACAGAGTGGGGAGCTGAATGGGCAGTTCAACAAAGTATACTGCTGAGGGGAGCAGCAGGCGGGTCAGGAGCGTTCTGCCAAGCCATGTGGGTCACCTCCCCAGCTGGGAATCAAACTTGCATTGCAATGGCTGTGGACAGCTTCATAGCATTGTGCTTTAACCTATTGTGACACCAGGGAGGGCCCTGTTACCTGTCGACATTAGTTAGGGTGGGGAGGCCTACAAGGAGAGGAGATGAATGCATATCTGTCATTCAGGAGTTGTGAACACTTGGGATTCTTAGGAAACAAAAGGGACTGTGCATAGGAAGAGTTTGTAATCAAAGCTGAAGAGTAGATAAAAGAGATGCTGGAACCAGAGACACTGGGCTCAAATTCTGGCTGTGCCACTGAGCAGCTCTGTGACTTTGGGTCAGTTACTTCACCTCTCTGAATTTCCATTTTCACATATGTAGAGTGCAAATAATAATGGTATCTACTGCAAAGGGAAAATTAAATAATATTTGTCCAATGTTTAGAGCACCCTATCTGGCACCTGGTTAATACTAAATGTGCATTACTATTTACAATATATTTTTATCATCTTCAGTATTTATTGAGCACTTACTGTAGGCCACTCTCGTTTGACCCTTATGATACCCCCATAAAATAATTCCTAACACTACTCTGTTAGGGGAGGAAACCACTATTTAGAGATTAGTATTACATAACTAGACACTAATTCCTCTTAACTAGTATATGAAACTAGATGGATACTATTAATAGTGACATCATTCATTCAAAAGTGTCATGTTGCACTACGTGTTAAGCATAATGAACAAAATATGTATGGAGAAAAGATAGACCTTATACACGTGCACACATCATGTGTCAAATAGTATTAAGTGCTATTAAGAAAAATAACACAGGATGAAAGAGAGAGTGATGGGGTGGAAATAGAAAGTGCCATTGTAGAGAGAATGTCTAGAAAGACCTCTGCTACTTAGCAGAGACCCAAGTGAAGGAAACAGCTGGACTATGTAAATAAAAGGGGAGTGGTTTGGGGTAGAAGTAAAAAGACTTTGAGGTAGGTGCAGTGTGTCTGGCAAATTGGAATAACAATAAAGAAATCAATGTACCTGCTGTGGAGTGATGGTAAAGATACAGGAGATGAGGTTAGGGCAAGAATTTACTGTGAGTCATCATTAGTAGAGAAACCCTATCATTTATTTTCTAGATTGGGAGACTTTAGAGATGGAAAGTGGGTGCTTTCATTTTTCTGTCGGTTGATGTGATAGGTTACATTAATTGATTTTCTGATGTTGAACCATCCTTGTGCTCCTGGGTTCAAGCCCGAAAGTGGGTGCTTTTAGAACACTTCTAGAACAACCTGTGTAAACCAGGTCTGTTCCCAGCAAGTCTTTCTGCTAGACAATCAGGACCTTGGATTATATTCCGATTGAGCTGGGAAGTCATTGGAGCATTTGAAATAGGGCATTGGCATGGCCTGACTTACATTTTAGTGGAGTGGCTCTGGCTATCTCTTGAACTGTAGGGTGAGAGGGTGGGGAGCACAGGATAGATGAGAAATGACGTGAAGGACGAGGGTGGTAGAGGTAGCGCAGGGAGGAGGAGGCAGACGGGTAACTTCTGAAGTAGGATCAGCAGACCCTGCTGGTGGAGGGGAAGTGAGGAGACAAATTAGGAATTATTAGAAGGTTTCTCGCCTGAGCAGTAGAAAGGTGGAGTTGCTGCTTACTAAGATGGGTGGAATGGGAGGAGCATTTTTTGTGGGTGGAAATCAAGAGTTGGAAGTTAGGCCTGTGAAGCAGCTGCTCTGTTTTTTGGGTGGTCAAATGACATCAGACATGTCTGTGTGTTCAGGGAGGAGGCTGGACCTAGGGAAGCAATCAGAGTACAAATGGTATTCAAAAGGATCAGATTAGGGGCCTCGCTGGTGGGGTAAGGGGTTAAAGTGCAGCACTTTGAAGCCAGCTGCAGCCACGGCAGTGCGAGTTTGCTCCTGGCCAGGGAGCTGACCCACAGGGCGCAGCAGACCTCTCCTGTCTCACCCACTGCTCCCCTCAGCAGTGTGTTTCCGTCCATCCATCTATTCTCTTTCCCAATCTGTCTCTGGTGAATCCTCTCATCCCCATGCCTCTGGCCTGTACCCTAGTTCTTGTACGCATAAATAAATCTTAAAAAAATAAAAGACCCTTCCTGGTGGCGCAACCGGTTAGGCTGCCGCAGCGCCAGCTCCTACAGCTGCTTCAGTACGAGTGCGCCCCCTGGCCGGGGAGGTGACCCACAGGGCACGGCAGGCCTCTCCTGTCTCACGCGCTGCTCCCCTCAGCAGTGTATTTTGTCCTTCTGCCTGTTCTGCTCCCCGCTCTGTCTCTGGTGAAGCCTCTCACCGCCCCTGCACCTCTGTCCTATACCCCGGTTCAGTATGCATAAATAAATAAATCTTTTTAAAAAATCAGACTAGATTAGCAAGGGCAAGGGGTGTAGATAAGAAAGAGGAGTGGTCCACAGACTGATGCCCAGAAGTTATCCAGCCTTCAAAGGTAGGAAAAATGAGGGGGCTTCTAACAAAAGGACTGAGCCGTAGCCCAGAGGAAGGAGCGTGGGGATCACAGGGGATGTTAACTTTTTGCTTCCTGTTTTTGCATTCTTAACTGAGGGAGGTAATATTCCTAAGTGGCTTTTATAGTTCGGTCCTGGGTGGAGCTTGGATGGGGCAAAACAAAATATTCCATGTTGCCCTGCAAAACCTGAGTCACCTTAGGGACATGATTATTTCCATTCCCAGGCCTCTCAGCTCCACCTATTTTCCCGATCACTTGCTGCAGACCTGCCTCACCACTGCGGCTCCCCTGACCACTGGAAACCTCCTTGCTGAGTTCCAGGCCTCTTTGTTCAGTGCTTCGTTCTGCCCCAGTGTGGTAGTGGCCCCGAGCTGTTAAGTGTGGAGCAGAGTTGTGTGATAGCAAAGACCCAGGCTGGGGTGTGAACACCCTGCCGAGCCATGTGTGAGCGGTGACGGCCGTCTTCAGCTGTGACTTCTCCCTCCTGACCCAGCTGGTGTTTAGTGTTATTTCCACCCCACATGTGGCTCGCCATAATATTGGTTTCACGAGGTGGAGGTAAGGGTTTACTGGGCAGCAGTGGGAAGATTGTGGACTCTGGAACCAAAGAGAACTAGTTTGAGTCCCAGTTCAGCCGCTTGAGCAAATATGTAAGCTGATTAAACCCCAATTTTATCATTAGGAGAATGATTCTCCCCTTATTGGGTTGTGTACATTGGAAATAAATGCCGGGAAATGTCTGGCAAACAGTAGGCAATAAATAGTAGCTAATGCCACAGATACTAAAGAAACCTTCCTGTTTGCATGGCACAAATATTAGTTTAATTCATTCATGAGCCTGATTAATCTTGAATGGTTGGAGTGAGGGTAAGGAACAGGTAGAGGAGACTACAGAGACTTTGTGAAGTTAAGGGACTTACTCAAGGTCACACAGAAAATATTCCAAGCTGGGAAGGCATTAAGTGATTTAATTACAGAACTTTCAGGCTCTCAAGTTGGTTCTTTCTTTTTTTAGAACAGAATAGGCAGATTTATTGAAATACATTGCTAAGAGGAGCAGCATGAGACAGGAGAGGTCTGCTGCCTGAAACTGGTTCTTTTTCATTTTTAAACAATTTATTTATTTATGCATACAGAAATGGGGTACAGCCAGAGGTGGAGGGGCGGCGAGAGGATTCACCAGAGACAGAGTGGGGGTAACAGGCAGATCAATGAAGCACACTGCTGAGGGGAGCAGCGGGCAAGCAGGAGAGATCTGCTGCGCCTTGTGGGTCACCTCAGGGGCGGGGCTCGAACTTGCACTGAAGCTGCCAAGTCTTGGTTTAGCTTCGAGTGCAGTGCTCCAACCCGCTGTGCCACCAGGAAGGGCCCTGAAACTAGTTCTTGACACTGTGTTTGATGCCTGCCCAGAGTCTGGGAAATCTATACATATAGACGCTCAGTAAATGCAGCTTCCTCTGTAATTTTGCAGGTCTTCTTCTTTCTCTTTTTAAAAAATTCCGTTCATTTAGTGCAACCATCAGAACTCTAATAAAGTGATCCAAGAAGCCAATTCAAAACAAATAACAGACTGTACAACCTTTGTGAGAAACCTGTATCTGGTTCATAGGGGGTAAACTCCAGGGAAGCCGAGCTCGGTACCTCAGCTCACTGGAGGGAATATTTGCATCTTACTCTACCAATTGCCTACAACAAGCTCTTTGAAGAGGGAAAGCGCTTTCCCCTGGGACCTGGGAATGCTGCTCAACAGTTAATAGACTCCCCAGAGTTTTATGTATTACTAGGATACTGACTGCTATTACAGTCATTAAATATCAAAGTTTATGCTCAGGAAGCCAAAAAAGAATCTAAGTTCTCTGAGCCTCCATTGTCTTCTCAAGTGCTCCAAGTGGGAGAATGTTCCAGATCCCACTTAGGTATCACACAGGTAAAATGAGAGGTCACAGATCTGAAAGGCTGAAATATTAAACTGTCAGCAGCACGCGGCAGAGTGGTAGTAAGCGTCTCTTGCTTTTCAGCTTTCTTGTAGCGCTGGCTCCTTCTCCAAAGCACTCTGTGGTTTACTTTCTTCTTTGGGAAGTAAGGATGGGAGTCAAATCTGGCATAGAAATTCCAGCTGAGTGACAACCATTTCTGAGCACAGATTCCTCAGCAAGAAGTGGATGGAATTGAGCTGCCCACTCGTTTTCAGGAGAGCATGCGATCATCCTTGGGATGTTTACTGTGAAAGTTTTGTGTTTTTTTTATTTGCCAGGCTAGTCACTTTCATGTTCTTGGCTTCCCACCACTCCATATGTCCTCTGTGTGTGGGGTTTCAAAATACATTTGACCTAGAAGTGACTGTGCTGCCCCACTCTCTCTGTGGTTTGGGCCAGCTGTCGCTTCCTGAGAGCATCCTGGTAGGCCTGGATGGGCCTGCTGGCTCAGAGAAGCGAAAAGGGTGTGAGAAATTGGTGGTGGTTGGGGGCAGGGCATGGACGAGAGAGACAGAATGAACTTTTATCTGCTCCAGTTATTTGTGTATCTTTAACCAACTTGCCTATTAACCCAGCAATAAGTGAGCTAGGTAGGGTTATAGACCCGTCCTGTCTAATCGTTTTATTATTAAGTTTAGCAATTTAGACTCTCCCTGGTGGTGCAAGGAGTTAAGTCTCAGCACTAAGCAGCTATCCGCAGTCAGTGCAGCATGAGTTCCATCCCAAGCCAGGGGGGTGACCCACATAGGGCAGCAGACCTCTTCTGTCTCCTCTGCTGCTCCCCTCAACAGTGTATTTCCTCGATCTGCCTGTTCTGCTCCCCACTCTATCTCTGGTGAATCCTCTCACTCCTGCACCTCTGGTCTGCACCCCAGCTCTTATATGTATAAATAAATAAAATAAATCTTTAAAAATGGTAAATTTAGCAATTTAGTGAACCTGAGGACAAGAGATCCTTGGAACTGATCATTTAGCATCAAATGAATGTGCTACTTGGCCTGGGTTTCTAGGAAAGATAAACTGTTTCAGACATTTTATTGCCTTGGTCAGACCACATGTGCTGATTTGGGGTTCAGGAAATAATGTCACTGATACATCAAATAACCAGTTGATTTAGTCAGATTTTCATTTTTTTATTAATTGCACTTTTTCTTTTCCCTGCACACATAGAGTTGGTGCTTTGCTACACGGAATATAAAAACCGTATACGAAATAGTCGATCAGCCATCTCGAGTCAATGTTTCATTGTGCTTGTGAAGGGAAGAAGGGACTGGTACGGATTATTTTGTAGTACCAGAGCCAGTAGTTTCTGAGCTAAGGTAGATATTTTGACAATGACACAGCAGTCCACAGAGCAGATTTTTATTTGTGAAAATAGCAAACAAACATAATAATATCGACCGACTTGACTTCTGTTCCTCAGGTATGTTCTCAAGCATCCTTACATGTGTTCATTTGCCTTAAAAAGTGGTTGTTAACCCAGAGAAGTGTAGACTGTTAATAGATGCCATAGCAAAGTAGTACTTAATATACGTGAAGCTATTTCTATGTATGTAGGTTAAATACTTTTCCAGTAAGGGAACAAAATTTGATATAAACAATAAGAGATATTTCATTGAAAGCCAGTAATCCTTTGTGGAAATCTTTCCTAGTTATCTTTTTTACTGTGTTTAATTTCCTTATTGCATATATTTTACATCAGGTGCATACCCATAGAATTTCTACAGCAATTCACCCGTGCACTGTCACTTTAATCCCTTGTGCTCTTCCCGCCTTCGTTTTTTTATTTATGCATAAAGAACTGTGGTACAGGCCAGAAGTGCAGGGAGTGAGAGGGCTCACCAGAGACAGAGTGGGGAACAGAGTAGGCAGATTGACTGAAATACACTGCCGAGGAGAGCAGCAGACAAGACAGGAGAGGTCTGCCAGGCCATGTGGGTCAGCTCCCTGGCTGGGGATCGAACTTGAGTTGCAGTGGCTGCAGGCAGCTTCACAGTGCTGCACTTTAACTTGTTGCACCACCAGAAGGGCCCCCAGCCCTTGTTTTGATCCCCTCTCCCAGCCTCTTCCCTGCAGAATATCTCTGATTTATAGTTGTCTGAGTGAGTGTGAAATGTTTCCTATTTAAAGTTGTGGCTGAAAAGGGTGAAAGTTGACCACCACCTGGCAGCAGCCTCATGTTAGCTGGTTAGCGACAGGCTCTGAGGAGTCCTGCTTTGTGGTGCTGTGACTGCAGTGACCCCAAACTTCAAGTCTTCTGCTTCCTACTATGTAGAATATTGGTGCTCCAGTGATGATTTTTGAGTTCCCTTGGACTTTAATCATTCTTAAAGATTTTAAAACGAAGTTAAAATGAAATGATGATATATCACTTTCAAAGACAGTGACAGGTGAATACTTTAGCTTATCTTTGCAAAAACTCTGCTTATCTGCATGAGACTGGAACTTATTTTTCCAAGACTGTTCTAAATAAATAATCACGTCTCCCATCTTCAACATAGTCTGAAAAGTCTCTAATATATTGTAGAAAAGCCCCAATGCCTGAATGTCTTCAATACTTTCAGCTCCATCTACATTGGGTATCCCCTGCTTTAAAAATATAGTGATTCTGGCCCTCCCTGGTGGAGCAGCAGGTTAAAGCACAGCACTGAGAAGCTTAAGCCACTTCCGCATGAGTTCGACCCCTGCCTGCCCCAGAGGAGAGCCACATGGCGCGGCAGACCTCTCCTGACCCGCCCGCTGCTCCCCTCAGCAGTGTACTTCGTCAATCTGCCTGTTCTGCTCCCCACTCTGTCCCTGGTGAATTCGCTCACCCTCTGCATCTCTGGCCTGTACCCCAGTTCTGTATGAATAAATAAATAAATCTTTAAATACATATATATATGTAGTGATTCTGACAAGTCCCAATTTTAGGCATAACAATTATTTAGAGTTAAGCTGTTTTCACATGGAGGACTCAGAACATCCCTATGATGTGCCTGTCACCTCCCGCCACCTATCCTAATGGAGCTCTGCTGATTTCACCATCACTCCCTACAACGCACCCTCTACCCAAAGGGCCAGCCAAGTAAGGGCCATTCATACTTTCTTTGTTGGAAATTTGTATTCTGGGCAGGTACACAGAGGAGTTTTGAACTGAAATATTGACTGGCTGCCTAAGTTAGGGAGGAAGAAAGAGAAGGAAAGAAGGTAGGAAGGAGGGAGGGAGGGAGGGGAGAGGGAAGAAGAGGGGCTGGCCCAGATGTTACCTGGAATAAAGAAGGACCCGTTTTTCCAGTCTTGGTGTTTAGTGCACAGTCTGTCGTTGATGAACACAGTTTTGCTACTACCTCTGAGCAGTGTGCAGCTTTACCGTGTGAGACTCACCACCAGAATTTAAAACATCCCAGATGGTCCCTACTGTGTTCAATGAGGCGCTCGCATTGCCTGTGCTGATGTTGCAGTGAAGTGCGATTGCTCGAGAAGGTTCTTAATGCTTCCTTTAAGTTTCTGCGCCTGTCTCATTGAGGTTGGGTAACCAACAGCAAGTGGACCAAGCTGGGGTTCACAGAGACCCACGTACCACAAAGTCTCTTTGAAGCTGGGGTCTGTCGAAGCCCCTAATGTCCACACAGGCTAGAGGGCTGTGTAGGACATCACTATACCCGGGGAAGAGCCTGCCCAGGGCCCACTCAGAAGTCCTGCTCCTCCCCTTGTCCGCTGGGATTGCCCCCACCTAGTGCTATTCACCACTCCTACCCGCTGCGGCCTACCCAGGCTTCCCCCATTCGCAGTTGAATGTGAGGTTTGCTTCTGTGTGTCTGCCAGCCTGGACTCCTGGCCTTCCTGCTTTTTATTGCTGGATGAATGGATAGCTTTTCAGTGGGTTAAGAGGGTGTTCCCTATCAAAAGAAAAGAAGGCAGCGACTTGAACTTTGAACCCGTCTGTGTACTTAGCAGCATTATTCGCAACAGTCAAAATGCGGCAGCCATTCATGTGTCTGTTGACAGATGAACAAATGAACGAAATATAGTTCATAGACCCAATAGAAATTGGTTCAAGAGGAAGGACATTCTGACATGTCCTGGAGGACCCTTGAAAACAATATGTTAAGTGAAATAAGTCAGAAACAAAGAACCAACTAGGTTCTGTTTATATGTGGTATTGAGCATAGTTATGGTCACAGGGATGGAAAGTACAAGGGAGGTTTTGGGGGGTGAGGGAGGGAAGGATGGGGTATTTTGTTTAATGGTCTAGAATTTGAATGTTGGGAGATGGAAATTTCTGGAGATGGA
This sequence comes from Condylura cristata, assembly GCF_000260355.1. Lineage (NCBI taxonomy): Eukaryota > Metazoa > Chordata > Mammalia > Eulipotyphla > Talpidae > Condylura > Condylura cristata. The sequence goes on along the minus strand of NW_004567135.1, from coordinate 10,529,483 downwards.
TGAGTTGGTGGTTGTACCATAATGTGCATGCATTTAATACTGCTGAGCTATAAACACTTGAAAGTGGTTAAGGCGGTAACTTTTATGTTAATTATATTTGACCACACATATAACTCTAGGTATTAAATATTGAAAAGATAGCGTGTCCTAAACAAAGCTGCTTTTTTTTTTTTTATTAAAGATTTATATATTTCTGTATAGAGAACTGGGGTACAGGCCAGAGGTGCAGGAGCGGTAAGAGGATTCACCAGAGACAGAGTGGGGAGCAGAACAGGCCGAACGACAAAGTACACAGCTGAGGGGAGCAGCGGGCGGGTCAGGAGAGGTCTGCCGCGCCATGTGGTCACCTCCGGGGCAGGCGGGGATCGAACTCATGCGGAAGTGACTTTAGCTTCTCAGTGCTGTGCTTTAACCCGCTGCGCCACCAGGGAGGGCCTAAACAAAGCTGCTCAGCAGCATCTCTGGGTTGTGACTCTGCCATCTGTGCCATCTGAATGCCCACTGGTATGGAGGCATTCTTCCGGTAGCTGTTAACTTCTCAGAGTGGCGGTGTCTGTCAGTTCATTTAGTCCCGAGCCTACACTTGAGTTCTGAAGACACTCATCAGTTTTATGATGACAGACACCCAGCCCTCTTGAAACCCTCCTTGTCATTCATTCTCTCCACATGTATCCAATGCCAGGGTCTCACCATGGGAGCCCTTCTCAGAAACTGGGGTATGTTTAAGCTGTTCACTTCAGCTGATAACTGTAATGGGGATATAATAACAAGCAAGGTCTCATTCCTTCCAGCACAGTGCTTTCAATAACTTCAACACTTTTGTAGCTTGGGTTTAGACAGTGCCTTTCCCAGACGGGCTTCCCATAGTCCACTCAGTTCCAGCAGCCACAGGAGAGCACTTGTTAAGGCACACAGAGCCGTGGGCCAAGAGGCAAAGGCTTAGGCCCAGCCACCTTTGACATTAGATAGATCCACAACGAATCTGTGGTCTCTGTGTCACCTTCAGCAACATGGGATTGGGAAAAAATAAGAAGAATAAGCAAGATATGAAACACCAGCGAGATTGTGGTGGGATGTTTCGCTCAGGGAGGGGACACACCTCTGTCTTTGGTGTGGCCTAACCCTTGAGGCTCTATTACATGATGCTTTATGGGGAAGAGGAAAGCAGAACCCCCAGACTCCTCCCTGGGAGAGCAGTAACTGTCTCGCATGCCTTCCCTCTCCCATTCATCCCCTCCCGGAGAACAGGTTACAACAACCTCAGCTTGGCTTTGGTGAACCACCCTCACCAGCCCTCACGAGGCTAGCAGCTGGCAGCCTTTCAGATCAGATAATGCTTATTTGTTTTCAAGCCTAGGCAGAAAGGGACTCCTCGAGATGTCTGAAAAGAATTGTTCTAAGAGAAGCCATTGTCCCATTATTGTTTCAGGTGGAGAGAGGCGGAGACTCTGTCTCCAAGGCTTCTGATCCCAAACCTAATGCCTGAGTGGCCCCAGACTTTCTTGGGCTCAGGCTCCCTCTCTCTTCCTGCTCCCCTTGATTGTTTTTTCACTCAACAAACAAAAGGGTCTGTGCAAATTACTTAAGAATTAAAAAAAAAAAATGAGTCAGGTTTGAACATCTCAGCTCTGTTACCTGGAGTCTGTGCGGTCTTGGGCAGACACAGACCCTCCCATCTGCTCAATCTGCAACACGGGAACAACACTGATACTTGCCTGCAGGGACTGTTGAGAATGCTGTGAAGATGAGACAATGCATGGGCGTTGCGCACTGGCTGGCCCGGCAAATGCACATGAGCAAATGCACATGAGCGTTTATGGCTTTCGGCTGTTCCACGCATAAGCTTTCATCTGTGAGCCGTCACTGCGTGGGGGAGGGCTGGCTGCGGGAGGGCTTTCTCTCCATAATCAGCATGATTATTCCTTAACAGCTCCCCCTTACCCCCTCCTGTCTCACCACCAGCTGGGGAATGCCCTTTCTTGTTTTTGTTTTTTCCAAGCTGCATTCCAAAGTTGTTCATCTCCATTCTCTCCTCAAGTCTTTGTTTTTTTTTTCCTTCTGGTTTCTCCTCTTTCTTTCTTTACCATCTTCTGTCATAGAAACACCTGAGATTTCCTTTACAAATTCTAACTGGAAGCTACCCCTCTCCCTCAAGCCAAGTCCACTAGCTGGGAAGGACATTGCCTGGGATCTCGGGGTTCCACTGCCTCCTTCCACCTGAGAAGAAGGGGGAGAAAGAGACTGGCTTTGCCTAGCTGCTAGACTGTCGCCCCACGATGGCTTGACTGGCTTCTGAATGCCCTGGTCAATGTCAGATCTTCGGGTGAGCCCTGGTGATAGCCCTGCTGAAACTCGTCCGTTGCTGTCTCACGGAACCCGGCTGTTCCTGGCGTCTGTGTTGCTTCTCCTGCTTCTCCTGAACCCTGGGATAAATGATCGTATCCCATGCTCCCTGCAGAACCATCGAGCACCATCGTGTGGCAGCGCCCCGTTAGCCCTGCTGGCTGATGCACCCCTGTCTGTCTGCCTCAAGCACAGCAAGCCTGGGGGTGCCCTGCAGGTGACACAGGTGTGGATGGGGGGTGCACACACAAGCCCAAAGGAAAGGCCCAGCGAGCCCTGTGCAGGGGGTTGGGCCTGTTTTAGGAATCCTGGACTCCGGGACACTCTAGGGTTCCCCAAAACATCCTATTTCATCGGGGTCTTCAGTCAAAATTCCCTTTGCACAAAGCAGCGTCTGAGGCTGTCCATGTCCCCCTCAGAGCACTGACCAGGAAACGCAGCCTGAGGTGTCGGGGGTGGGGGGGGCTGTTTGTTTGGGGTTTTTGGGTAACAACGATGGTGAGGGTGACAATGTCCTAGAAGTGTCTCAGGGCCTGGCCAAGCCTTCTGGGGCCAGACTGAGCAGATCGTTAGCTGAGGGAATGGAAATTCAGAGCTGGGCTGTGCGGACAGCCAGCACGCACAGCCTAGCGCCTCTCCTCCGCTAGCCCCTGAAAGTGTTGACTTGAGCCTGGATGTTTGGGTGAGCAGGCCTGCCTGGCAGCAGGCCTGACATGCACAAGCTCACACCTGGCACAGCTCCAGTGCCTTCGTCTGGGCTTCTTGAGGCGGAGCCATCAGGGCGGTGGGTACAGTCCCTTGCGCCTCGCCGGCAAGACTCTGCCTGCCTCAGCCACGGCCCTGGCAGAGCTCAGGTCTTGCTTGGCGGGCAGCTGGAGCCTCCACTGGGTGTTCTGGTTCCTGGTCCAGCACGGAGCAGCAGCGGTTTGGGGTGCCGGGGAAGAGGCTGATGGTGCAGCCCTTATCTGTGTGTTCATCAAAGAGGCGCCAGGGAGACTTTGGGACTCATCTCTCCTGCTCCCCTCCGCCCTTCCCACCTGTGCTCTGCAGGGGAGGGCGATGGAGCTGAGCCAGCTGGTGCCAATCCGCAGGGCTAGCCCTGCTCACAGACACACAGCTGGGGGTTTACCTGCGTGTTGAGGAGGGACCATAGCAGGTGCTTTTAAGCCCAGGTTTCCAGCAGCCTGGGGAACTATTTGGATCTTCATCCTCCCTCTTGATCTTCTTTGCCTTTTCTGGAGAGATGTTAGTGGCCAAATTAGAGAGTAAGGACGTGTTTGCATGCAAGCATACACACGTGTGTGGCAGGTGTGGGTGGGTGAGTGGGAGGTAACTAGGGAGGGATGGGAGAGGATGGGCCAGTGACCAAATGATGTCTGATGCTGGGCAATAAGGATGGTGATGGCAAATGTGGACAGCAGGCTCATGGAGTTAAGGACACAGGCTTTTGTCCTGAGCTCAAAAACTGGCTCCTGTCACTTACTACCTTTGTGATTTTCAGTAGATTTTAACCTCTGTGTACTTTAATCATAGTAGATTTTTTTTCCCCTAAAGCAGAACCTTGCTTTTTTTTATTTTAAAATAATTGTTTTTTACACCATTTGTGCTTCTTCCCATCTTCGTTGCATCTCCCTCCCCTGCAGAGCACAGGTGGGAAGGGCGGCGGGGAGCCGGAGAGATGGGTCCCAAAGTCTCGCTGGCACCGCTTTAATGAACACACAGATAAGGGCTGCACCACCAGCCTCTTCCCCGGCACCCCAAGCCGCTGCCGCTCCATGCTAGACCAAGAACCAGAATAGCCATCACCAAATCACCCGTGTGCCATCACCATGGTCCAGTGTTCTTCCCCCCCCCCCCCATTTTTGATCCCATTCCCACTCCACTCCTGTAAAATGTCTCTAACCATAGCGGGGTTTTAGTGTTGTGTTCCTGTAGTGTTGTCATATGAAATAACATAACCTGTATTTCATTTAATGCACATACACATATATTTGCATCAATGCCCAAAACAAATGCTAACTGTCATGGTTACAGTAATAATCATTTCTATTGCATCAAGTTCCCTGGGGTGTAATGGCCTGGGGAGGAGACAGTAAAGCCTCACAGCCTCTCTGCCTGTGCCCTGGGCTGTAATGGTCTGGGGAGGGGCGGTAACCCTCACAGCCCTGTCTCTGCGTGGGTTTGCCCTGGAGACGGAGACTCCCACCCAAGTGACAGTCCTTGGCTTCATCTCTGACTTCCTGTGCCACCTCAGGTTGCCCGTGGGGCTCAGGCCTTGCTGACGTCTGGCCATAGCAACTTTCTTCTGCTTAGAATGTGTGGCCGGCTGTTGAGGTCACACACACGCCAAGGTCAGAGCCACTGTCCCACTTCTTCATCCTAGAACTCAGTGCTGGATCCTGGCATTTGTGGAACTCTGTCCTGACTTTACAACCTCTGCTCCCTGGACAACCTCTTGTTCACTAGTGGAACAAAGATCTGGTCTCTGGCTTCTTGGAGTTTCATCATCTTTTCTCTGTCTAGTTCCTATGCTTCCTAGCAAATTGCCTGCGTTCACTCATCCTTTGGGCTCTTAACCACTGGTGGAGTGTGTGGGACCCAGCTTTTAGGCTCTTCCTTCAACCCTCCCTTCCTGTTGCCATGGAAGGGTCCTTCTTTGGTCCACTGCAAAGTGTATTTTGGTTCAAGAAAGGTGCCAGGCTTTTCCTGCAGACTCCTCACTCAAGACTGGAATTGGAGCTTCCAGAAAAAGAAGTCGATGCCCACCCCGGTGCATCTACTGCTCTTCCGAGCTTTACCCCGACACCTGCCCTTTTCTGCTGGCACCCCTCCTAAACTCCCCACCTTGGTAGATGCCCACTCCAACTTTCTCACTGCGCGGGTCACAGATCTTCCAGTCGTTCCAAATTCTCTCCTCCTTCTCCAACCCATCAGCAAGTCCTGCCAGATATCCCTTCAAAAGCTATCCCAAGTCTGCCAAAGAACAAGGAACTTCTTTCTTCCTGGTGAATATTCCTGTTGACCACAGCACATTTTGGCAAAAGAATCAGTCCAGAGGTCAGGAGTAATGAATGCAACAGTATTATAATAAGAAAGCAATAAATGGCCATATGTCAACTACTTATTATGTTCCCGGAACTGTGTGACTTTAGGCGGATGGCTTTACCTCTCTGCTTTTGTCTCTTCGTCTTTTAAATGGCTGACATTGGGCCCTCCCTGGTGGTGCAATGGGTTAGGACGCAGCACTGCAAGCTAGCCACAGCCACTAGTTCAATCCCTGGCCCCAGAGGTGACCCACATGGCTCTGCAGAACTCTCCTGGGCCACCTGCTGCTCCCCTCAGCAGTGTACTTTGTTGATCTGCCTGTTCTGCTCCCCACTCTGTCTCTGGTGAATCTCACGTTGCCTCTTCTGTATGCATAAATAAATAAATCTTTTTTAAAAAAATGGCTGGCATTGCTCTGAGAGGTTTGTGAGGATGCAGTGAGATAGTATATGGATGAGCTTATTATGTAAAATGTATGTAAAAAAAGGTACTGACAGATATATGTTCACCTTATTTTTCCAAAGAGCCCAGATGATCACCTTCAAGCCTTTGACAAGTCCACATGGCGCAGAGCAGGGATGTTGGCAAAGTTCCAGCTGGTGGAGAATTTAATAGCCCATTTGGGAGGGCAGAATGTGAAGCCCCTGGTGATGCTTTATCTGTCACCTGAGATCAGGGTGTCTGTCTCCGGGCACAAATGTGACACCTGTTGGAGAAGAAACTCCCCTGGCAGCTGGCAGGCTGGGAGAAGAGTGGTCTGGTCAAGAGCAGGAGGAGGCTCCTTAGCAGAGGACAGTGACAAGAGGCACTGGTTGTATCAGCACATTCTTCAGCTCCTGCTTCCCCCCAGCGGCTATGCCATGCCCGGTGTCCACTGGCAGGGCTAATACTGAGATACAGGCAGGCAAACGAGAGGAATGCCTGGCTTTCTGTGACTGCTCACTGAGGGGCACGGATGGTAGTGGGCAGGGGACAGAACTCAAGAGAGAATCAGAGGAAGTGCTGGCTCTTGCTTTGCTCCGACCTAGCCCCTGCTGGCCCCAGGCTCCACTTCCCTGTCTGGCAAAGCTCGGAGAGGAGACAGCGAGAGAGCTACTGGCCATTTGCGGTTCACAAAATTCCGACCCCCGACTCCAGAACCCCCAGAAATTGCTAGGCTGCCACGCAGAGTCTGGCCACCTGACTCAGTCCTCACAGCACACAGGGAATGTGTTTTTCTCCTCACCACGCAGACTGTTCAAACAGTCGCTGTTTACATGTGAGATACACATTAGACCTTTCTGACTCCAAAGCCTTGCTTGTCTTTGTTCTACATTGTGAAGTCTACAAAGGGAGTTTCCTGCTCCTTAAATTACCAAACATCCATGACTGTTTCCAAGCATCTCAAAGCCATCCAGACTTGTCTGTAACCTGGGGCAGACAGGTCTTAACTTCTCAGACTCCCCCCAACCCCCACCCCTCCCCTCGTGGACTTGTCTTTGGTCCCACTGTCAGAGACACCTCTTGCCTTCTTTTCAGGAGAAATAGTGCTAGGCCCCCACTGAAGGCAGTGAAGACGTTGCATTCTATCTATTGCGATTTTGGAAAAAGACTGGTACAGCTGAGCTCCATTGGGAGTAAAGCAGGCAGCTGAGGGCTTATAGCTAGCAAGCAGAGTGAAGGGTCAGAGGTAGAAAATTACTGAGACATCAAGGGTGGGGACATTCTTACTAAAGTGACCTAACAGTAGTCTGGCTAAAGGCAGGCCCAGGGCTTAAGCATCAAGGGTGGGGTCCTCCCTGGTGGTGCAATGGGTTAGGGCGCAGCACTGCAAGCTAGCCATAGCCACTTTAGTGCAAGTTCGATCCCCGGCCCCGGAGGTGACCTACATGGCACAGCAGACCTTTCGTGACCCGCCCGCTGCTCCCCTCAGCAGTGTACTTTGTCCATCTGCCTGTTCTGCTCCCCACCCTGTCCCTGGTGAAGGCTTTCACTGCCCCTGCTCCTCTGGCCTGTACCCCAGTTCTGTATGCACAAATAAATAACTCTTTAAAAAACAAAACAAGACATTAAGGGTGGACGATAGGCTATCAAGGAGGGGGGCAGGGAGAGGAATTCTTGCTAAACAGACTTAACAGGGTTCTTCCTAAAACTGGGGCTAGGCAAGCTAAGGACAGCTCCCGAGGACAAGGTCTAGTCAAAAGGAGGGCTCCACACAGAGCTTGATCAAAATTTTGGTCGAAGAGAGTCTTTATCACTTTCCAGCAAATGCCAGGAGAAGGTGTGCTGAAGACCACAGTGACAGTTCTGCGACCTTGGGGAAGTTGTCTCACCTTTGCTGTGTCTTCCAAGAGTCAGAGGATTTTGGAGTTGATGGAACGCAGCCTGTGAGAATCAAGGTTCATCTGGGAGGTGGTATAACTCCCGTGGATGGGGCCAAAAGCATTTTTATTAATTCCTTTCAATTTTGTCTGGAAGTAGATGGATGTTAGTCATAAAAGCAACCCCAAGAGACATGACCCAATCGATCAGAGTCAAAAGCAAGGCAAGGCCTGTCCCTCCCTCCAGCCCCCAACGTGACTCATTTGTCACCCAGGCATCCGAGTCCCCCAGCCACTAGCCAGCAGCTCTTGGGCTTGGGACAAGAGCCAAGATGCACCTGTATTAGGATTAGCAGTGAGCAGGCTCATCCAGAAATGTGGGGTATAGGTCTGAGAGCATGGCTCCTTTTCCCTTTCTCTTTCCCACCCCCTCACTCCACTTCACTGGTCCCAGAACCTTGTTTCCTTGGAACATCCCCCTGCATGAACTTGCACTTGTCTGACCTGTTTCTGGTAGCCAGCCAGCCAGCCATGGAAACAGGAGAGACCTTGATGGCAGAAGGATAAACCTCAGAAGGGCCCATAAACATAACACATGCGCAGGCTGCGCAGACCCAAAGGCTCAGATCCTCAGCGGGGACCTCTGCCCTTGCGGCTCCTCCACCCAGGTGCCAAAACGTGCCCAAAGGAGAAACTGTATTTCTCATTCAATAGGCAGGACGAGAAGACGCTGGCTTGTGAGACAGAGAGGCTCCCGGTTCTGACCCTGGTTTTGAAACAACTAATTTTAACTGTAAACACCGAGGCACTCTTTCTCCATCTGCAAAATGGGGGTGATTACTCCCAAGGTCCCCTGAAGGCTTCATGAGGTCATGCCCATGCAATGCTTAGTAAACATAAAGGGCCACTTAGATGTTGCTGGAAGGAAAGCAGACTCTCTCCTGGAGTCAATTATGTCAACTCTCACGCAGTCCAGCCCATCCTGCATCTGCCCCTGCCGGCCCCTGTTTGCGGCTTGTTCCTGTGTGTCTGCTTGACCGTCATGGCTCCTGGTGCTTGCGTACCCATTCCTGGAACACTTCTGCTTTCAGCCAGCTACTGGCCTCCAGTGGTCAGGGTCGCCAGACTAGCTTCTTTTTGCCGTGTCCACCACAGCGTCTGGGAGCAGCTAATGGAGCTGTTAGAGATTTCAGCGGCAGCCATCTGAATGCTGAACCATCGGAATAGGTTCTAGTCTGAGCCTTGTGGGGATTTCCTGAACAAGTCTAGATAAGTCATTTGGCCAGCCGGGCCCCTTTCTCCGCATCAGAAGTGAGAATGGGATGATATCGAAAGGTCCTTCTGGCTCTCAATAGTCTACGATGCTCACTGATGGCCACTCTGGTTGCTGTCATGTATTCCAGTGTACGAGGTTCACGGTCATCCTCCTAGGTCTCCTTGACACTTGAGAGGCTCTGTCCCCCAGGCCCTGTGAATGACAGTGCTGACCTGTGAACTCTGACTCCCCCACCCCACCCTCACCCTCAACACAGCTCCTGACTGGAATGCAGACCTCCACCCCAAGGTCCCCCCTCCACCACACACGGAGCACCTCTGCGCCTTCCTGAGCACGTGTCCCTCAGCCAAGCCCAGAGCCTGCAGCGTGCAGACAGCAGCCACACAGCCTCTAGAGCAGTCCAGGCACGGTGAGGTCTTAGATCTCCAACAATTTATCCATTTGTTTGACAGATACAAGCCCTGGACCCGCCTTTTCTTGGCTCCCCTGGCTCTGGTTCCCTCCAGAGACTCAGTGACGGTGATGGGCAGTGTCACCCCAATGCCTGAGCAGCCTGCTGTCTCCCTCTCTGGGTGGGGAGGAAAGGGAATTGTCCGGGAGGCTGAGTTTTACTGCCTTCCAGAACTGCGTCCCTCGGGACCACTGGGGAGATGCCAGCTTGGAGAGCCACTGGGCAGGACCAAGCTGGAGTGGGTTACCAATGGGAGGATCTACCTGACTTGGGTCTTCTGATTTAGGGAAGATGGCAAATTCTTTTTTTTTTTTTTTAAAGATTTATTTATGCATACAGAACTGGGGTTCAGGCCAGAGGTACAGGGGGTGAGAGGATTCACCAGGGACAGAGTGGGGAGCAGAACAGGC
>NW_004567135.1:10518079-10519558 GCF_000260355.1 Condylura cristata | reverse complement strand
CTGGGTATCCTCACCCTCCGCTTCCTTACAGGAACTTCAAAGGCCCCTGAATCCTGGTCTCTTCCCTTGAATTCCCTCCAAGTTCACCCTTCTCTCTCTGGCCAGGACCAAAACTTGGAGTTTATTTATGCATACAGAACTGGGGTTCAGGCCAGAGGTACAGGGGGTGAGAGGATTCACCAGGGACAGAGTGGGGAGCAGAACAGGCAGATGGACTGAAATACACTGCTGAGGGGAACAGCAGGCAGGTCAGGAGAGGTCTGCCAGCCATGTGGGTCAGCTCCCTGGCCGGGGATTGAACTTGTGCTGAAGCAGTGTGGCTCTCTTCATAGTGCTGTGCTTTAACCCGTTGCGCCACCAGGGAGGGCCGCAAGATGGCAAATTCTAATGAGATATGAGCGTGTGTCCTCTCACTGTGCGCTATTCACCTTGGCCAAGGTCAAAACTCCCTCCCAACATTCCCCCACCCCATCAAACACACGTATATTTCATACCTACTGTGTGGAAAAGGATGAGGGGCACCAGAGGGAAGACGATTTCCTCTCTTATCCCCCCATCTTGTATAGATCTATGAATCTTTACAGGATGGTGACCTCATTCCTCTCTTCTTTCCCTCCATAGGATATGGCAGCTGGAGAGAGCTGGCCAAGGCTCTGGCCAACAGGAACATTCCAGCGGTGGATCCAAATCTCCAGTTCTACCGCCCCCAGGGACTGGGCCTCAAGGTACACGGAAGGCAAGGCCATCCCGCCCCCCCTTCTGCTGGTGGTTAACATGGGTCCTCAACTGCCTTGCCCTTCGACCCCCAGGGGAAACCCCCGCTCCTCTGTGCTAAGAGAGGCAGAGGACAAAGTGTTCCTGGAGTTGCGGTCAGGCACCACAGGATGTCTAGCCTGCCCTCCTCAAAGTTTTTGTCTCAAAGCCCATGTCTTCAGGACCGTCTCCAGCTCTAATGGCAGAGGTGGGCTTGAGGCAGCACCAGCATGTCTTGCCTCTTGCTGCCATGGGGACTGGACTGGTACTTGGGTGACGATTCTAGATGGTTCTCCTTGGCGACAGAGAGACTGAGGTAGGGGCTTGAGGCACAGATCTGTACTGGAGTGTTTTCCCCTTTCCCTGTAGTGTTTCGTGGGCCAGTGGCCCTGAGGGAGGCAGGGTGAGGTCAGGGTAAGCATTAGGGGAACCGGGGTCCAGTTCAATCTGGAACCCAAAGGTTGAGCCTCTGAGCCTAGAGCAGACCTGCATCTCCAAGGCTCGACCAGAACCTAACTCATTTCATAGACCTGCACCAAAGGGAAGGGCTGGGGTGTCCCCCTGGGGCTCCCACTTATTAGTACAAGTGAGTAACAAACCTGGGCAGAGCCCTGGGGGAAATAGAGGAAGAGTGAGTCAAGGCCCTTGCTCTCAGGAGATTCAGGCCCTCCCTGGTGGCGCAACGGGTTAAAACGCAGCACTATAAGTGAGCCGCAGTCGCTTCAG
>NW_004567135.1:10517044-10517624 GCF_000260355.1 Condylura cristata | reverse complement strand
TTACAGGAACTTCAAAGGCCCCTGAATCCTGGTCTCTTCCCTTGAATTCCCTCCAAGTTCACCCTTCTCTCTCTGGCCAGGACCAAAACTTGGAGCAAGCTGGGAGCGGTAACAACAGCTACTTAAGGTGGAACAGGCCGGTGCCCTGGCTCTCGGAGGTAAGGGGCTCTCTGCTGTTCTGGCTCTTGGAGATGGTTAAAGAAAAAAAAAGTTTTTACAGATTATTACATAGACTATGGAAGATTTTCCTTTTGTGGTTATTATTAAGAATTTTCACCTAAATAATTAAAATGGCTCAATCAATCCTCTTCCTTCAGGAAAAAGGAACACTTGCTGTGCGTCTCCCTGCCCCAGGCTCTGCAGATCATCTCCCCCTTACCCTGAATGATGTTATCATTAGCCTCATCTTATAGGTGGAACAGACAAGGCTCAGAAAAGTTACATGACTTTCCTACTTATCCAACCAGTCTTAAAAATAGGCTTCTGGGCCCTCCCTGGTGGCTCAGCGGGTTAAAGCACAACACTAAGAAGCTTAAGCCACTTCCACATGAGTTCGATCCCCGCCTGCCCCGGAGGTGAC
>NW_004567135.1:10503610-10516246 GCF_000260355.1 Condylura cristata | reverse complement strand
CTCTCCTGACCCGCCCGCTGCTCCCCTCAGCAGTGGATCTGCCTGTTCTTCTCCCCAATCTGTTTCTGGTGAATCCTCTCACCCCCCCAACCTCTGGCCTGTACCCCAGTTTTTGTATGCATAAATAAATAAATCTTAAGAAAAAATAGGCTTCCCAAAACTTTTTCTTGAGCCATTAAGTCCTATAAAACATTCCAGGGAGATAAGAATCTTGTCTAATATTTTTAAACCGTATGCTAACTAACCTCTGTTGAGAGGAGCGCCGGAGCGTGTGAGACGCGCAGAGACGTTCCCCAGCGATCTGTTTCACTTGCTTTAACCCGCACGCGTCATAACTATTCACCTCCTAGATGCTTTTTTTCCCACGAAATAGCTATTGATTGTCTATGAAACCAGCATGCCAGGAACATACACTAGAAAACTGCTTTCCAAAAATTTTAGAGGAAACACTTAATGCCTATGAATAAAAGTTGTCTTAATCATCCCACTACCTTACATTTATATAGTTTTGACAGATGATTTTCCTTCTTTGGAGAAACTGAAAGCACACAAACATTACCTTCAGTACATGTTTATGTGAAGACTCCATAGTAGCATAGTGTTGGAGGTGACACTTAAAACTTTGAGTTTAATCTTTTACAACCTGTCTGCAGCCGAATGTAGTTCCCGAAGGCTGTGGATACAGGTGATGGTACTTGCAGGCCAGTCTCTACCACTCTGCAGCCTCAGTGGTTTTGTTTCCAACTCTCCACTTGCTGCGGGCAGGACTGAAGGAGGCGTTATCATGCTAGATGTGCGGTTGGGTCATCCACCCTGGGAAACAGCGTCAGCCCTGAGAGAGGATGGATTAGCACTCGGGCCCCGCCCGCACTAGGTGTCATCAGGTGCTCAGGCCCCGCGCCACCCAGAGCCGGTGTTCTGAAAAGCAGGTGCCTTCTGGACCACTGGTGCCAAGAGCCAGCCTTCTCCACCTTTGACCACAGTTGGGATCATTTTACTTGCTCACTTGTTTCAAAAGATTCTAACTACACAGCATTCTGCCTTTATTAATCATTCATTTCCCTTGATTCCCCCCTCCAGCATTAGAGATACATGCACACATATGCAAACACACAAAAACAGTGAACAAATGATACCTAGTGGTTAAAAGAAGGGTGTGGCCTTGGGGCTAGATGTTTCCCCACTGGCTTTTTTTTTTTTTTTTAAGATTTATTTCTTTATTCATACAGAACTGGAGTACAAGCCCAGAGGTGCAGGGGTGGCGAAAGGCTTCACCAGGGACAGAGTGGGGGGCGGAACAGGCAGATTGATGAAGTACACTGCTGAGGGGAGCAGCGGGCTGGTCAGGAGAGGTCTGCTGTGCCATGTGGGTCAGCTCCGGAGCAGGGATCAAACTCTCACTGAAGCGGTTGAGGCCAGCTTGCAGAGCTGCGTCCTAACTTGCTGCGCCACCAGGGAGGGCCCCCCGCTGGCTGTTTTTTAACATTAAGAGAAAGAAGCCCACAAAATCCTCATTTCAGTCTTCCCGGATCTTCAGAGAACCCCCAATCCTGTCTCCCTTTTTGACAAGGAAAACAAGGCCCTGAGAACCTGAGCAGCTGGCATGCAGCCCCACAGCTGCAGCCGAGATCCAGCCCACGCTGGGCCTCCTCCCCCCAACCCCTCACCTGTCTCTGCCTTTTGCCATCGGTTTCAGCAGGAAACACACAGGCTAGTGACATGTGTCATTTACTGAGCATCCATAGTGGTGGGGAGCTGTCAGGCCATAACAATCGGCCCCCCTTTCCAGGCAATGCCTCAGAGAGGGGTTAACTCGCTCACTCTTCAAGGTGGAAGGCTGGTACTTAGCCCTGCGCTGCGGGGGAACGAGCAGGAACAGAACATCAAGCTGACGATATTCTCTTCTTTGATATCTCCCTGCACCAGTGTGTGGCTGGCTGCTCTGAGGCCTGAAGTCAGCACAGCAGGCTTGAGCCTTCTATCGGTGTATAAAAGCGACTACAGAGACTGAGCAGAGTACCTGGCCACAGGGCTGAGCTTCGCAGAGTAACTGCTCCCAGAAACTTAGGTCACCCCACTCATTAACAAACCTCAGAGACATTTTATTCACTTACCAGTCAGTATACCAGTGCATTTACCAAAAAACTGTCTGCTATCTAGTCCCCTCCCTGGAAGCCCAAGAAAAGCATTTGGTGAATGCATAATTCACCAAATACAGATTGAAACAAGCCAGTTTTTTGGGTCTTGCAGTGTGGCTTTGTTGCAGTGGGGTCTTTCTTGAGGACAAGGTTGCAACCCAGACCCCTCTTCTCTGGCTTTTCCTTTTCCTTCAACATAGTTTTATTGAGCTATAACTCACATACCATATTGTCCACTGAAAGGTACAATTCCATTGCTGTTAATATAGTCACCAAGTTGGGCATCCATCACAGCTTTACTTTTTAAAGTATGTACTTTTTTTTCAACAGTGGTTAGAATTTGATGCTAAAAGTGAGAGAGGAACACTTGTACAGGGACTTGAACCTGGGCCCTCACATTAGAAGTCTAATGCTTTACTGTATAGCTATGTGGAATGTGAGCCCCTTTCATAGCCAATTTTAGAATGTCCTTATTACCACAAAAAGTAATCCCATTCCCTTCATCGCCCTCATCCCCCCAGACCCTAGAAAAGCAGTTACCCACATTCTGATTCTACAGCTTCGCCTGTTCTAGGCATTTCATAGAACAGGACATGCAAGATGTGGTCTTCTGCCCGTCACTCGGTGTGCACTCCTAAGACTCAGCTGTGTTGGCATGTATCGGGATTTCCTTTTCACTGCTGAATAATATTCCACTGTGTGGGTCCCTACATGTTGTTTATTTCCTGATAGATGCACATTTTCTACTTTTGGCCTTGTCTAGTGCTCTGTGAAGTGTGTGTGCCAGTTTTTGGGGGGCTCAGGCTTTCCCCTTCTCCAAGTCCTGAATCTGCGTCTCATGTACTTTGGTTCCCTTCGTGACGTACATGTCCCATCTCAGCTAATTAAATCCCCATCTATTTAAGTGGGGGTCCTTTTATGCATTACCCATCTACCCTATGGGCTTCTGGCCCTTTCCTCAAATCCCAGTGCTACCCTGTATCTTCATGGAGTCTGTAGCTCAAGGGGACCCCAATGGGAGTACCCTCAAAGGACAGATATGAACAGCAAATCAAGACTGAGTATCTGGGAGTGGAGCAGGGGCCTCTATCCTGGTTCTGTTAGCTTTGCCTGTTCTGTCCCCTGCGTTGAGGCATGGGGTTGCTTCTCTAGTGCGAGCCCCCACTGCCCCAGGAGTTAAAGGGCTGCTGGCCTCATGCTGTGAATCAGAGTGCAGGATGGAACAGTGGAGTTGGTGAGAGCCCACACCCCACAATGGGCTGTGACCTCTGTGGGAGGCAGCACTACTGCCCCCCCCATACCCCCCACTCCAGCCCCATGTCCTATGCATCACAAACTCCCAGGAGGCCAGGCACAGCTGACACCCGTTTGTTTTCAGGTCTCTCTCTTTCATCTTTGGCTTGTACACAGCAGATCCTCAGTGCCCAGAGCACTGAGTCTCCTCCAAATCTTTGTTCATTCAAGTAATTAAGTTGTGCTGTGAACACAAAGGAGGAGGTTATTCACTGCCTGGGGGAAATCAGAGAGAAAGATTTTTGAGAAGAGTCTTGAAAGAGGAGCAGGTGGGCCATCTACGCAGGAAATGGTGCTTTGCAGGTAGGAGAGGTGAGGACGCATGGCAGTGTGGTGTGGTGGCGTCCAGGTGTGTGACAGCAGTGGGGTGAGGTGAGTCAGGGTCTTTTGTGCCAAGGTGAGCTTTTGCCCAGAGGTCTTCTGAGGTGTGAAGTAGCAGCAGGGGGCTGGGTCAGAGCTGAGCTGGAAAAAGTCAGTTCTGCAGGCGGAAGGAGAAGCTGTGGTCCAGTTAGGAGGCTCTGCTACTGCCCCGCCCAGGGAGGCCCGGCAGAGGCCATGCCATGGGGTGAGGGGTACAGTGGACCTCCCTAGTGAGGACCCGCCAGGGTGGCCTCACCTGCCGCACCCATGATTCCATCTGTCCTCCGTACGTCCGTGGACTTCATTGCTGTGTGTCCTTGGGGAGCCAGTTTACTTCTCTGGGCCTCAATTTTCTCACCTCTAAAATGAAAGGGTGGCCACTGCTGTCACTGAAGTTCCAGGTCGGTCTGTGGCTGTGGACAAGCTCTGGAGGTGGGAGTAGCGTGAGCCCTGCCTGGGACTTGCCCTGCAAGATGTGGACGGGGAGAACGGGCGGAGGGCGGTGTCCAGGAGCTGGAGTCTTGCATCCCTGCCAGAGTCAATGTTTCCAGAATTTGCTGGGACAAGGACCCCAATGGGTCAATTGTCTGGGACTGGGGAGCAAGACTCCCACGGACTCCTCACAGCTGAGCCTGAGGGTGCATGGCCTGGCTTGGGGGCGAGCTCCATGCTGCGGAAGGGCCTGGACCCCGGGCAGCTTGCAGCCCTGCACTGCCACTTCCCCTGCCTGCTGCGGCCTGTAGCACCTCGGGCTCCCGTGAGAGCCAGAGCCAGGCCTGGGGAGGAGGGGGAGGGCGCCGCCCAGCTCTGTCCTCCCGCCCTCCCCTCTCTGCCCACCCCCAGTGGCCTCTGGCCTCCGGGCTGAACACAGCTGACTTCTCTGCCAGGCGGCCCACCCTCCTCGGCCTGCTGCGTTTCTCAGCCCACTGCCCTGGACGTCTCCAGGGACGGCATTGGAAGGAGACAACTGAGTCTTGTAAACGGGACTTAAAGAATTTCCCCAGAAGCAGCACAATGTCCCCTTTCTTTCCTTCCCAGAAGCCATTCGCCCAGCTCACATTCTCTCTTCTACCACCCCAGCCCCCCAACTCATACTCTGAGGCTTGAGGGCTGCTGCCCAGAGCCCACATCCTCACGCTGGCCAGGCCAGTTGCCCACAAAGTGCCAGGTCGCGGAGGGCTCTCCTCGTCTCTTCCGGATCCACCTGGGGTCGGTGTTGTCCCAAAGGCTGGTCAACCCATGGCCACCCTTCCAACCACACCTCAGGTTTTTTGACATCTTGTTGAGGCGCTCTTCTCTGGCCCCCATCTTCCCTCCCTCCAAATCTTTTTTTTATAAATACTGATTTATATATATATACAAGAACTGAAGTATAGGCCAGAGGTGCAGGGGTGAGAGGAGTCACCAGAGGCAGAGTGGGGAGCAGAACAGGCAGATGGACAAAGTACACTGCTGAGGGGAGCAGCGGGCAGGTCAGGAGAGGGCTGCTGGGCCATGTGGGGCACTCCCTGGCCAGGATCGAACTCATGCTGCAGTGGCTGGCGATAGCTTGATCGCTATCTGGTCTTCTAGTCAGGATGCCCTTCCTCCTCTGTTTTCCTAAGATTCTGATGCCTCATGGGCCAATGAGGGGAAGGAGGGGCAGGGCCTGCTTGCACAGTAGCAGAGTCCCCGCTTCCCACCACCCAGAGATCAAGGGGGGTTAGGGGCAGGGAGCAGACAAGAGCTGAGACTGGAGGGGGGCGTGATGTAAGATTGTCAGGAGAAATCTGGACCATATCCTCACGCTGACCGCCCTTCCCGAGCTCTCAGCCCTCTGCCCTCCCAGCACCGCCCCTTCCTTCGCCCTAGCAGAGGCTCTGCTGGAGGCCTCCAAGCCCAGGGCTGTCCCCCACCCACCCACAGCAAGAGGAGAGACGGTGACGTCCTCTGCACCCCACTCCCACCGTGGCCTCACAGCCCCAGGCACTGTGGTTATTCCAGGTGAGGCCTGGCGGGGTGGATGACTTTGAGATCCTGGAGAGCAGCTCCGGGGGCCATGGTGCCGACAGGGCCCAGGTCACCCCTGTCCTCTTACCCAGCTGCTTCCCCACAAGGGGATCCGGGGGCTGAGACCACTGGGTAGATGAGGTTTCTTTGCAGACAGCTGTGGGGCTTTCCCCTTATGAGGCATTAGGGGACGGGGAGGGGAGACCAGCAAGTCTTCAGCTGACACCCCTGCCCGGGCCTCCTCCACGTCCCCTCATCGCTGCCACTCTGTCGTGGCTGTCAGCCCCTCGCTGGAGGATTGCAGGCCGGCCCCTCCCTGCAGGCAAAGAGCATGCGCTGGTGCACACGTGCGTGACCGGGAAATCAGAGCAGGGCCTCGGGCCCAGGCAAGGGAGGACGCTCCTGAGAAAGGTCAAGGGTGGGAACAGGACTGGAGGGATGGTGGACTTCACTTGTAAGAGGAACTCGGGGTGGAGCTGTGGGGCCTGGACATCTGTCTCCATGGGGCTCCTCAAGCCCAGGCCAGCAGGAGCAGGCCTGGGGGTGCTGACACTCTCCACCTGCTTCCCTGCCCTGTACAGTTCCGGGGCCGCGCCAACCTGCATGTGTTTGAAGACTGGTGTGGCAGTTCCATCCAGCAGCTCAGGAGGAACCTCCATTTCCCGCTGTACCCCCATGTGAGTGCTTGCTGGGCCGGCCTGGCCCCCCCTCTCTAGCCACCTCCGCTCCTGTCTCCCCATCTTCTGTCTCCCCCATCTTTCCTTGCTTTCCCTGGTTCATTTTCTTTCCTTCGGGCCACTTTCCCTTTGCCCTCAGCATCTCTCCTGCTCCCCTGTCAGGGACCCCTTCCGTTTCCTGCCATGTCTGCACCTCAGCTTTAGGCTCCCATTGGGGTTCACAGTGTAGCTCACCTGCGGCCACCACATACCGTGGTGCTGTTGTGCACGTGAAGGTCACCTGGGTAAAGAAGCCAGTGGAGTTGCCGGCTTCCATTCACCAGGTCACACCCCAGTCCCTACCACTTTGCTCCCCTCCAGGAGAGGTCTTCAGTCCCGAGGGGGCCAATTTCCTCTTCCCTCTCTGGGTAACAGTTTCCCTCCCCTTTCTTGGCACAGATCCGCACAACCCTGAGGAAGCTGGCCGTGTCCCCCAAATGGACCAACTATGGCCTCCGCATCTTTGGCTACCTGCACCCCTTCACTGATGGTGAGGCCAGCTTCCAGGTCCTGTCCTACTTCCTTTTCCAGAGTTAGGTAGGGACCCAGGGACCATGAGCCTGTAGCTGAGCAATCACTCTGCGCTTGGCTAATTAGCCCTGCTAGACCGTCAGCAGGGTGAGGGGAAACTGAGTCCAAGCGAAGTCTCACCAGTCCCTTCCCCAACCCATCAGGTTGCCACTTCACCCCCTGATTTGCAGAATCTGGAACTAGCTTGCATCTCTCTCTAAATCCTCTCCATGATCACATCGTCTTGAGGGATTTCGAAATCCCCCAGAGGAACACCACACTGAAAGAGAATTTAATCAGGAAGACCTAAAAATGGCCTCTGCCCTTTATGCTGATGCCCTTCTTGCTTGCTCTCATCTGGAAACTCTCTCCCCCACCACCCAGGAAAGATCCAGTTCGCCATTGCTGCGGATGACAATGCGGAATTCTGGCTGAGCCGTGACGACCAGGTCTCTGGCCTTCAGCTGCTCGCCAGTGTGGGCAAGGTAGGGCTGACCCAGCTCTGGGATCCTATCCCAATGTTCACAGGGACATTAGCACCAGTACCTCTGTGGGTCAGCCAGGAGGAAACACCCATCCTCTCACTGCTGGGGGGGGGGGGGGGGGGGGGGTTTTTTTTTTTTTTTTTAACAAAAGTTTATTTTTACATCATTTTGTACATTTTTTTTTTCCATCTCAATTGTAATCCCTGTGGGTTTCCCGGAGCCCCCCCCCTTTTTTTTTTTAAAGATTTATTGATTTGTGCATACAGAACTGGGGTACAGGCCAGAGGTGCAGGGGCAGTGAGAAGATTCAGCAGAGACAGAGTGGGGAGCAGAACAGGCTGACTGATGAAGTACACTGCTGAGGGGAGCAGCGGGCGGGTCAGGAGAGGTCTGCCTCTATGTGGGTCAGCTCCGGGGCCGGGAAACTCGCACTGAAGCAGCTACAACCAGCTTGTAGTGCTGTGTCCTAACCCATTGCGCCAGAGAGGGCTCCACTTTCCCTTTTTACAGAGATAAACACAGTGAGGAGAAGGAAGGAATCAGAATGTGACCAGGGCAGAACCCCATATCTGGTCTGGAACTGGGCCCCGCACATCTTGGGTTTTATCCACTTAGCATGGTGCACAGGTTTCTCCCCGTGGGGGTGATGGCTCTGGCAGGTGCTTACTCAGTCACCCCTTAACTCTTTTCTTGCCTTTATCTTCCCTCCCTTTCCCCACCTTGTTTTTTTCTTTCTTTCCTTGTCTCTGCACCCACCACTCCCATGCTCCCTATTTTCTTTTTCTTCCTTCTCTTTTCTTTCCTTGGGCCTCTAGACTGGAAAAGAATGGACCGCCCCTGGAGAATTTGGGAAATTTCGAAGTCAAATTTCCAAGCCAGTGAGGTGAGTAGGGAATGTCATGAGAGTCTCCTGAGCAGCAAAAGTCCTGACTGACCTATGCTGAGGCCGAATCCGCGTGAGAGAGCCCAATGCCCAGCGCACTGTCTGCTTCTGTAACAGAAGCCCCACTTAGAGCCATCTGGCCCATTGCTTCTTACCTGTCCGATGAGGAAACGGGTCCAGAGAGGGGTGGACCATATTTGGGACACTCAGTTCTGGAAGCTCTCGCCTTTCCCATTTTCCCCATCCCTGGGAATGCCTGCAGCTTTGCAGCCTTGATGCTAGCTGTCCAGCCTTTGCTCCAGAAAGTGGCAGACAGAGAGGCAAAGGAAGGCCCTTGCCAGCCCACAGTGGCTGGAATCAAGTCTTGACTATGCCAAGAGAGAATTTAGCCCAGTCCAGAGCGCCACCTGGTGGCCGGCGAGCCAGTCACAGCGCCCTCGCAATACTGATGGGGCTGAGGCCACCTTGCAAAGAGCAAAAGATGAGGACTCAAAGCAAAGTGCCGGCGTCCAAATCCCACCTCTACCACTTACTGTCTTGCTAACTGGGCATTATCCACAGGTTCTGTGCTTAGTGTTGTCATCTAAAACAAGGGCCCACTGAGTGATATAAAGCTCTTCGAACAGTGTCTGGCATGGAGCGACTAGTCTAGTGTCTGGCATGAGCGACTAGGCTCATTATTACTGTTGCACTTGATTCTACCCTATGAAGTATTTTTATTGTCCCATCTGACAGTAGCGAAAACTAAGGTCATGTTGCTATCGTTGGTAGTGTGGATCAGCAAGTTTCTGGGATTCCAGGAACAAGAAGAATGGATCCAGGCGTCTGTGGGTGGTGGGTGAGAGGTGGGTGGTGGGTGACACAGCCGGTGGACAGTGGTGACCGTGCTGGGGCCTGAGCCCACAGCACCTGTTTCTCTGCTCTCTCCTCCCAGCCTGTCGGCCTCACAAAGGTACTACTTTGAGGTGCTCCACAAACAGAATGACGAGGGCACTGACCACGTGGAAGTCGCGGTGAGCATCCTGCTGTCCCTGCCTGGCCTCTGCCCTGTGGCTTGAACCCCGTTGCAGACCCTGGCTTCCTGCAGCCTTCCACATCCGCCCTCTTTCCTCTTCCAGTGGCGTCGGAATGACCCTGGGGCCAAGTTCAGCATCATTGACTCCCTCTCCTTGTCCCTCTTCACAAGTGAGTAGACTCTGCCTCCCAACCCAGATGAGGGAGGTGGTGTCACATGTGGGGTTCAGCCCACTGAGGGAATTTGGTCAGGGGAGGTGTGGGATGGGTAAAGACTACAGTTACAGGTGCTTGGAACATGGGTAGGGAAAACCAAGAGCCTAAAGGAACCTTCACAGATTCTTGAGGGTCAGTGACCCCTTTGAGAACCTGCTGGAAGTTCTCTGCATCCTTGACCCAGAAAGTGCCCTTGTCCACCCAAACATGGTATTTTGTGCGCAGTTCCAAGGGGATTCAGAGACCATGAAATTCGCTCCTATTAAAACCCTCTGGGTGAGGACCCTCTCCGGTGGCGCAACTGGTTAAAGCTCAGCACTGTGACACTGGCCACAGCCGCTCAGTGCGAGTTTGATCCCCGGCCAGGGAGCTGACCCACATGGCACAGCAGACCTCTCCTGTCCCACCACTGCTCCCCTCAGTGGTGTATTTCAGTCCATCTGCCTGTTCTGCTCCTCACTCTGTCTCTGCTGAACCCTCTCACTGCCCCTGCACTTCTGGCCTGAACCCCAGTTCTGCGTGAATAAATAAATAAATCTTTAAAAATAAACAAATAAATGAAACCCTCTGGGTGAAGCCAAGCTCTTACCTTCTCGTGAGGCATCCAGGCAGCTGGCAAAGCCATGGCCAGAGGAGAGGAAATGGTCTCCCCTGCCTTAAATTTGCTGTAAATGAGCTCTTCGGTTGTGCTGTTCACTGTGATTTCCTCAGCAAGACTCCCATGCAGAGGCCCCCCTGAGAAACTGCCATGGTAGGCTTCCTGGGAAGGTAGGGGCCACGTGGGCAGAACCCCCACGGGAGGAAGGGAAAGGCTGGCAAGAGAGTGGGCAGTGTGTGCCAGGAGGCGGGCAGGATGGGCAGCTCGAGGAGGATGGCGGGGGGAAGGGCAGGCCTGGAGGAGGTGGTCCCCTCCAGAGCAAAAGGCCGTAAGGTCACGGCAGAGGGGAGGCTGCCAGGACAGTACGAGAAGGACGAGGAAAGCTGCACGTGAGCCAGAGAGAAGAGGCCCCGAGCAAAGCTCAGGTCAGGAGCAAGTAAGGTCTGGGGCAGGAGCTCTGTCTGGGGCAGAAGACAAGTGAGCCGGGAGGCAGAGCGCAAGCCAGCTGGGAGAACAGGAAGAAGCCAGTGCTGAGGAGGGGCGAGGCGGCGCACCCAGGCCGACACCAGGCGCCCACCAGCGCCGCTCGCCCCTCAGCCCTGTGCCATCTCCGACGCATGGCTCGTGTCGGGTTCTCTGCCAGACGCTTTGTCTGTAAATGGGAGTGATCGTGCACAGCTGTATGGTGCTCAGGGAAAGTAAGTGGGTTAACAGTTTTTTTAAAAGATTTTTGGGCCCTCCCAGGTGGTACAGCAGGTTAAAGCACAGCACTAAGAAGCTACAGCCACTTCCGCATGAGTTTGATTCCCGCCTGCCCCGGAGGTGACCACATGGCGTGGCAGACCTCTCCTGACCCGCCCGCTGCTCCCCTCAGCAGTGTATTCATAAATCTGGCTGTTCTGCTCCCCACTCTGTCTCTGGCCTGTACCCCAGTTCTGTATGAATAAATAAATAAATCTTTTTTTTTTTAAAAAAAAGATTTATTTGTGCATACAAGAGCCAGAGATGCAGGGGCCAGAGGGGGTGAAAGGATTCACCAGAGACAGTGGGGAGCAGAACAGGAGGAATGACCGAAACACTGCTGAGGGGAACAGCAGAAGGGAGGTCTGCCGCGCCCTGTGGGTCGGCTCCCTGGCTGGGGATCAAACTCGTGCTGCAGGGGCTGCGGGCAGCTTCGCAGTGCTGAGACTGGACTCTTGCGCACCGGGGAGGCCAGTGGACTAGCAGCTGTAAAGCGCCTAGAGTAGTGCCTGGCATGTTGTTAAGTAAATACAACAGAAACATCTGTTAGATAAGTTCAACATCGCGACGAGGTTCCAGCAGCGCTGAAGGAAGAGCTGTGCTTTTCTAGTCATACAAAAATGGGGTATGTGCCTCGAGGTGGTGGGGGGATCAGGGTTAGAGGGAGGAGCGTGGGAGCACATCTCTGCCAAACCCGGGGCATCCCGAAGCCTTGGCTGAGCCTCTTCCCTGGGCCTCCAAGAGGCAGGGAGATGGTTCTGCAGGACCCAGAGGTGCCCTCTGTTCTTGTCTCCGGGGCCCAGATGAGACGGTGCTGAAGATGGATGAGGTGGGCCACATCCCACAGACAGCAGCCAGCCACGCAGGCCCCCAGGACCCTCCTCAGGGTGACGAGCAGCCTCCCGCCGACATGCTGCGGCCTGACCCGCGTGACACCCTCTATCGAGGTGAGGCCTCGGCCACCTCCCTGCCATCCATTTGGGGACACTACGCTGCCAGGTCCATGGGTGCCTATGGAGGACATTCAGACACATAGATTCTGCCTCAGAGAGCCCTTGTCTTTGTAGTGCAAAGTCACATGCACACAGAAAAGTGCAAAGATATATTGTACAGTTTCACAGCTGCACAAACCAGTACAGAACCAGCCCCTGGTCAAGCGTGAGCACGAAAGCCTGACCCCTGTGAGTCCTCCACAGTAGGGACAGATGACTACAAGCATTGTCATTCTTACTGGACCCAGTGAGAGACCACGAGCCTACTAGGGTGTCAGAGTCCAGCTCCTCCCACTTCCCCACAAAGTCAGTAACTGGCTGGGATTCCGTTTGTGACAGAAACCACCCGGTGAGGCTTTGTGCTGCCCAGGAGTTTCTCCCCCTGCAGGGAGGCGTGCCTGTGAGCTAGTCCTCTGCCACCAGGGTGCGCCCCGGGCCGTACCAACCGGGCCGAGGTCCTGCTCCCACCCTAACCCTCGTCCCTCTTCCCATACTGTCCGCAGTGCCTCTGATCCCCAAGTCTCAACTCCGCCATGTCCTGCCTGACTGTCCCTACAAGCCCAGCTACCTGGTGGACGGGCTCCCTCTGCAGCGGTACCAGGGACTCCGGTTTGTAAGTCTTGGGCCTGGGCGGCAGAGGGCAGATGGAGGGAGGGCTTGACGCCTAGGCCCAGAAAGGGGAAGCCGAGCACAGACAGCAC
>NW_004567135.1:10502639-10503420 GCF_000260355.1 Condylura cristata | reverse complement strand
CCCGCTGCAGGCTTCCGCAGAGGTGACCTTGACCAGGCAGGTCTTTGTTCTTGGTCCCCTGACAGGACCAAGGTTATGCAATACCTGGTGCCTGGAGCAGGCACTGGGGAGGCTTGATAGATGTGGTTCCCTCTCTCAGGGAAGGAGCTGATCCAGAGACAGAGTAGGCAAAGTTGAGGCTCAGATACCTACCCTCGGAGATAAGGCAGGAGGGGGGGAAATGACCGAGGAAGCCATCAGCCATGTGGAAACGAGAGAAAAGAGGGGATACTCTCCCCCCAGATCTTGAGGTGGTTATGAGAGGGCAGTAGGCGGTAGGTGAGTGGCCGAGGATCCAGCAGGTCAAAGAGGATCATTGAAAACGTTTTGGTGGTGGTGGTCTAGAGATGTATTTCTGGGGACAGCAAGCAGTGAGGAAAAGAGCAGAGGGGGCTGTTGCAGGTGAGGGTCTACCAGTTCTAGGAGAGGATCAGATAGCAGGAGGGGGGACGGGTCTGGCCGCCGACGGCGAGCTGAGACAGGAGGTGAGGTCTTGAGGGAGCATGACTCAGGGCTTACGTTGTTCCAGAAAACCCAGGAGACGAGGCATGAGAAGTGGAAAGGAATCTCAGTCTCAAAACAAATGTTCTTTTCAGAGCTCCAGGCGGCCCTGCTCTGCCCGCCAGGGAGATCCGAGGAGCTGAGTGGCTCGGAACAGGGGCAGGGCCTCACCCCGGCTCATTATTTCTTACGAAGGGCCTGGCCCTTACTGCTGATGCTGCTTTATCTGTGTCCAGGTTCA
>NW_004567135.1:10443895-10502024 GCF_000260355.1 Condylura cristata | reverse complement strand
CTCTCTCTCTCTCACACACACACACATTCTCTCTCATACACACACATTCTCACACACACACATTCTGTCACACACACATTCTCTCTCTCTCTCTCTCACACACACACACACTCTCTCTCTCTCTCTCTCTCCATCTCAATGCTCCACCTCAAGCCTCCTTCCTCCTGTCTTCACTCTGCTCTGGGACTTGCCTCTGAGCCCCCACTGGGACTTCCAGCAGAGCCTCACGCATCGCCCTCAGGCACCATGAGCCAGCATCCCCCCTTCCTCCCGCAGGTTCAGCTTTCAGGAGTACATCAAGCTTGATCAGCCAGAGAAGCAGGAGCCAGAGCAGCCAGGTACAGAGAACAGCTGAGGTGCCCAGTCAGGCAAGGGGGAGCGTCGTCTGTCGCTCAGACCATGCCTGCCTGCTCCCGAGGAGTCTAAACTTCAAACTATATATCCCTCACCACCACCCCCAACTAATCATGCAGCAACACTCTGCATCTCCATTTCAAGGCACATGTAGAAAGCACTTGCCACGTGCTGGGGTCAGTCTGAGTTGCCGGGGCTGCTGGAGGCTGTTGCTGTCCCTGGCACATCCTTAGGGAACTTCTGCTATAGAGAAGGACTGTCTTCCTGTGACCTTTTTTCTTAAGGAATTAGGGTGTAAATGGGGCCATTTGTTGGGTGCTTGTATGAGCCAGGCACCTGCTGGGTGCCTTATGTCACCCAGTTCACAACAACCCCATGGAAGGTGAAGTTGGGCTGGTTGAGGTTGGGTCGCTTTCCCAGGGTCACACGATAAATGAATGGCAATAATAGGGGTGCAGCTTCAGTGCGACACCCCTCAGGGCATCTCTCTCAGGCTCCTTGGCTATCTAGTATGATTGTTGGGGAAGAGTTGAAACCCCTGATGTGAGGCATGGTTGTTACTCCTAACAGGTTTTGAGGAAGTCCTTCTAGAAGAATCCCAGTATGGAGAAGCGGCAGACGAGAGCCCTGTCTTGGATGGCCAGAATGCCAGGATGCCAGAGAGGAAGCAAGCACCTCCCTCCACCCCCGGGCAGGACGTCACTGACTACCGCCTCCAAAGCCTGCGGAAACTGCTGGCCCAGTCCCGGCAGCGTCTGCGGGCACCCCTTTCTAAGCACAACTCGACAGCTCCCCTCCCCGTGAGGACCAGCCACGCCCCAGTCCACCAGCCGGAGCATAGGGAGAGAAAGCCCAGCCCGGAGCCCAGCCCAGACCCACCTCATTCTGACTCGTCACCCACTGGGCACCTGGCAGGGAACCTGCCTCGAATGAGGAAGCCCAGGCCCCCTGGTGACAGCCCCAGGAAGATGCTAGGACAGTCCCAGTGGCTGAATCAAGTCGAGTCGTACATTGCAGAGCAGAGAAGGGGGGAAAGGGTGGAGCCTCTGGTTCCTAGGGAGGGATGGCAGGGGGAGGAGGAGGAGGCCGTAACAGCTATAGGGCGGGAGGGACAGGTGGGGGGAGAGGAAGACGGGGAGGAAGAGGAAGAGGAAGAGGATGTGAGTGAGGTGTTCGAGTACGTGCCCATGTTTGACCCCGTGGTAAACTGGGACCAGACCTTCAGTGCCCGGAACCTGGACTTCCAAGCCCTGCGGACAGACTGGATTGATCTGAATTGTAACACGTCTGGCAACCTGCTGCTTCCAGAGCAGGAAGCCCTGGAGGTCACCCGGGTCTTCTTGAAGAAGCTCAACCAGAGGATCCGGGGGTAAGGTAAAGGGCTCTCCTGCGGCCCAGGGCTGGGCAGGGGCCTGGGGGCTGGAGCAGGTTCTCCCGCTGCAGGCTTCCGCAGAGGTGACCTTGACCAGGCAGGTCTTTGTTCTTGGTCCCCTGACAGGACCAAGGTTATGCAATACCTGGTGCCTGGTGCAGGCACTGGGGAGGCTTGATAGATGTGGTTCCCTCTCTCAGGGAAGGAGCTGATCCAGAGACAGAGTAGGCAAAGTTGAGGCTCAGATACCTCATTAAGGCTGGACAGGCTAGGCTGAAGAACTGGCTTCAGTTCTTTGTCATTCATTAAATCAATTAATCAATCAGCTTTTCTTGGATTAAGATAAAACTCCCTAGTATTTCATTCACCCTTTTAGAGAATAATTCAGTGACTTTACGTATATTCAGAATGATGTATGTATTCTCGTCACTTTTATGTATTTATTTTTAAAATTTACTCATTTTTGCATACAGAACTGAGGCACAGGCCAGAGGTGGGGGTGAGAGGATTCACCAGAGACAGAGTGGGGAGCAGAACAGGCAGATTATTGAAGTACACTGCTGAGGGGAGCAGCGGGCGAGGCAGAAGAGGTCTGCTGTGCCCTGTGGGTCAGCAACCTGGCCGGAATGGAACCCAGGCCGACAGGGTGAGCTTCACAGTGGTAGTGCTGAGATTTAACCCCTACGCCACCGGGGAGGCCCTCAGCAGGTGCGTTTTCAGAGCCTGGCCAGGGTAAGCATCTGACACAGAGCCAGGCAGACCCAGGGCAGCGGTCTCCCGTCTCCCGCAGGCCTGTTCCCACCTGGCTTCCCCACGTGGGGAGCAGTGCCTCCAGCCCCGCCCTTTCCGCTTTAGGAGGTACCAGCTGCAGCGCATTGTGAATGTGGAGAAGCGGCAGGACCAGCTCCAGGGGGGTCGCTACCTCCTGGAGCTCGAGCTGCTGGAACAAGGCCAGCGCCTGGTGCGGCTCTCCGAGTATGTGTCTGCGCGAGGCTGGCTGGGCCTCGACTCGGCGGCCGCGGAGGAGCCCGAGGCCCGGAACCTGCAGGGTCTGCTTTGGGATAAACGCGCCCGGCGGAGACAGGTCCTGAGTGTCCGGAGCCCAGAGCCCAAGCTGTGCTGGCCCCAGGGCTTCTCCTGGAACCACCGAGCCGTGGTCCACTTCATCGTGCCTGGTGAGCCCCACCCCGAGCCTGGGCGCTGGCAGCAGAGCGGGGGTCTTGCCGGTCATCCTGAGCACCCAGATTTCTGCTCACTGATTTGCTATCACAAAGAGGGAGGCGGCCACGCAGCAGAGGCTCGCAAAAGAAGGTTCCTAAGCTTGCGGTCCCGTGGGCAGCTGTGTCAGTGCTGGGATAGAGGCCCACCTGTCGGCCTGTGGCCAGGCCAGGCTGGGCCAGGTTTCAGGGGCTGTGACCTCCACCTGGTGGGTCTGCTGGGGGTTACCGCTCTCTGGAAAATAAGACAGGAGGGTTAGCTGGCTGTTATGAGACAGGGGAGTGTCACGGGGTGGGCGTGGGGGGTGGACGGGAAGGGTCATAACCAGATGGACAGGTACAAGGTTTGAGGGCCAGCCAGAGATTACTGAGGGCAGGCCGGGCCAAGCCCGTCCCACAGGGCCCTGCGGGAGCAGGAGCTGGGTGTCGAGGCCCCTTTGACAGCTGAGCTCTCCTTGCTGGACTGCACGCCGATGGCGGCCCGTGGCCACCTTCTCCCCAGGGCGGTGGTCTTGTAGGACTCCTGACCTGCACAGGAGCCAGGGGGGCGAGGCCTTTGCCTTACCTCTGCGCCTTTCTCCCTGTCTGCCCGTCCTGGGTAGTAAAGAACCAGGCGCGGTGGGTACAACAGTTCATCAGAGACATGGAGAAGCTGTTCCAGGTCACCGGAGACCCGCACTTCAACGTCATTGTCACTGACTTCAGCAGTGAGGACATGGCTGTCGAGATGGCCCTGAAGATGTCCAAGCTGAGAAGGTGAGGAGCTGCGTGGCTGGGGTGCCGCCTGGGCCACCTCTTTGCTGAGTTCTCAGACCTGCTGGGATGGGGCGGGGCCAGGAGCGCCCCTCCCCCAGACACACCTGCCGTGATCCCATTCCACAGGCACACGTCATCTCTGCGTGCTAACTTCCTCCAGAGCTCATAAAGCTGGATGCTGGTACTCAGCTCCGCTTTTCTCCTCTCCCTGCAGCTACCAGTACCTGAAGCTAAGTGGAAATTTCGAGCGCTCGGCTGGACTTCAGGCTGGCATAGACCTGGTGAAGGTAAGTGAGTTGGGTGGGGCTTGGGAGAGGGAGCGAGACCTTTGGGATGTGTAAGGTGGTCAGCTCCTCAAGGAGGAAGGGAATAGGGACGGGTGGGGGAAGGGCAGGCTGGTCTCTGCGAGGCTGCTGGGCCAGTGCCGGGGAGGACTAAGCAATGACAGTGGAACATTTGTCCAGAGTCCCTGAGTCCACCAAGAATGGGGGAAGGCGCCAGAATTCACTCTGATCATAACTGGTGCCCAGTAACGTGGGGACCTGACCTGCTGTCTGTGGCTCATTCAGACAGAAGGGAGGCTGAGGTTGTGCTGGCCCGCCTAGCCCTGCCTGCAGTCCCACTGACACTCCCACATCTGTCCCCAGGACCCACACAGCATCATCTTCCTCTGTGACCTCCACATCCACTTCCCAGACGGAGTCATTGATACCATCCGGAAGCACTGTGTGGAGGGCAAGATGGCCTTTGCCCCCATGGTCATGAGGCTGCACTGCGGGGCCACTCCCCAGTGGCCTGAGGGTGAGTCTGGCCCTGGGTTCAGGAGGCTGGGGAGGACCTCCCTGGCCTTGGTTTTGAACCCAAGAGCTGGAAACACCCAGGGCTATAAAGGCAGAGGCCCTGCTTCCCCTACACCCCTGCAGCCTCTGCTCACCTGGACAGTCCACCAGAGGACCGTGCTGAGGGCTGAGCTGCAAAGACCAGCTCTGGCCCCATCCTCCCTCCACTCATTCATCCCACGTTTACTGGGTGTCACACTACCCGTGAGGCTATAAAGAGGAAATGGACACACCCTGGCAGGCCTGCTGCTTTCACTGGACCCTGAGCTTTTACTCAGGGAGCTGCCTCTCAAAACAGGCCAACAGAGGAGACCACTTTTCATCTCGCCACCCCATCCTTTGTTAGAAGAGACTCCCGAAGGCACACCTGAAGACTTTGTTCCTTCCTCCTGGCCTCTGGCGCATCTCACCTGTAGCTTCTTGTCTGTCTGCAGGCTACTGGGAGGTTAATGGATTTGGACTGCTGGGCATCTACAAGTCAGACCTGGACAGGATTGGGGGCATGAACACCAAGGAATTCCGAGACCGCTGGGGCGGGGAAGACTGGGAGCTGCTGGACAGGTGACCGGGAAGGGGGGATTTGAGCAGTTTGCTGGAATTCCATCCTGTCAGGTGTCTGGGCAGAGAACAGAGTTCACCCAGCTGGGCCTGGTCTTTCTAGACTGCACAGCGATGAACACCGGCTTCGGAGGAAGCCCATTCATTTGCTCGGGGGTCAGATGACTTAACCTCACTGAGACTCAGTTTCCAGAACTGTAGAGATGATACCGCCTCTGTGTTACAGGGCTGGAAGGGAAATGAAAGTGCCTGGTAAACTGTCAGGGGAAAAGCAAAAACTGTTGAGAGTGTAAATGCAAACGGCAGTGTTCGCAGCACCAAGCAAGGCACCAGGGAGAAGCTGACTACAGCCGCCCACACTGGAAGGTAGCTCTCTCCCCTCCACAGCTGCTGTGCTGCAAGCTGTGGGAATGACTGGGAGAGCCACAGGCATAGAACCAGGGAGGCGGAGGGGCCAGCAAGACAGTGCGCATTATTAAAGAGCAATAAGGTACCCAGGAAGCCCAGGGAGACTGGGGCTTGGGGCAGGAGGAAATGTCAGAGGAGAACTCGGTGCCAGCTGCCAGCTTGGCCGGTGGGCAGAAACGTTGTAGGCAGCAAGGCTGGGCAGGACGTGAGTTGTGGACTTGGTAAGGAGGCAGACACTGCCTTAGGATGAGGCTCCAAACTTTAAGAAATGCAAGGCCAAGAGAAGGGGGTGGAAAAAGGATGATGCCAAGAAATTTAAGCTTAAGGGGTGAGGTCGGAGGAGGGGGAAATCTAAGAAGGAAAGGGTATAATTGCTGGAACAGGGTCCAGGGGAGGTGGACAGGGCCAGGAGCACCCAGGGAGCAGGGACCTTGGCAGGGAAGAGAGACTCCTGGTACTGAGAACCAGGGCAACCCTGTTAATCAGTAAGTCTTAACTCTTGATCAGTTAAGAGTCTGTAAGCGCAGGTGATTTACATCCCTCACCTTGTTCACCCCTCCCCCGGGCTTTGCAAGGGGTCATTGTCTCCATTTTCTAGATGGGAAAAATGAGTCTTGAAGAAAAGTTCGTAACTAGGCTCCAACTCTCACAGCTGGAGAGTGTCAGGTGTAAAAGCCAGATCTACCGATATTTTTTCCTGGGGGGCAAGAAAGAACAGGCAGAAAAGAGTAATACTACAACTCTGAGAGAATTTAAGATGCACAGAAAGGAGCACCTATTAGACAACCCAGCTCTCATAAACTTGGGGGTCCCAGAGCAAATGGGGGGGGGCTGGCTCGGTTCCCTCCACCCTTGGCCAGGGCTCCAGCTCAGTTCTTTACCCTCCTGCCTTCTCTGATGCCTAACAAGAAACCACAAATTCCAGTGACTTCCACCTGGCAGGAAGAACAGGTCCCTCTGTGAGGGGGACTCCCGGGGGCGGCACATCTAGAATGGGGTGGGGGAGGCTGGGCACCCTGTCTGCGAACCCCCCACCTCCCTTCACAACTGCCCTGAGCCGCCAACCGGCTGGCTGAGCTCCAGCTGTTGGGTGCTGGGAATGGGGGTGGGGCTGAGCTCCGGCTTCCATCAACTCTGCTCTTAGCACCCCTGCCCGTGTCTGCCCCTCCTTATCCTCGTTCTGAGGGTGGCCAGCTGGTGCTCTGGATAACTGGCTGCCCGGTGTGGAGCTGGGACTGAGACTCGGGCTGTCTGCCTCCATAGCCCACTGGGGGCCACACCTTTCCCGCCCTGCCTGAGTGAAAGGCTAGCTGGGCCGTAGGGGCGGGGCTTGCGGGCCGCAGGGGCGGGGCTGGCGGGCCGCAGGGGCGGGGCTGACGGGCCGTAGGGGCGGGGCTGACGGACTTGGGCAGCCGTGGAGGGCAGATTCTCCGCAGAGGCCCCTTGTGCTTCGGCTGCTTATCCTGCCCTCCCTCTTCAGGATCCTCCAAGCCGGCCTGGAAGTGGAACGTCTGTCCCTCAGGAACTTCTTCCATCACTTCCATTCCAAACGGGGCATGTGGAACCGCCGCCAGATGAAGACGCTGTAACGCTGGGGGTGGCCCGCTGCACCGACCACTTCCTGCCCTTGACGTGCAGCTGCTCTCAGGGCCTCTGCTCATTTCTGGCGAAGGAGAGGGAAGGGGAGCAGAGGCCATGCTGGGCCCCGCAGGCTCAGAGATCCACCCCACTCCACCGGGAGCTGTTGCCTCCTGGAGCCCTCTCTCCTCCTCTGGGCCTCCAAGGGAGGACTCAGGGAGGGCGTCGAGGGGCCACTCAGGCATCACGCCAGGTGGACAGAGATGGGGTGCTCCCAGGGAGGGCAGCAAGGTCCAGGAAGAAAAGACCTGCCTGCGTGGTACCGGCCGTTTCCGTGAAGGTGCCATCTGCACCCACTGTCCTCCGACGGGGCACACACCAGGAACTGAACTGGAAACCTTGATTGGACTTACTTTATTATTGGGGTTTTTGTTTTTAACAGAAAGCCAAAACTGTTACTGTCTAGACCCAGCATTGACTGCGAGAGGAGATGCATTTGGTGGGCGTTCCCACTTGCATACCTCAGACCCACTCCTGTGTAGAGGTGTGGCCCCCCGTCCTTGACTGGCAGCTGATTTCTGACCCCGCGGGCCAGCCCCATGGGAAACAGTCCCAGCTCTCCACCAGGCTGTGCCTTCCAGAGACACATCTCTCCCTGGTAGCCACTTGACAGCTGGCCACCATTTAGGGCACGGCTCAGGCAGTGCTCACTGCAGACCAGAAGCACAGAGCTGGCCTGGCCTGTTCCGGGTGCCATGGGGGCTGGGAGACAGGGAATGGTGGGCAGTGGCCTTGTCCCAGTGTCTGGCAGCTGGGCAGAGCAGAGCAGAACCGAAGAGGACGAGGCAAGGAAGAGAAGCCCCCTTCCCTACCCAGTTCCTCCGTAAGCTGAGGCCTAGGGGAGGAGCGGAAGCAGAGAGGAAAGAGATGTGGACATAAACCACAGCTTAGATAGGTTAAGGGGGTGGGGCCCAGTAGGAGGGGTGACAGGGAAGTGGAAAACTTGAGACCTCGCAGCCTGGCTTCCCCAGAGACTTCCCAGCCTGGAGTGGAAGAGCGGATGGGGCGACCCAGGCTAGGGTCAGGAGAGGGCAGGAGGCCGGCTTTGGGGAGGTGAGGGCCTTGCTCTGATACATCTCTCCTGGAGGGGAGTCAGAAGGTGGGAGGAACTGAACAGCGAAGCCACTTCAGGGAACGCAGCCCTTGGCCTCTTACCCCCCCCCCCCCCGTCACACTGCATCACCTGGCGATCGATCGTGTACTTACATTGCACTAATAACCCCCAGGTGCCTTCGTGGCTGGCTGGGGATTTTCCTGTTGCTGCTGCCTCTGCCGCTGCTGCTGAGTTCACTAATGGTGCATTGGACACTGGGTCTTGGATCCCGGTGTCTGTTTCAGGGGGTGAGCCCAGGGCCCTGCTGTGAGGCAGGGTTTGGGGGTGTAGCAGGGCCCAGGAAGCCCGTCAGTTGAGCCCAAGCTCCATGCTGTAGCAGAATCCAGTCTGCTTTGGAGCTTCAGCGTCTACCTGGGGGCACTGCATCCATGATCATTAGCTTGATATATGGGAGAATTACCTATTGAGAACCTTCTGGGTGTTGGGGAGAAACCCTGCTTCCCCTAGAAAATCAGGAAGGACAAAGACTTCACTGGATAGGTTAGCTTACAGATGCCATCACTGCCCGGTCATGGTCCCTGCTCAGGAACCCTGCCTCTGGGAAGGGGTTGGGAGGGGGATGGGGAGCTGTCTTGACTGACAGGGGAGAGAAGAAACCAGGTTTCTTTCTGGCGCCACTACCACCCTTGGGCATCCCACCTGGAGCACCGAGCCAGCCCGAGCAGCCCCTTACTTCTGTGAGCCTGAACCAGCCCAGCCTGCCCCAGCCAGTGCCTTCTGTTTGATGTCTGTTACCTCCACACCATCTGCCTTAGGGGTAGGCCTGGCAAGCCTCCTACTCTGTTGGGGAATGTCTTGGGAGGGGGAGGGTCGGGAAGGTGGTAAATACAGCATCTTCTTAGAAAGCAGGATGGCTCTGTGTCTTCCTGGTGCCCTCTGGTGGGACAGGGTTGGTTGCGAGACCAAGGTGGATCTCCCTGCTGCGGGACCTTGGTGCACATGCAGTGTCTCCTCACACCATCTCTATCCTCTGCCACTAGTCTGGCACCTGCTGTGTGAGAGACTGCCCTCTCCCATGCCCTTTATTTGGGAAAGAGACCTTTCTGCCTGAGGAAGTCACCGGTGGTTGGGCATTTTCTATTGGGCAGATTGCTGCCTTCAGTTGAGAAAAGCTGGTGGACCCCTGGGTGAAGAGGGCTAGAGATGGCACGAGAACAGTTGGGTGACCAGTGGGAAGGAACTGAGGTGTGGCTTGTGCTAATACAGCAAACAGTATCGTTTCTCTTTTGGCTGCTTTAAAGGTACAGGTTTGCCTTGCTATTTATATTTGGCCTAGGCAAAGCTCAGCATTAGTTTGGACCTTAGCCATGTGCCTAAGAGACAGTGCTAATACAAAAGCAGGACTAGGTTTATAGTAGTTTCTTAGAAAGAGTTGTGCACACATGCTTCTTCCCGTGGAAGGACCTGCGATGTTGCAGATGGTCCTTCCCCCAGGCCTGACTCAGTGGCCCCAGAGGAGAGGGAGTGATTCAGGCGCCTCTCCTCCCTCCAGATTTGGGGTGTGCTCCTCTGCACCCTTTCCAGGACACAGTTGGAGAGGGCATCTAGAGCCCAGATGGCATTAAACTGGTATCCAGACACTAACCTGGATGTTTGAGCCTTCACAACTGAGACATAAAAACTGACTCACGGTGGATTTGCAGAAACCTTTATAGATAGAAATTAGTTCATTTTACAGAAAGAGGAAGCCAGTCTGGAGCACAGGGTGTGGATGGGGAGGGAGTCACAACCTTCTGGGGGTGGGGGTGGGGCATACTGGGCCTTTGGTAGATGGACATGGTCCAGGAGGAAGGGTTGGCAACTCCAGGCCAGAGCTGCGGACTCCAGGCCAGCATGGAACGCCCTGAGCCTGTGAGCCAACAGATGCACTCAGGTGCTGTGGGTGGGGAGCGCGGGCATCAAGCTGTCCTCTTAGGACCTTTCCCCCAGAGTGGTGGGAAGTGCCCATCAACCTGGCAGGCCAGAGGAGGAAGCAGTTCCACACCCAGTACCTGTCGGGGAAGCAGAGAGGCGTGAGGAAGGCAGCTCAGGCTAGTTCTTGTCCCTAGCACGGATCTAGTGACCCAGGAGAATTTCCCCACAACTGTGTTGATGCTGCTGGTCCGTGGCCCACCATTTGAGTAGCAACGAAGGCTGGATGGTTGCCAAGGAGAAATCCTGCATCTCCATCTCTCAGGCAGAGCCAAGCACTACAGCTCCATATGGGTAGAGGTAGCCACATGACTTCCCACCCCTTCTCTACAGAGAAACCAGCTTCAGCACAGAAAAGGAATGCCCCATTCACAGAGCCCGAGGCACCGGCAGGTTTGCTGAGTCCCAACCCAAGATCCAAGACCCGGCTCCTCGCCCCAGATCCGTAACTGCCCCTTCTGCTTGACAAGGCTCTTACCAAGCCCCCAGAGTGGAAGCCCTCACCCCCTCACCTGGGCCCCAGGTTGTGGTCAGAGAGGATTCCTCGAGGTCCTGGCAGCCAGGAAACCTGTCTTATGTGCCCCAAAGGCCGTGATGAAGATGTTGAGGACCACAGTGATGAAGACCAAGGTGGTGGCCGCATTGTTGAGCTGGTTTAGTTGCCACTGCTTTTCAACCTCATTGAGGTTCAGCCGAGCTGTGGAGAGACGGGGAGGGGGAGTATGGTCAAGATGGGGCCACTGGAGCTTGGTTCCTGGAGCATCCCGACAGTCCGTCGAGGGGAGAAAAGACCTGGCACCTCAGAGATGGCATGGCAGCAATAAGGGGGGTGGGAGCCGCGGTTGGACATGACTTTTGCCCTCTCTGTACGTAAGGAGGGGGCCCCCCAGGTGACACTTAGTAGAAACAGGCTCTGGGTCATCCAAGACTGCCGATGACGAGGCTGTAGGAACTGTGCCGAGTTCGCTGAGGACGGTTGCTCGGCAGGTATTATGGAGTGCTTGCTCTGTGGGACTCCAGAGACAAGGTGGTGTCTTGGGGTACCCGTGGGTGCAGAGGGTCAGGCAAGTGTTCAGTAGGAGGTGGGCATGGCACATAGAGGTGTTGCTGGGAGGCACTGGGACCTTTCCTTCTATTGTGGGACCTGGAAGCTCGCTCCAGGCCTGGGCTCCTCACCAATGGCCACCAGGAGGATTCCAATGACCACCTGCAGGAGCAGAGAGATGCTGATGAGGGTGACGAGGGCCGTGTAGTAGTGCGAGGAGGGGCCCTGCTCCAGCACCGCTTTCAGCCTCGTGGCGTTGGACATGAACAGAGCCACGTCCAGCATGCTCTCTGCCACGCTCTTCTTGGTGGCATAGTGGTTCAGATTGATGGGCTGGTTCCTCGGGGGCGTGGGATTTCCGGGCTGGAAGGTAGAAACACAGGCTTAATTGGAGGCTCCTGTAGAGGAGCAGTTGAGAAACTGGAAAGAGGAGAGAAGTTGGAAAGCTCCCCCCGAACCAGGTGGAGAAGCTAAGGCAAGAAGCAGCCAGCCGTCTGTCCTGAGGCCTGACAAAGCAAAGAGCCGGCTAGAAAACGCCTAAGGACCATTGAGCTCGGGAACGATATTTTGTTGTCATTTATAATTCATGGAGGGCGCCTTCCCTTAGGCCCTCACGTTCAGGCTAAAGGAAGGAAGGAAGGGCCTTAGTTACCCTTTTTATTTGCGATTTCCACCAGGGCCAGGCTTTGACTTGGACTGTTCTCTTTTCTTCTGGCAGGAAAGCATCCCTGAACATAATAGGGGGAGCTCTGAGGCTTAAGGGGAATAGGAAAAGGCTCCTCTTCTTCTAGAACAGCATAGCCCCAAGGTGGGTGCACAGCTTAGCAGATGAAACCTGGCCCATCTGGGCCCCAGCCAGGAACACCAGCCCAGGCACAGACACTGTCACACACAGCTGTCAGTACAAACGTCTGTAGGCAGGTTTGTATGTACATACAGAATTGGGATACAGGCCAGAAGTGTGGGAGTGAGGAGTGGGGAGCAGAACAGGCAGATCGGTTGAAATATACTGCTGAGGGGAGCAGCACAGGAGAGGTCTGCTGTGCCATGTAGGTCACCTCCCTGGCCAGGGATCGAACTTGTGCTGCAGTGGCTGTAGATAACTTCATAGTACGTGCTTTAACATGCTGCACCACTAGGGAGGGCCCAACACTCTTAACTACACTTTTTGAAACAGTTTTGGGTACAGATTGATTGGCATCTAATTTACATGTGATTTGATTTTGAAATATAAGTCAAAGCTCTTATTCTTTTTTTTTTTTAAAGATTTTATTTATTCATATAGAGCTGGGGTACAGGCCAGAGATGCAGAAGGTGAGAGGATTCACCAGAGACAGAGAGGGGAGCAGAGCAGGCAGATTGAGGAAGTACACTGCTGAGGGGAGCAGTGAGCGGGTCAGGAGAGGTCTGCCACGCCATGTGGACTCCTCCGGGGCAGGCGGGAATCGATCTCATGCCGAAGTGGCTTTAGCTTCTCAGTGCAGTTCTTTAGCCCGCTGCGCCACCAGGGAGGGCCCAAAGCTCTTATTCTTAAGAAGCCACTAGCACCAAAAGATAGAATCGTGATACAGGGCATAGGCCGTAGGGTTCTGAGCTGGGCTAAGAAATTCAGAGTGGATGCTACTAACATTTTGCAGTAGCAAAATATTTCACTCAAGAAAACTGGGTACATTTTAGGGACATCAATGTAGGATTGGTGTTTGGGATAGATTTGTTCAGGCAGGCCTAAAGTAGGAAGATTCACTGAAAATTTGTGATGTGGATTTAGGGTCGGGTAACAAATAATCAGTAGTAAGAAAGAAGAGGAAGGCAAAGAATTGAAAGATGGTACAGCCTGAAGATAGAGAAGCTAATTGAGCAGATGGCCACAACAGGGAATCTGTTGAGTGCACGGATGGCTGAATGGGTGGACAGACGGACAGATGCATGAGTGGAAATATGGATGGTTGTGCGGATGGTTGCACGAGGCAGACCTCAGAGGGGTTTGCTCCTGTGTATCCTGAACTTGTCTCAGTCCTGCTGGTCTGGATCCCCCGTATCCCCCATTTCCCTCCTTGGCTGAATCCACTGCTTCTCTCTATGCCTCCATGTTCTTCATGGTAGCCACAAGCATTTTTTTTTCTGGAAATTTATATATTTATGTACACAAGAACTGGGGTACAGGTCAGAGGCAAAGGATCAAACTCATGCTGCAGTGGCTGCGGAGAGCTTCATAGTGCTGCACCCTAACCCATTGCACCACCTGGGAGCGCCCCTAGCTTTTACTTTCTATTCCTAAAACCCAGCTCTGAGTTCAAGATCTAATAAGCTGTGAAATCATCCTGAAAGCCTCAAGGAAGGCCCCTGTTCTGAACATGCACATATTAACAGTAGAACAAGCCTTAAACCCAAAACTTCCTAGGATGAGTTTTGAGCATAGACCAAATAATAAGTGAGGAGTTGGGGGAAAAGAGTGGGTACTTGAAGACACAGATCTTCCCCAGCCTCCAAAAGAAAAAACCAACCAACCCACCAACTCCAGACATTGCTAAATTGCTTTTTTTTTTTAAGAATGATTTATTCATACAGAACTGGGGTACAGAGCTGAGGTGCAGGGGCAATGAGAGGATTCACCAGAGACAGAGCGGGGAGCAGAGCAGGCAGGTTAACGGAGGGGAGCAGCCGGCGGGTCAGGAGAGGTCTGCCACGCCAGGTAGGTCACCTCAGGTGACAGGGATCGAACTCACACTGAGGCAGCTGCGGCCAGCAGGCCAGCTTGCAGTACTGCGTCCTAACCCGTTGCACCACCAGGGAAGGGCCCCACTGCTGAGTTTTAATAGAGTGATGGGCTTTTGCTAAGTTGATGTAAGAGCCATTGTTTCTCAAAGGATGTGGGGTTCGCAGTGAGCATAGGAGGGGGCAGACTTCATTCTTTGCTCCTTAATTTAGCACCTTCTTTTATCAATTTGTACCAATTCCTGACCGCCCAGTAACTGAGTTGGGTTTGGGAGCTCTGGGCCTCTCCGGGGGCGCCCCTCAGGGCTCCAGAAGGCGCCGATCTCCGGAGCGTCCACACGGTGGCGCGCGGGCTCCAAAGAAGTGTCCCCCGCGCCGGCTGCGGGCGGCGCTTCTCCCCCGGGAACCGCTGACAGCACCGCCCGGGAGAGCTGGAGCCCTGGGAGACCCCAACGGGCCGGGAGGGCAGGTCTAGAGAGGCCAGCCCAGCACCCAGCAAAAGTGTGTGCGCTGAGAGGTCAGGAATAAGCCAGGCAGGAGCCGGCCCTGAGGGGTCCCGGTTCGTCCGAGCTCCTGCGCCCGCCCCTGGGACCGTGCTGACCCGACAGGTGGTTGTGGGGAAGTTGCTGTGAAAGGGAACCCCTCCTGGGAGCAAAGTCTACAAAGCGGGAAAAGGTTTTCTTACTCCTTCTGGGCCTGTTTCGGTGCAACAGAGGCTGAGCGGGGTTGACCGGATCTGAGGGCCCTCCCTATCGCCCCAGGCTTCTAAAGGTCTGAACCCCTGCATCCTGCGGCATTGTTACCCTTTTTACACACAACCTGGAGACCAAGAGACACTCAGTGAGGGGTCAGGGTAAAAGGGGGTGCAGGTGGCTGGCAGGGTGGCCCGCTCCTGCCTTCAGAGCTGGCCCTTTAAGGCTGGGCTCGGGCAGGCGGGGGACAAAGGCCCGGAATGTGGGCTGGGCCGGCCAGCTGAGCCACCCAGCCTGAGTCATTTCTGTTCACGGGACTTGGTATTGCTGGCTCTCTCTGGCCGCCTCCTCTGGCCCTGGCCCCAGCCCTCTCCCAGGCTGCCCAAGGCCCCCAGCTGCTGTCTGCTGGAGGGGGCAGCCTCTCCCTGGGGAGCCTTGGAGAGGGGGTGAAGGGAGGGAGGAAGGGGCCCCTCTCAGAGCCTGGACCCAGCTCCAGGCCTTGTTCATCTGGTTCCTCTCAGAGCTGGGCCTGGGGGCCTGGGATTCTTCTGGGCCCAGCTGCACCTTGGGTTTGGAACTTTGAGTCTCCATTTCCACATCTACAAAGCAGGAGGAAATTCCACTCTCTGGTGACTTTGTGTCTCCCCAAAAGGAAAGACAAAACTCCAAGCTCTTCTCAGGCCCGGTGGGAGATCAGTCCTTCAAAGACTCTGTCACAGGTTCCTGTTGTGTCCCACCTGCCCTCTCCACCTGCACTTTACCTGAAGACAGGAGGAGGGCCTGCCAGAGGCAAGAGTTCCTTATTAAAATGCATACACCCCTGGGGAAGGCAGTCTCCCAACACAACCCAGGACTCCAAGCGGCAGCTGGGGAGTGCTGGTTGACACCAAGTGTTAGCAGGGGAGGGGAGTGGCTCCCAAGTGCCATTCCAGAATGCCTGTGGGGTTCTGGACCACTGAGGACATGGATTTGGTAGTGGGGTACAATGAGGTGAGGGGGTTAGCAGACCACAGATTCATCGCATCTGTCCCCATTTGGCCCCACTCTCTGACCTGGCTCAGTGCAGTTTCCCTGGTCTTCCTCACCCTTCCTGTTACCCAGGCCCCTTGCCAACTCCCAGCTCCCAAGGCTGGTGTGGATGCCATCCCTTGAAGTCATGGTTTGCTCCATTGTTCTGCCAGACAACTATTTATCCCTTAATCCTATTGGCCTATAGTTTTGTTTCTTTACAGAACTGAAGTTGGCCAGGAAAGGAATGCTTCTTTTAACAGAAAAGCAAACAAAATTTTACATTGTTTATTGACATTATGGTCAGTGGGGACCACAAACTCTACCAGATCATGTTGTCCTTCCTTGGAAACAAGATTACAAGGTAGATGTTCTTCCAGAAGAGTAACTGTCCTACCAAGACACCATGGAATCCGTGACTCAGTGTTGAAGAGCCGGGTGCCCTGTGGGAAGGGAGCAGACCGAGTGGGGAAGCTGAGAGTTGGGGATGTGTAGTAGCCGGAAGGTAACGGGGTAGGGACCCTGGGCTGAGGTACAAAACCTCCTTTTGCTATAAACCAGATATAAGGCAAGCCCGTTCCTGTCACCAGGCTCCTCTCCTTATCTGTGAGATAAGGGAGGTTGGAAGAGCAATTTCTTGGGTTCCTTCTGATCCAGAGGTAAGGAAGCCCCCTCCTCTGAGTGGACAGTCTGGGCCTGAGGACCTTCCCCTAAGAAAGGCTGAGGTTAGGCAGCTGTGGGACCAGGCCCAGGGGCAGATCCAGTGAGTCATTTTGTCCCAGGCAGCTCTAGAACACTGGTGACCCTCCCATGAGTCACTCCTGTCAGCTCTGACAGATGCCATATGGCAGCGTCTCTGTGTACCAGCTCAAATTCAGGGCCACAGAGAAGCAGTGGCCAGTGGCCCTTCCACTGGTCTCAGAAGGACCAACCCCCTCGAAAGCCAGCCCTCCCCTAAAAAGGAGATAGTGATGAGTCAGGCCTTTGGAAAGTTGGTTTCCCACAAAGGGAAAG
Source organism: Condylura cristata (assembly GCF_000260355.1). NCBI lineage: Eukaryota > Metazoa > Chordata > Mammalia > Eulipotyphla > Talpidae > Condylura > Condylura cristata. The sequence continues at coordinate 10,485,383 of NW_004567135.1, read as the reverse complement.
AGTGGACCCTAGCCCAGGATGAGTGGTTTGTGCAAATGTATGGATTGGAGTGACCTACTGTGCCAATTGACTTTTAATTAGGTGCCAGAATCCCTATCCTGTCAGAGTTAAGTCTGACAAGTGCCCCGTCGGTCAGGCTCTGTCATATCTGCACACATAGTAGGCTCCCAGTAGATTGGGAATGATAGCAGTTCCCTCCCACTCAGAGTCATACCTGTGCCTGGCACAGGGCTCCACATGGGACGTGAGTCATCTTATCTAATTCTCACACGGCCCCATGAAGTTGGTGAGGACATCGCTATAGTTGAACAAGTGACTGCTCAGAAAGCCTAAGTGGCTTGCCGGGGTCACACAGCATAGTCGTCGTCCCCCCCCCCAGTTCTCTGTGCTAGAGCCTGTAATTTTAACTCCTACTCTATCTCCTCCATGAAATTGAAGACATACTCCTTGCCTCCAAGCAGTTTCGGGCCTAAAGATAAACATGGGAAGTAAGTTGGAAGAAAACCGTGAAATAGTCCCACGCATGTGCAGAAATATTCTTGTTAGGAGGAGGTTAAACACCTCAACCTCAGGCAAACTTGCTCACTTTCCTGAACCTACAGCCCGGCTGTGTCCCTGGACTCCTCACCCGGGGGCAGAAAGGGCATCTGTTCCAAAGTGAGAGGCTATGTTCATGCTGGTAAGAGGTGACCTAGAAAACTGGGGAGAGCAAGGTTGAGAGGCTTTTATCTATATCTTTTGCATTTTGAACCATGTGACTATTTCAACTTTCTAAAAAAATTTAAATAAAACAAATAGTTCCTACTGAGGCCTAAGGTTCACATAAAACAGAACGTGCTACTTCATGTTGGCCTCTCCATCTGGGAAATGGGAACAATATCCCCCCTGTGTAGCTCAAAGGGCTATTGAAGTAGATCATTGAGATGTGCATGAATGTGCTCGGAAAACTGAAGTTTTAAAACAAATCTGAGATGAGAGGGAAGTCTCTCCCATTCAGGATCATACTCCCACCTGTGGGCCTAGAGGCATTCTAAGTAATAGTTCTGACTCTGGGCCTGTTGGAGTCCCAGGCACCCTTTTTCACCCTTTGTTGCGGAGGGGGTTACCCTCTGTAGCGCCCTTGGCCTCTGAATTGCCTCTCTCTCCCCTTTGGCAACTGCTGCCTTTACCCCAGGGAGCCTCCCTCACACCCTACCCGGACCCACATCCCAGGGAGAGAGATCCTGGGGCAGGCCCAACCCCACGGGGTCCTGTCGTCTCTGCTATGATTTGGCAGTGCAGACCCTCTCAGCTGGCCTCCACACTCTAGCCTGGTGTCCTCTCCTCCTCCCCCAGCCCGGGAAAGCGAGCTAACCCTCCCTGACTCTGGGTCTCTGTCGGTGCCAAGCCAGTGATGCTCAGCTGACTGGGCCACTCTGATTACTCACTGTTCCCTGAACAAACCCCACCCTTCCCCACTGCTCCAGGACTAAAGGCCTTTCTTCCCCATTCCCCAAGGGGAAGCCTCCTCTCCCTCTACAGCCCGTCCCTGCAAGCCCCAGCCAGGCCCTGTGCACAGCGCCCTGCTCTGTGCTGGCCTTGGGCTTCACTAGGTCTCTTGCTTGGCTGCAGGCTCCCCCACCTTCCTGAGTCCTGCTCGTGCCAACAGTGACTGGTCTCACTAAATGCACCATAAATAATGATAGCTCTGAACTTCTGCTTTGAAAATTACCTAAAAGAATTTTTGCAAAAAAGGCAAAAGAAGGGTCTTGGAGGCAGGGATTTTAGGCATAATGGCTTGTGGATGAGGAGAGTCAAGTTTGCACAATGAATCTTTGCCTTCAAAACAAAGCCTCTGGGTGAGAGCTGGCCTTTTCTCCCCTGGTATCCCACCTTGGAGAATGCATGCTCCGACTGGAAGCTACTCTGGTCTAGGGGCTAAAACCTACAAAGGTTCAGACCCTGGAGGCCTCCGAGAACCCTCAGTGTGCAGCTTTCCTAGGGGTCAGTAACAATGGATCTCACCCTTAAGATCAACAGTCTCTAATCCATTGCGGGTGGGGTGTCTGTGCGTGCTATTCCGGTAATAAGACCCAACTGGCCCAGAAAGCTCCTCCAAGCCCTGGGTGCAGTCTTGCTGTGTGGGGCCCGCCCTCGCCCCAGGCGGCACACAGCCTTGGACCACAGAGCTCAGGGCACAGGAGCAGTCTCCCTGGGACGGGGTGCAGCACTTCTGCTGTCCGCCAGGGGGCCCTCAGGAACAGCTTGCCAGGGCCGGGGGTTAGGTCAACCTGCCAGGGGCCGAGAATCCAAGGCTCTGATTCCTTTCTGAGGAGGTGGCAGGGTTTCATTCTAACAAAGGACGGTTCCAGACTGTAGAGAAGCAAAGGTTATGGGAAGGCATCAGGGTCGCCAATAGGAATCCCATGGAGCCTGACTGGTCTTTCTTAGGAAGGATTTCCCACCTTATCCCCTGCGATAAGTCACCTTGTCAGTTACTTTCAGGAAATCGCCCAGAGCCCATCTCAATCAGGGTCCAGAGTTAATCATGACCTCGTCACACCGACATTTCAAAGAATTCTGGAGAATTTTCCTGCTCTCTCCAAATAACCTAAGCAAGGGTACTTTACGAATGAGCATCTTGCTCTGGGCTAACAGATCCATCTGGCACTTTGCGCTGGGCCCCCCTTAGTTTGGGGCATGCTCAGCTCTGTTCCCCAATCCTACCCAGCACATCTCTGCTTGTGGTAATCCTACTTATCCTTCAAGGGTCAAGGAATTGAGCTAAAATTTAAATAGCAATTAAATAACGATAATGCTGTATGTCAGGCACAGCCCCCATAAAGCTGATAGGATGAGTCCCTCTCACAGGTGAAGACACCAAGGCGTTAACTGCCAGAGTTACCAGATATTAAGGAGTGCTCCCGGTTGTCCTAAGCCTGTAAATGTTCTCTCTTTCTCACTCACTCTTTTATCTTGCTAGACAGTGGTTCTCAAAGTGTGATCCTTGAAGCAACAGTAGCAACAGCAGCAGCAGCCCCTGGAACTTGTTAGAAATGCAAGCCCTCAATGCTGCCCTAGACCTACTGAGTCAGAGACTCAGGGTGGACCAGGCTGTGTTTAACAAGCGTCCCAGGCACTCTGGTGCAAGCTCCAGTGTGAGACCTAAAGTCTACTGCCCAATTGCTGTGCTAATCAGCATTTAGTGTTACTCCCTTCTATGGGCTAGCTGCTTTTGCATTGGCTTTGTCATGCAACACCTATTTTACATGAGAAAATGGAGGCTTAGAGCAATTTAGTCACGTTGCCCTAATTACCCAGCAGTTAAGTATTTGAATTGGAATCTGATCCCAGGCCTGTTCAAGAGTCAGTGTCCTTAACCAATCACTACCTCAGACAGTTCCTGGGATCCTAAGCCAAGGAAACCCCTCAAAGGTGACACTAGTCTAGAGCATCTGTAGGGAATGTCTCTAGCAGTAGATCTTTCCACTGGATAGCAAATAAATCAAAATGTGTATTTCCATTAGCAGTTGGCATATCCCAGCCGCTTCTGCTCCTCGGTGCCCATCACCTATCTCATGCTGCTTACATGGGTCTGATATCATTTGCCTTAGATGCTGTCTTTTAAAAAAAAGTTACTGAAGTACCATCAGTGTACATCCTTGTCAGTATTTTGTGAGCATGGGCTCTCCTCTCAACCAGGTGTAGTCAATGTACTACACCCCCCACCAAAGCACCCCTAGTCTGCTAAGCTGCCTCCCCATTTTGTGTCCACCTGCTCTCCCCTTGGATCCTTTTCATGTCTTCCTCAGAAGCACTTTGCTTGTTTTTGTAGAACTTTAGATTTTGTGATGGTAACTAAATCCAGATAGGAGGCAACTGAGAAAGGCTTTCAGAACCGTGAATCATAAAGCAAAACATCAACATTCCACAGGATGGTGCATGTGCGTCTCCGAGGTTCCCACTAGATCATGCTTTTCCAAAGTTCTTTGGAATTTCAGGCTATTGGGAGAAAAAGCAGTAAGAGGGGTGCCTACCACCACTGGTTTCAGGCCAGAGAAGACCTCATGATGTAGATCGAATCTGCTGCCGAGATAGGAGAGAAGGAAGGTGGAGACTTTCCCGCCCCACCCAGCCCTGCGGAGAGCGTGCCAAGATTCCTATTTAGTGCAGTTCAACAAATGTGTTTTCTGCTCCTATCATGTGTTAGGCATCTTGGACACAGCAAAGATCCCTGCCTCCCCATGTCTCTGTTCCTCTAACCCCCTAAAATAACAAAGATCAGCCGAGAGAATAAAATGTTTAAAGGGGGAGCCAGGAGATGAAAAGAACTTCGGATCCACCTCAGCAAATAGGCTTCTTGGGAACAAGGCTTTTGGTTAGTTACTCTTCTGCCCCATAGCCTGGAACCCATCCGGCGTGCTGGATGAATGAATGAGGTGTTTGCCCTCCCCCCACTCCTTCAGAAGGGTTATGGGGCAAGATGGTGGCTTACAGTGCTCTGCTGGTCTCTTACACAGGGTGGGGTGCCTGCAGGGACTCTTCCACAGGCGTAAGGACTTGACTCTTCTCAGTTCCTAGCTCAGCTTCATTATGCGCGCATGCGTGTGTGCGTGTGTGTGTGAGTGTATGTGTGTGCGTGTGCGTGGCCTATCTGTCTACTGTCCCTGTGACCAGCACCTGAGCCCAGACAGGCTGCAGCTGAGGAAGAGTTGTGTTTATGTTCACTAGAAGGTACTTAGCTACAAGCTCAGAAGCAGGGGACACCAAGCTAGAGAGGAGTCCCAGGATCAAAGCCAGGGTAGACGCCCTCCAGGGGCTTTTGCTGGGTGGGCTGCCCCTGCCTGGGTCAGTCAATCCAAGAGGCCCCAGCCCAGAACCATTGTGCTGAAGGCTCAACCCCAGTCTTCTGTTCTGTGTTCTCCGAGCCCTGCTCAGATCAGCCTGGCTTCTCTCCCGATCTCACTTTGCAAGGGTCTGGGTGCAGCTGTGAGGTGCAAGAACACACCTTCTCCAGCCAACCCGCTACACCTGCACCCGAGCAAATAGCCCTGATGTTGTAATCTGGGGCCTGGGGAAAATGAAGGTTGAGTGAGTGACATTTTGCATAGAGTCAAGGCTTCTGCAGTGAGCCTGGCTCCCATTTCTTCTTGGTGACCTCACACAGGTCATGCAACCTCACAGCTTCTCAGCTTCCTCTTGTAAAACAAGAGGCCACCGCCCCTCCTCCCTCACTGTGAGCAGCTGGTGGAGGATCAAGTCTATACACATGAAAGGGATGAAGCCCTGCCAAACCCTGCCAAACCCCCAGCAAAAATGCTGTGTCAGTCCCCAGCCAGTTCTAACCCGAACCCCCAGGCATCTCTAGAACTGAATCCACTGTGGAAGCTGAGCATGTGAAACAGCCCAAGCCCCAGAATTCTCCCAAATTACAGCTTCGCTTTTAATAACTGCATTTATTCAGCACTTATCATGTTCCAGACACATTTCTTGAGTGCTTTCACACATTATCTCATTTACTTCTCATAGAAACCTTACTATGGGAAAGACAGATCAGAGAGGTGAAAACACACCAGAGGTCACACAGACAGGAGAGCCGGAAGTCAAGATCTGAACCCAGTTGTGCCAGAGACCAGAGACCAGACTCTAACCAAAGTGTTTTTTCTGCAAGTCTGTTCAACTCTTGTTCTTTTGCCACCTTCCTGGAAGGCGAGAGGCCCGGTTATGCTTTCCTCTTGTACCTAAAAGGCTGTCTGGCCAGAAGTGTGTACAAGGTGGAAGGCAGGAAAGAGGGAAGACAGGAGAAAGGAAGAGGGGAAGAGAGCAGGAGGGAGGAGGAGGGGGGGGGACAGAGAGGGGGAAGAAAGTGGAAGGGAGGGAAAGAGAGGAAGAAAAGAAGGGGGAAGAGAGGGAAAGCAGGAGGGGGAGGGGAGGGAAGGATGAAGTCAGTCTTGCCCTTAGCTGCTGCCCAGACCCGGCTGTAGTATCCTTCCCAGGCCTCAAGGCAATGCCCCAGGGCAAAAGGCAGTTGTCCAGCCGTTGCTGCCTGCCCTAAGTCTCTTTCTAAAAATATGAAGAGCAGGAGCCCTCCAAGGTCACCAAACAGATATCCAGTGGCTCTCTGGGGTCAGTCCTGAACAGCCTGATCCTGCCACCTGGCACCTACCCGCTCTGGGCCCCCTGCCTGACAGCTGACCCCTGTCATCCCTGTGACTGTTTACTGCGAGGCAAAGTCCAGCTTTGCAGAGGTGGGAATGCTGCAGGAGCGGCCCGCCCCGCCCAGTCTTGCCCTTGGTGAACTGTTGTACACCAGGACAGGCGGGGTCTCTCTCCTAGACAGACCCCCTCCTCCCCTCCTTCCTGCTGGGGCTCCAGTCCCTCAAGCATAAGATGCAGTGGGTTCACCGCTCTGCCCCTTGGTGAGTTTGAGCAGTAGCTTGGTTAGGGGCTGAGGACGCAGAGTTAGGATGATGGAGTCGAGACCCTCCGTAGCTGTGTGACCTGGGGTGTCTGTTAACTGCTGGCAATGGGAATAAGGTTACAAGACAGTGATGACAAGGCCCGATTTGTAAAGAAATATTTGTTTGCATAGATAAATCATACATTATGAACTAAAATATTAACAGTGTCCTCCCCAGTACTGAGGTGTTCTTCCCCCCCCCCTTTTGCTTTATCTTTAATTTGTTCTGCAATGTGCATAGGCAGTAAAAGGGGAAAAGAAGTTAAAACAATAACCACCTAATGGATATTTAAGTATCTGTCTTGATTTAGGGGATCGAGTGAGAGTAATATTTATGAAGACAGCTTGCAGACTTTAGAGCTTTGCAAGTGTGTGTAGGGGTGTGGCTAGGTACCACACAATATCGTTTCCCTGAGGGTATTTTGGAACTGCAGGAGTGGGCAGGGAATTGGCCCAGGAAACCCTGTAACTCAGCAGACCACCCTGGTCCTCACCGGTTCCGGCCATGTGTCTGAGGCAAGGACATGGCCACATGGTGTAATAGCCTGGCGCGCTTTGTGGATGAATCAGCAGCATTGATTGAGCACCCACTGTATACTGGGCCCTGTACTCTGTTCTGAGAAGATAGTTCTGTTTGCTCTCCAGTCAGTCCACAAACATTTATTGAGCACCTATCTATCAATTTTGGAGAAGTCAGAGTACAGAGGAGCATGACGTAGGGAGGAATAACTCAGACAGGGAATCTGTGATGAATCCAGGAAGGCCTGAGTATTGCAGGGAGACACGAGTGGTGCTGGGAAGCTGGAGGCTGTCCACCTGGGGTTCTCAGAGGAGGCCTTGCTGGTGTCAGTGCTCGCTCAGCAAAGGACAGGGTGAATCTTTCACCTCTGGTAATCCCAGAGCCTGGTGATCACAGTCGGATCCTGGGCCCTACTGGAAGGGGTTGGTCAACACACTGGTGAAAGATTTCCAAATGGATATCACTAAAATCCACAGCTCTTTACAGGCCCAGTGCATGTGGGACCTCAAATTCAAAATTGCTAAGAGCAACAGCAGAGCATAAAGTCGAGTGTGTAGCGGGCTCGGTGCCAGTCTCTTTTAAACAGGCTTTGTGAAGCTGGCCTAGGCTACTGGTGAGCGCAGGAGGAAAGGATTAAAGGCTTCTTGTTGCCACGAGAGCCACAGACCATAGAAAGATCTACCTTAGAAAACCTCCATGATGGGTTCACTGTTTGCATCTTGGGTCAAGCTTAACCTCCAAAAGGTGAGCAAACTGGCTGGCTCTGGTTCTGTACTTAACACTTTGTTGACCAGAGGAGTGATCTGCCTCTCTTAAATCGTGTTATCATCAAGGTTAGAGGCTGTTGGCTCATTCCCTCTGTTCCAGGACTGAAGCAAAGACAACAAACTTCATGTCTTCAGTGGTACAAGTCATAGGTCATACATCTGGCTGGGGAAATGCCAGTCCTACCTAAAGGCACTGACTCCAAGCCCTGCAAGATGGGGCATCGGTGTCAACCACATCTTACCCTCTCCTGTTGCAAATGAGGAAACTAAAAACCAGCGAGGTCAAGGGACCTGCCCAGCGTCCTACAGCTAGACAGTGTTGAAACCAGGACACAGGTTCCCGGAACTTCCAAGTGCCTTTTCTCGAACAGCCAGGTGCCTTTCAGAAGGACCTGCAAGTGGGACTGCCCTCTGCAGGGTTCTTCAGGCTTCCGGGACCTCGCTCACAGGAAAGAACCATTGCCTTCCTTGAGAAGGCACCATACATGGGACTCTAGCAGGGTGGAGAGGAGTTGGGGTGTGGGTAGAAGTTGCTCATACCTTGAAGCTTTAATCTTTACTCATGAACAGATCATAGAATTGTCTGATAGAGACAGGCCCATACCAATGTCTGGGACAAGGCTGAAAGGCTGTCCGGGTGCCTGTGGGCAATTCCTAATCTTGCAGTGAGCAACCTGTGAGGGGAGCAGGCTGAGCCCTCCAGCACTATATCCCCATCAGGGTTAAAAAGTCCTGGAGTGGAGCCTCACCTGGGTCAACAAAAAGGCTGGGAGAGTCAGGTAGCTGGGTCTGGGGTCCCAGGGCTGCAAACACCGAGATGGGGCTGGGATTGGGCCTCCTCCCTGGAAGCCGCCTCTGGAGCCCCCAGGAATGCAGACTGGCTGAATCCTTAGTGAGGCCTCCAGGCAGGTCAACTTTAGCTATCAATTAGCAGCAGAAAGTGCCCCAAGGGTGTCAAATATTTACACTGTACAGGACAGAATGTTTGCACATGTGTAATCTTATGGGATTTGCACAGCTGCCTATGGACATAAGCTGAATTTGCTCTTAAGAGATGAACAGAGAGAGCCACAGAGGAGTGAAGTCACTTTCTTAAGGCTGTGACTAGGTAAGATCTAGAACTGGAACAAGAAGTCTTAGCTCCCTGATCTGCCTTTGGTTGCTCTCCACTCAACACCTGCTTCTGGCCGCCATAGCTTCCTGCCCAGGCAGCTAGAGGATCTGGTACTCACAGGCAGGTACCTATTTGTAGGGGCGTATGACCATCCCATTCTTTAGGAATGTTCTCCGTGTCCCTCCTCACTGCCCACCCACCAGGCAAGCTCTCCCTTGGACTGGGAGGTTCTTTTCCCTGGGGGCCTTCGCTGACAGCTTCCATCAGAGAGCAGCTCTCTCTCCCACTGGGCACTGAGCTCCCCGGAGGAGGGGCCTTAGCCCCAGGCGCTGACTGACAGGCGGAGGCTGTTGAGTGTGTGAGGAGGGACGCGGCCTGCCCAGGCCCGCTCTGTAGACGTGAAACTACAGCTCCCACAGCCCGTTTCCCTAACCTGGGTGCCTTAAAGACAACCGGACCTAGTCCACACACACAGGAGATAAACGCTGGTTGTTTTCTCCTTAAACGGAATCCTGGTACGTGAAAGTCAAATTAATTTAGAAGACAGCAACGTGGGGGAGGGGGGGAGAGGGGGACTTTCCACAGTCTCCTTTAAATAGCACCCTTGGTGACTATTTTTCTAATCCTAGACGGAGGAGAACCTTGGGAACAGGACAGGAAATCCAAACGCCATAAAAAAAAATCAGTAAATTGGCCTGCCTGAAAATTAAGACCGTTTGAATGCAAAATAATAATAGCATCCACCCCTCTCCTGCCGACTTCATGCCAAGCACTGAAAAGAGTGTAGACATCACTCTTCATGTTCGTAGTAAGCAGTGAGACCAGGGTTGTTCTTACGCCTGGGTGTGTAAATGGGGCAGCCCATCTACAGGACTAAACCGCAGTTCTTTGGCTAGTAAATTAGAGGCCGAGTCAGGCTTATCAAGAGTCTGGTGGTTTCAGATCCTGTGCTCCAGCCACTCCCGGCTCTGCCAACACCATAAAGTGTCAGAAAGACAAATGAGGAAAAACTGGCACATGTGGACAAAGGATGAATGTCCCTGAGAGCAGTGGAGGTCTTTAAGGTGACCTCATAGAGAAACAGAGATGCCAACCAACAAGTCACTGAAGAAGCAACAGAAATGGTTATGTGTATATATGTATGTACACACACATGTACATATATATACCCAGAGTGTGGGCATGCGCAGGCATCCTTTTAGACTGGTAAAGATCTGGAAGGCCAATAACACTCAACACTGGTGACTGTGTGGATAAAGAAACACTTCACACATTTGGTAGAACTATAAATTGCTATCGACTATATACAAAATACTACAATATTTTTGAAGAATAATTTGCCAATTATCTATTAATATTTAAAGTATTTGTTGCCATTTACCTAATAAGTCTATTTCTCCCATAGAAATATCTCCTCAAAGTACAGAAAGACAAGCTACTCACTGAACCATTGTTGGTAATGCAAAAAAAAAAAAAAAAAAAGGCAATAACCCAAATTGTAATCAGTGATGTTTTGGTTAAATAAATTGAGTTACATCCAGACATTATGTCATTAAAAGGAATAAGGCACATCCCTACGTATAGATCTGGGAAGACAGATAAAAATGTCTTAGTGGTGGGAAAAGTCTTTACGAATACAATACAACCCTATATTGGTAAATACTAAAAATATCCAGGCTATTTATTTGATATTACTAAACATTACTATAAGTACAGGAAAATGTATGGCAGGAATTTATCTGAGGTATATGTCTTTCCAGTTTGAAGTTTTGACAACTGACCTCATCCTTTCATAGTTAGGGAAAAAATAATGAATCATAACGATGAAAAACATAATATAGATAAAATGAAATATATAGAAAGAGTAAAGTCACAGCCTGCCTGTTATGCATATGCCACAGGCCTGCATGAGGCATACCTACTGAGTCCCAGGCAATGATGGCAGATATTGGGCACAGCTCCTGCCCCTCAAGCGACTCCTTCCCTAATGTAGAAACAGATGGCAGATCTAGTGGGAACCAGGGCAGTGGAAGCTGCCAGGGAAAGCAACTTCTGGCCCAAAGTGGAGGAAGGGCTTCTGGGGCAAGCCTTGAAAGGTGAGTGACGAGGTGGCCCTCTTGCCAGGTGCAGTGGCTCACAGCTCAGGGCCCAAGGAGTCCTTGGCTAGGGTGGAAGGCAGAAGGTTTCAGAGGAGGCTGGAGTGGTGTGGGGAGGGGGTAGGTCAGCAGGGTCTGATAAGGTCCTTAGACTTCCCTCTGAGGGGCTGGGGAGCAATGAGAAGGCTTTCCTCAGAGGAGTGACACTGCAGCCACACACCATGGAGGCAGCACCATGCATGGGTGCGGGTGGAGAGAATCTGATGGGGTCTGACGTGCAGTGGGGCAGTGGGAAAAGGGACTGCCCAAGACAAGTGAAGGAAGCAGAACTGGCAGGGCCTGGTGAATGACTGGGTTTTGAGGGTGTGGGAGAGGGAGGGATAAATGATGACATGCTGTTTCCGGTTGGGTGGCAACCCCTGTGTATTCACAGCCTGGGATCTCACCCTCCGTGTGGCAGCCCCAACAGGATTTAACTTAGGAACAGCTTTCTGGGAATGAAGCTTTGGTGTAAAGCCAGGGCCCGCTTGGTAATCTGTACAGGTCTACTTGCCTGGTGGCCACTACCACAGTTTACCCAAGGCTGCGCCCCCAAGGCACCTAGAAGTCAGGCCAAGCGTTCTTTTGAGGGAGGCTCACTGCTGAACATAACCAGGCCGTGCTATCTAGCCCCTTCTGCTTCTGAGCAGCTGGTGAATTCTGCATTACTAGCTAGATTATAGGGAGAGCGGAGAGAAAGAGATCATCACGAGTGACACCTCCTTACAAACTGGCATGACGGTTCCCATGTTCTCTGGCTCTTGACACTACTCAGATTCATTAGGGTCCTTCACCTGCCTGTGGATTTTGTGAACCAACAGTGAACATAGTTGCACAGATTGTCGGGGCCCCAGCCCCTAGTACAGCTCAAGTGCCTCTACTTCTAGATTTCACAACACCCTGCTGTATTGCTCCCTCACCTCCTGTTTGCTGACAGCACTCTGTGGGGGCAAAAATAGCCCTGTCACACTCACAGTGCCCAGCCTTGCACACGTCAACAATCTGGGGTTGCTGACTCCCTTGACGCAAGGGCCTTTCTCTCACTTGTCCCTGCCGAGACACTCCTACTCAGGGCCTCTGCCTCTGACTCTTCTGCCTCTGCGGTCAGAGGACTGGGAGCAATTCTGATTGCAGAAGCCTCTGGAAGGGCAGTGCCGTCCAGGTTCCTATATAGCACTGGTCTTAACATCAGAAGTCTCTTGGCTGAGCCCCAAGTCCCTGGAGGGATGGTGTCTGTTATGGACAGACGTCACCGAGGGAGCAGCTGGGTGTCACCAGGCTGGCTTCTTTCCCTTGGGCCCTCTGCGTGTCTTATCTTATCTTGCCTCTGGGCTGGGGGCGCTGCCAGGTTTTGTGGGAGCTACCTCTTCAGAGGCCAAGGTATTTCTCAGAGATGGGAAAACAGGATCTGGGCCTCATCGGAGCACGAAATCCTACTGAGAGTGAATTGGTTAAAGGCAGATGCAGTATGTGAAATAACTTTCCCCCACTCTCTCCATTTTTAGCAAGTTATTCCCTTGTCTGCTCTGCTCATCAACTATTCCTTAAACCTTAGGACCAGGCTGTAGCTAATACTTATCTTGTTTGCATTCTTGGTGAACTTTCCATTAATTTGTAATGAATTAAAATGTGGACTTTGAAGTCAGAATGGGGTCAAACCTGCTTTTCCTATTTGTTAGCAAGGTGAACTTTGACAAGTTCTCTGAACCTTAGTTTCCTTAAGTGCAAATGGGCAAATTGATCATCCCCGTCTCATGGGATTATGGTAAAGATGAAAAGAGACAAGAGAGGTAAAAAGTGCAAGGTCTACAAATAATGTAAGGATTATGCTCATTGTTGGACATGGAGTCATTGTGATAGCTTCTTGTGGGAATCCAACACAATGTTGTTGAAGAATAAACAAAACATACCAGAGATCATAAAATGGTTAACCATTTGCTCAGGCCCAGGTTTAAGGGAAGCAGTACTTGGTGGGTTCATTAAGATTTGGTCCTTGGTTTTTGAGTTCTAGAAAATCAGTTTTGCTTATATCCTTAAAAAACCTAGTAACTGGGCCCTTCCTGGTGGTGCAGCGGGTTAAAGCACAGCACTGAGAAGCTAAAGCCGCTTCCGCATGAGTTCGATTCCCGCCTACCCCAGAGGTGACCACATGGCGAGGCAGACCTCTCCTGACCCGCCCGCTGCTCCTCTCAGCAGTGTACTTCGTCCATCTGCCTGTTCTGCTCCCCACTCTGTCTCTGGTGAATCCTTTCACCGCCCCTGCGCCTCTGGCCTGTACCCCAGCTCTGTATGCATAAATAAATAAATTTAAAAAACAACACAACACCTAGTAACTAAACTAAGCTCCAGGCACTATTAGCTTTATTAGATTTCCACTGGTGCTCATTTTTTTTCTATTTCAGAAATTGATTCTGGATACCACATTGCTTTTAGTTATCATGTCTCTTTAGTCTCCTCTGGCCTGTTACAGTTTCTGATATTCACGACTTGAAGTTCTTGAAAAGGTGGGGCCAGGTCTTTTATAGATTGCCCCTCAGCTTGTCTTAGTCTCAAGGCTATTTTCCACATGATTAGGTTGGATACTCTGGGTTTGGGGGAAGAACACACAAAGGTGAAGTGCACTTACTGCATCCTATCAAGGAATACAAGCTAACGACCTGTCTTATCACTGGGCACTCTGACCTTGACTGCCTGGCCAATGTAGTGGTGGCCTGTCCTCATTGTCAAGAAGTACTCAACCCCACCCCCACCCCCACCCCCAATACTCCATTCTTGGGAAGCAAGTAAGTCAGTCCAGCCCACAGCAAAAGACCTTTTAAAAAACATTATCAACACTATTATCACAACTAAAAATGTTATAACAATTGCTTAATATTATCAAATATCTAATCAGTGCTTAAATTTCTCCATCTGTCCCCATCACGATTGGTGGACATGTCTCAATGTTACTTAATTTATTAGTTTCTCCTCCTTCTTTTATTCTATTGTTGCAACACAATTGTGAAAAAACCGAGTGAATTGTCCCGAAGAGTCGCTCATGGTGAGGTAGTCAGCGAGTGACACGGCCCCCACTGTCCTTGCCACTGCTGGTCAGACCTTGTTGTCCTATTCCATACCGAAGAGGACTGACCTGAGTCAACAAAAGGATACTGTAGAACAGTAATGTATGATTTCCAAGTTTAGATCATAAACGATAACTGTGGCTTCCCATTTTCTCTCTTTTGAATGACTTGCTCTGGGGGAAGCCAGTCCCCACTGGTGAGTCCACTCATGAAGGGGTTCACGTGACAAAAAAACTGAGTCATGAAGCAGGACCATTAGTTTGCCAACAGGTGAATGTACATCTTGAGAACGGAGCCTCCAGCTCCTTCAGCCAAACCTCCAGATGATACGGACCTGGCTGACATCCTGAGTACAATATGTTGGACTTCAAAAAAACAAATACCTTCGTGTTTTAAAAGGCAACACCAAGAAACTGAAAAGAACTGCTGATGGGGTGGGAGAAAATATTTGCTAGTCATATATCTGATGAAGAATATATATATATATATATATATACATATATATATATATATATATATACCCATAAGTAGTTATCATTGCAAGTCAATAAGATACTACATCATACCTGCCAGCCATAAAAAACAATTAAAATATCAACTGTTGGTGAGGATGTGGGAAAAACAAATTTTTATAGCTGGTTGGAATGTAAAATGGTACAGACACTTTGGAAATCAAACTGGCTGTTTTTCAAAAGGTTAAATATAGCAGACCTAGCAATTCCAGTCCTAGATAATATATGTCCACAAGAAAAGGTGAACATAAATCTTCATAGCAGTTTATAGTCATAAAAGACATGGTAGAAATAACTCTATGTCCATCAGGCAAGGAATTAGAGGAACCAAATGAGGTAAATACATGTGATAGAATATTATTGAGCCATAAAAAGGAATGGTGTACTGATGCCTACTGTGACACCATGAAACTGAAAACATGCTGAGTGAAAGAAGCCAGACACATATAGCCTATGATTCTCTGTATATGAAATGCCCAAAACAGAACAATTCATAGAAACAGAAAGTAGATTTGTGGCTGCTAAGGCCCAGCATGGGGGAAATAGGAAGTGGCTGCTAATGGGTACAGGTTTATTTTCGGGGTAACAAATTTGTTCTAAAATTAGATCAAGTAGTTCACTACTAACTACATTGACACCCACTGAATTGAATGCTTTAAATATGAGATACTGATGCTAAATTATATTCCAAAGCAGCTGTTTAAAAAACAATTACAGACTCTAGTTAATGATGAAAATTAGAACATAGTATAGGGTGTAGTCAAAGCTATATTAAAGGTAAATTCTGTCATAATGAAAAATGATAGCAATAAACTAAAATTAATCTCTCAGAAAAATTATGAAAAGAACAAGAAACCATACCTAACAAATAGAATTAAGATGATTCCAGAAATTTGTGGCTTCAAAGCAGAATAGCAGACTTAGTAGTAAATTTCTGGGACTGATTATTTTGAAAGAAAGAGATATTAAATTATTCCCTATAAATGTAGTCAAGGAAAAGTAAAAAGAAAACACGAATAGAACAAAAGTAGAATAGATAAAGATGTTATAAATATACTGAGAGGAGACTCTTTAAATGGAAAAAATAGAAATTTGAACATCTTAAATATTAACTCTTCTCAAATTAATTTATTAGGGTTATTGTCATACTGACTTGATGGAATAATCCTACAGTCATTTGACAAAATATTAAGGCATGATTTCTATGAATACTTAGAAGAAAAGACTGAAGAGGAAAGACTTGCTCTACAAAATAACTTCTAAACAAACAGATTGGTCAACTTTGAAACAGATCTCACTATAAAAATCTAATGAACGTTAAATACATATCACAAACTTATCAGGGAAGGTGCTATATTATTTATGAAATAAATTTCAAATAGCTTGTATAATTAAAGGAAAAAAAGAAACAATAAAAACAGAAAACAAGACAGTGATTCTGTAATCAGGAAAGATTTTCTAAACATAAAGAATGCAGAGGGCCCTCCCTGGTGGCACAACAGGTTAAAGCGCAGCTCTGTGAAGCTGGCTGCAGCCGCCTAGGCTGGGAGCTGACCCACATGGTGAGGCAGACAGACCTCTTCTGTCTCAACCGCTGCTCCCCTCTGCAGTGTACTCCATGGATCTGCCTGTTCTGCTCCCTACTTTGTTTCTGGTGAACCCTCTCACTGCCCCTGCACCTCTGGTCTGTACCCCAGTCTCCCTACTTTGTCTCTGGTGAACCCTCTCACTGCCCCTGCACCTCTGGTCTGTACCCCAGTTCTGTATGCATAAATAATTTTTAAAAAACAGTGACAGAAATCACCAAGGTAAAGATTAGTAGACATCAAAAAAATTAAAGTTTTAACACATGAAAATTTTACTTAAAGGCACATCCCAGATATCAGAAATTTATAGGCAGAGCCAAGAAACACATTATCTATTGAGTATGTTTAGATACCAGCTTTCAAAATAGACCAAACAGACAGGCAGCTAGCAGTTGTAGATTGTGCTCTGGTAAGTAGCTGGGTGACCTTGGGCAAGTCAATTAACCTTTCTGTGCCTCAATAGCATCACTTGTTCAATGAAAATAATAATAGTGCCTTCCTGATGCAGTCGTTGTGAGGGTTCCATGCGTTAATGTGTGTAGACTAAGTACTTAGAGCAGCGTCTGGCATATAGTGAGTGCTCCCTAGATCCCTGCTGCTATCATTATCACATGTCCTCTTACGGATGGACTTCTGGCGTCTTCAGTTTTTTGACTCAGGATATTAAATGTTGTGTTGAGAACATGGTCACCCAAGAGGACACCGTCTGACACTGACAGACTTAGAGTTTATGAGGAATGGACAAGAGATAACAGGTCAGGCAAATCAAAGAATAAAAGCAATGAGCATTACTCCTGTCCCATCAAACCAAGCAGATATTACATATATATCATGAATTGAAAACGTCGCAAAGAAATTACATCATGAAATAAAGTAGGGCCGAGTGAAATTCCTACTTCTCTTGACACTAGCCAAGAAAACAGCATGGAGGAGATGGAATCTTAGAAGCCAAAGAAGAGGAGAATTTATTAGCTGCGACTACCGTGAACAATCGGCATTCAGCGTCTATAGCTCTGAAAATCGAGCTAACTTTGAATTCGGGTGTGGATGGGTAAGGCTAGTTTGGGAGGAATGTTGACTGATAAAGGTCAGAGGGTCCCAAGGTGTTTGCCTGGTTGAACCACCGCCCTGCCCCAGTACAACGTTGAACCCTTCCTGTATAAAGCGCCTTTTATATATTACCCATGGGGGTTTTCTTTGTAACACTAATTGTACCGCCAAACTCTTCGGTGTAGGTGGGAGGCCTCTCCAGAGACAAATTAATCTCTCATATCTGAACACATTTCACAGGCATTACAGATAGTGGAGAAGTAAGCCTGTGACTGCATGGGGAGGGCTGCAGGCTGAAGAATCACTGCGCGGACACTGTGTGAGCCCATAGCTGCTAATTCCATGTGCGTGTAGATATGTACAGATAGTACTTGGCCAGTGGCCTGTTTTCACTCTGCCCAAGGATGTTTCCAGACTTGGCTACATCACAGGTGATTTCACTCACCTCCCCCTGGGCAACAAGGGGTGAGGGCCAGAACCTTCAGTTACCAGCAAACATTTCCATAACTCCAGGCTGGTGCCTCCTTCTGCCCAGGGCGAGGAGACTGGCAGTGGCTTCCAGGGGGGTGAGGTGGCTGCCTGAGCTTGCCCCTCTTACAGCACTGGTTGTGTGGGGGTATGAGCGCTGTGCACCTGGCTACAGGAGCCGGCAAAGAAGAGCTCACCTGTGACTCAGCCCGGTGGCGGAAATGAGGAAGAAGTGAGAGACATTTAAACACGGTCATCAAATAAGTCAAGTCTCTAATTGAGTTCATTTGAGGTATTCTAATGCTAGACTGTTAACAGCAATTATCTCTGGATGACAGGATAAGGGAAAATTTTACACCCTTTTTAACACATATTTCTACAGTTTGAATATTTTTGACAAGTATATATCCCTTTTATAAGCAGAAGAGAGATAGTAAAATAAAAAGATGAAGCACAAAGTTGAAAAGTATTTCCACTCCAGTTGATTTGTCAGTAGGTCTCAGAAGCCTTAAAAATATGTTTCTTGTTTGAGGTGATAGTTCCCTTTTAGGAATTTGTCCTAGGAGAATAATCGGGAACAAGTGCTGAGATTTAGCTTTAGGAATGTTCATGATGGTACTGTTTATTTCTTCAAGGTTTTATTGATGTTCTGTTTACTTACAAAAATAATACAAGCTTGGGGGTACAGCTTTCCACCTCAACAGGGGTGCATGAAGGATTTACCTTCCACCAGAACTCCAATGCTGATGCCATTACTTGTAATGGTGGAAATGGGAGGTAGCTGACAATGTAGATTAAAAAATGATGGTGTAACCATATTATGGGGGTCTTAGTGTTTTAAATGTTAATTATTTTCAATTATGTGAGACTATTATGTGAGACTTAGGATATGTTCAATCATTTCACTAAGTGTGTGTACTTTGTGACACTAAGTTATGTACACAGAAGACTGGGGGACAATCATGAAGATGAAAATTAGGTGGTAATCTCAGAGGAGTCAAAATATCGATTATTTGGCTTTTGTACTGTTTTCTGAAATTTTCAGCTCTGGTAAGAATGACATATCTAAATGCTAGAAATGTAGCTGGGGAGACAGTCCCCCCAGATAGGGTGGGTGTTCTAGACATAGTCCCCCCCAAGGACATTCACTGAGAACAAGAGGCCAAGCTAGATGTCACAACATGATCTCTGCCCCCACAGCTTCCTGCAAGGATTCTTCTCCCCACTTACAGGGCAATAAATGGGCTCAGAGGTGAAGGGGTTGCCCTGATTTCACAGCACCTTTCGGTCTCAATGCATCAGGACCTCTCTTGCCTCAGTAGAGTAGGGCATGAGGGGTACTCAGTTCCCCAGACTCTGGAAGCATGGAGGCCCTCACTGCCCCCCTACTCCCTTCTGAGGACCAGCCTGCTGCCTCTCCTCTTCACCCCTGCAATTGCTTGAGCGGCTTCACATTCCTCCCACTGAGTTGCTGGTGCGGGTGTTCATACTGCTTGCCTCTGAAGACAGGTCACTTCCGAAGGTGCCATACTGACTCCTGGTACGGCCCATCTCTCCTGGCTGATTGGCAGAGCTCTGTTGTTCAGCCCTCCCCTACCTGGTGTCTAAGTCTGGGGAATGTGCCCAGAGGCCAATTGGCACTGGGATCCCCATTGACTCCTTTACCCCCCAAGCTCCCCACCATCTGGGGGGTCTTGGCTGCCACCAAGCATCAATGCTGAATTTCTCAAAGTGAGTCTTGGGAGGTCCTTTGTACTGGGTCCTCTGGAGAGACTTGCAGTGAAGGTGGTCAGTGCTAATGAGGGAAATGGAGCTAGAAACTTGAAAAATGCGTGAAGTGCAGAAGGGCTTTGAAATTAGATTGCTAGGGGCGGGTAGCGTTTTGAACTTCTTTCTTCACTTCTGTTAGTGTTGTTCTAATATTTATATAATTTTAAATTAAAAGTTGAGTTCTCAGAGGAAATTAAAAAAATCTATAGCACTTTGGCCAAACCCCTCAATAGTTAATACGCCACCAATTCCCCCAGTAGGGAAATCTACAGCCTTTGAAAGCTGTGTCCACATTGACCTAGAGTTTTATTTATCTAGCTCTCCCATCTCTGTGATGTGTTCACCATTGATTTCACAGAACCTGGCAGAGTAGCTATCACATCGTGAATGCTCGATAAATACTTGTTGAATAAATGAACGAGCTGGGTTCACATCCTCATTTCGAATACATCCCCAGCCTTGCAAGGAGGGAGATGTCATGTGTATTATTTGCTACTAAGAAAAGGAGGTATCTTTTAAAAAGATAGAAACCATTTTTATGAAATTAGAGAGTTTTTGACTCAATAAACCTGTCTGACTCAATATACCTAAAAGTATACCATTGTTAGGGATATTTTCTACCATAGCTAGTAGCAACCCTAAATAACTATTGAATTGAGAAAAGAGGTCATCTCAGATTTGATCTCCTAATATGGTAATAACTGTGGAGCGGGGCGTGTCAAATATGCTGGAAGCTTCCACTCTCCTAGGTGGTAACTCTGGAGACCTGTCTTCAGACATGGCAGATCGACTCTGAAGTTCCATTACATCCCTTTTATTGAGATACATAAATTCACATGCCATACAATTCACCTATCTAAAATTTATAATTCAATGGATTTTAGTGTATTCACAAAGCTGTGTAACCACCACCACAATCAATTTTAGAACATTTTCCTCTCCCCAAAAAGAAACCCCATACCCACTTCCTCTCCACGCCCTAGCCTACCTCATCCTAGCAACCGCTAATCTGTCTCTATAGATTTCCCTCTTTTGGACACATATAAATGCCATTATCTAAAAGTGGCTCTTGGTGACTTGTTTAACATAATGTTTTCAAAATTCATTCATGTTATAGTATCTATCAGTACCCCTTTTCTTTTTATTCCATTGGGTGGATATACCACATTTTATTTATCCATTCTTCAGTTGTAGAACATTTGAGTAATTTCCACATTTGTGCAATTTGTGTGTGATATATATACACCTAGGAATGAAATTATTGTGTCATATTGTAACTCTCGTTCCACTTTGTTTCTAAAGTGGTTGCACCATTTTACATTCCCACCAGTAGTATGTGAGGTTTCAATTTCTGCACATCCTTAACAACACACTTGCTAGTGTCTTTCTTTTGGATAATAGCTTCTGAGTGAGCCTAAAGTGCATCCTGTTATGGTTTTGTTTATTTTTTTATAGTTTAAAAATTTAATAAAAAGCTTGTTTCCAAGGGAAATGTGATGAGGGAGAGAAAATACACAGAGAGAGAGAGAGAGAGAGATTAGTGGCCAGTGTGTCCTCCCAGTGAAGCCATTTGAGCTAGGACCTGGTTGCGTGTTGAAAGCAGGAAATGCCAAGAGCCCCATGGTCCTCTTAAATTTGTCTTTCCCTAATGGCAAATGATGTCGGACATCTTTTCACATATCGATTGGCCATTTGTAGGTCTTCTTTAGGAAAATGTCTACTCAGATCCTTGCCTATTTAAAAATTGGGCTATTTGTCTATTTGTTATGTATTGTATGTATTGTAAGGGTGCTTTGTATATCCTGGACACACATCCCTTATCAGATATCTAATTCACAAATATTTTATCGTATTGTGTGGGTTCTCTTTTCATTTTCTCAGGCTATCATCAGGAACATAAAAAGCTTTTAATTTTCATGAGTCTGATTTATTTTTTCCTTTGTTGTTTGCACTTTCGTTGTTATATCTAAGAGAGGTAGCCTTATGAATATTTACTTTTTTACTTTCTCCTAAGAATTTTTAAATTTTAGCTCTTACACTTAGGCCTATGACCCATTTAAGTTAATTTTTGTGTATGGTATGAGGTTGGTGTTCAAGTTCATTCTTTCATATGTGGAGATCCAGTTGCCCCAGTGTCACTTGTTGAAAAAAACAAAACTATCATTTACCCTATGAATTATCTTGGCACCCTTGTTTGTCTAAGATCAATTGATCTCTAACTGTGGACTCTCAATTCTATTCCATTTATCTGTATGTCTATCCTTGGGCTGTGTCCCATTCTCTCAATTACTTTAGAATTTTTTTTTCAAGAATTATTCCTTTATTCTAAAAGATATATTTATTTATTTTATTTTTGCATAGAAGAACTGGGTGTAGGCCAGAGTTGCAGGGGTTCCCAGAGTTGCAGCTGGAGAGGATTCACCAGAGACAGTGAGGAGCAGCGCTGGTGGATCTACTGAAATACACTGCTGAGGGGAGCAGCAAGTGAGACAGGAGAGGACTGCTGTGCCATGTGGGTCAGCTCTCTGGCTAGGGATGGAACTCAGCTGAAGTGGTGATAACGCTGAGATTTAACCCCTAGGCCACCAGGGAAGCCTTACCTTAGCTTTCACAGTAAATATACACAGTATATACACATTTTGAAATGTGTATATGTGAGTCCTTTCAACTTGTTCTTTTTCATGAGCAATTTGGGTCCTCTTCCTGAGGTCTATTTCAGTCCTGTACTAAGACACCCCAAAATTGTTGTAATAATCCCTTGTTGAGCTAACTAGTTCACATTGGATTTCAGTCACCAGAAGCCAAAGGATTCCTTCCAATGTCTTTACTATTTAATGAGTCAGAACCGCCAATACTAATATCATCTGGGAGTGTGCTAGAAATGTAGGATCTTTGGCTTCCCCCAGACCTACTCAGTCAGTATCTGCATTTAGCAAGATTTCTAAAGGGTCTATATACACACAAAAGCCCAAGGCTCATTACCTTCATATATTTTCCTAGCAAGGTAGGATAATCTTATCATCTAGTAGAGACCTATAATGTATTGTGTAGATGAGGGTGATGTATGATGATGATGATGCCTGAAGAGAATAGTCTGAAATGACAGGGCAGAGTTCCCCGGGAACTCTGTCATAGCTCCTCAGAGTGGATTTTGTAGCTTTAAGTCACAGTGATATCAAGATGAGGCAGGACAGTGATCTCAACAAGTGGTGGCTGTGAACCAAATTGCAAAAACAAGCACTCAACCAATAGGGCAGAAAACATTTGTACCCAGAAACAGGTTTCCGCTGGGCTCTAGGAACCTGTCAGGTTAGTCACGCCAGGTGCTGACATAGGAACCATTTAGAAAACCCACCTCTCAGGTGTGGCAATTGTCTGTGAGTGAGTGACAGACACCCGGCATCCTGGACGACTTGGCTGGGGGAATGCTGAGTTAATGCAACCTTTCTTCAGCAGAGCAAGCATTCTGCCCCAGCACTCAGGAAGTAGGTCAGGAGGAACTATCCAGAGCAAGCAGCTCCTAATTGCTTTTTCAGGCAGGAACCGGCAGCCCATAGGTCTGGGGGTGGAAGGAGAATGGGAATCAGAGGAGGTTGGGGGCCCACTGCGGGGGTGGGGGTAGGAAATCACATCCTCATTCTTGGCTGGAACAAGGTTGCCTCGCGTACTTTTCCTGGCTCTGGTCCTTTGGCATTCGGCCATCTGCTTTGTGCTGGGGGGTTTGTTCATTGACTTTCCAATGCTGAGCAAATCTGAATAGAAGCTGGGATTTTAAAGATTTTAAAGGCAAACGGAAATGTCCTTGTAGGATGCCTGTGCCAAGCCTCAGCCCTCAGTGTGCTGTGGACAGAGGACAATTAGCCCGTGCCTGGGCCTCCCCAGAGTTACCAGTCACTGCTTTCTCATTACCACCGACTGGGATCACTGTCCTGCCTCATCTTGATATCACTGTGACTTAAAGCTACAAAATCCACTCTGAGGAACTATGACACTTCCGAGTCTCTCCAAGAGGAGTACCCAGCCCTCCAAGAATTTACACAACAGTCTTTTAAAACACATACAGGAATCTTATCCTACTCCAAAATAAACTCTACCATCACCAATGGTTGTCCTTGTGACAACTGTGGGGACGCATTTTGCAGCTACCAGACAGCAAAAAAATCTAGCATTAACCTCAAATAGCAAATACTTGATCACATTCTTACTTGGTGCCAGGCACTTTAAGTATCTTAACTCATTTAATCCCCACAACAACTTTGTGAGGTGAAAACCAATTTCGGCCCTCATGTTACAGATAAGAAAACTGTGGCATAAAGAGATTAAATGAGGCCATACAGCTAGTAGATGGCAGCAATGGGATCCAAACCCATGGAGCATGGCTCCAGAGCCCCTGTTCCATAAACCGAGCAAAGTGCCCTTCGCTGACAAGGTGCCAGCAGCAGCTCTACACACTGACCCTGTATTGGCCTGGACAGGCTCTGCGACTGTAGCCAGTGACTCATAGGTACTAGGGGAGGCGCAAGAGCAGAGGTGTCAGAAGATCTGGATTCTTCTGGTGGGAGTAGGGAGTCAGGACTGAATACTGAGTGAGTGCAGCAGACGTGGCAGGGATGGGACTCTCCTTTGTTTAATTTTATCTGTTGGTCTGTGTGACCTTAAGCAAGTCACAGTCCCTCAGTTTCCTTACGTGTAAAGGGCACCAGGTGATGTTAGTAATTCCACGTAGACAACACACAGGATTATACTACAAGGTGCTAGACCAGGTGCTAACGGGGTACAGAGAGGAATAAAATACAGAAGTTGCCTTTGCAGGGCTATCATCCATTTGCTTTGGTCTTTCAGAGCTTTTAGAGTTGAGCATAATTCTGAAGGTATGGAAAATGATATTCAAAAGTACAGGCCACCCAGCTCAGTTGTGACCTCTAAATATTATTGAACATGACCCCGGGAGGACTCCACGGAGCAGGGATCTTTCTGCTCCCAGCTGTCTGCCTCGTTTAGACATGGCTGTGACTACAGCTTAAAGGACACTCAAGTTCTTAGCTTCCACCATCATTTTGTACCTCTGCCATCATCATGGTCACACACAGAGAGACACTTTCTCTCTCTCTCTCTCTCTTTCACACACACACACACACACACACACAACACAAACCAAACTCACATGTACCTCTGCGTGCACACAGACATAGACATGTGCTTGTGTGCAGGTGCGGTACTGAAACACCTGAACTCAACGCCGCATCAGTGCTGCTCCAGGGCTAACACCCAGCCTTCTGGCCGCCCTACTTTCTTGTCTCCTGCCCCAGGCACGGTGCTGAAATGGTAAGTGCACCATCAGCAAAGCCACAGCTAGCTACTTTATGCACAGTGACTCATTATCCCACCTGCTGACTCGGAACTACAGCCTCTTGCCTGTCAATTACTGGCGAACAGGAAGCCCTCCAAAAGATAAGATCAGTTGGGAGGCCAGGAGAAAGGGGTCAGTGAGCACAAGCTTTTGCTGCTACACCACAATGGACTCTCACACAGCAGCCTGGTGTGCCCTGCATGTAGAAGGTGCTCAACTGTTTTATTGGTGGATTGGCTATTCCTGCACGCTCCCCAGCACAGCTGCAGGATGGGGCTGCTAGCAGGAACATAATAGGTGGGTCTAGACCCTAAAGGAAATGACTTCAATTCCTTCTTGGTTAGCAGAGCCGAGCGATGACTAAGAGAACCGCAGCACTGAAAATCTCTTCTTGAAAGAAGTCGGTCCTAAATTAACTTCTGTAATCTGCCCCAAGAACTTCCCTTTCTGTAGGGGTAGGGATGGGGACTCATCATCTTCATGCCTTTTCTGGAAGGGGTGTAAGAGTGCAGATGTGTTTCAGAAAACATCTAGTCTAAGTTCCCAGTCACATTGTCCTAAGCATTTCCGTGTGGATGTTCTTCCCATGCGTGTCTCTCTTTCTTGGCAATCACCTCTTCCCAAGGCTAGTGTCAGGGGAGAGAAACTCACTTTCGTGAGTTTCCAGGAACTGAGGCCACCTTTGCTCATTGTAGGATGCTGCTCCCCAATATCTATTTGGCTTTTTTTGGAGAATGGATGCATGACCACCTCGCTCGAGTCAAGTCCTCCCAAGTGATCAAGTTCTGGCTAGTGAGAAGTGGGCAGGAAGACGTGTGACTTCCCTGTCTCTCTTCCCTAGTTTGGAAGGGAGCCATCACAGTGAGCCATTCTCAAGCTGTGTGTAAGGCAACAATCCTAACAGCAGAGCCACAGCTGGGGGGAGCCTGGCTCCCTACCAGGCTGGGGGCACCATGTCACCCCTGGGCTGTCTGCACTGGGACAGCTGCACACAGGTAGAGAAGTAAACAAGCATCTTGTCTAACCCTTTATTGCTTGGTGTCTTGTTACAGCAGCCAAACATGCATTCTGATTACCTAAACCTCTTGGGGGGTGCCAGGGAAGTCACAGTCTCCCCTCTTCTGATATTCCCTCACTCTAATCAAACAGGAGATAGTGTCGTGAGATAATCAGAGATGCTCATAGCGGCCAACAATTGCCTGGCTCACCTGCCTGTGGCTGGGTGGACTGGGGGTGTTTCCCATCCAAGCTGTGCCAAGCAGATCTCCCAAGAATATGGAGATGGGAGTCACGGTTGCCACTCAGCCTTTGCTGATTACATGAGCCGGAAGAAGCAGGACCGGGAGACCAGGCAGCCCCAGAGAGGGAGAAGGAAAGGTAGTTGACATGGGCCTCCTGATTTATGGTCCCATTAGTGTTATAAAAATAAATTGTCCTTTTAGTGTTAAATGTTTCAGGTTAAATGTTTTAGTGTTAAATGTTTTAGGTTAAATGTTTTAGGGCCAAAGTCCCTCCGTGTCTCCTAAACCTAGTCAAGATCTGTGTGTCCTATGACTCCGGGGGGCCCAGACCTCTGAGGCCACCCCTGGGTACTCTCTCTGGGTATTTTCATCACTGCAGTATGGAAGGATCTGAGGTGAACTGAAGAGATAGATTGATTCCCTGACTGACTGGCTACCAGATCAACCCATAGATTTCCACAAACAGGCCTTATGGAATTGCAAAACCAGGCCACCTAGACTGAGTGACGTGCCCAGAGGCACGCGGTGAAATCTCAAAACCTGGACTGGATCCCTAGACTCGCTGCCCCTCCCTTGCCTCCCTGGCTCGCCTGATTTGGGGGGTGCTCTGACACATCAGCCATCGCTCCCATGAGCTGCCGAGCAAACCCCCAGGCAGTCACATCAAGCCATTTCTGAAGCTTCAGTGAAAAATGCAAAACAATCCTTTTCTCCGCTCTAACTCCGAATTTCACTCTGTATTTTAAAAAGTCAGTGCTGCTCTCTTCAAGAGTAACAAGTGCACCTGAATAGCTCTTTCCCAAGGCTATTTCTTTGGAACCTTCCAAGGACCCATTCTGATGGACAGGAAAGTGAGGTTGACAAGAGGCTAAAACCTTGCCCCAAACACGCAGCAAGAGAGGGCGATGCTGGGGAGGGTTCCTGGCAGGTCTGGCTGGAAACGCCGTGTCTTTCACACACACTCACACAGTCTCTGAACAGCCATCCTCTCCCATCCTCGCTGCTCCTACTTCCCAGCTGCCTCCACAGGCACCCGCTGACCAGGGCTTGGTTCAGGCCAGTCAGTGCCAGGCTTTGAGCCCCCCGGGACAGAGAAGAAGGGAAAGGCGCCAGTGGGAGGCACAGCAGATGGCACTCTATCCTCACAGTCACTCAGGCCCTGTTTCCTTCTCTGGGGCCTTCGCTCCCTCGCCCGCTGCCCCAATCTGTGGTGCCATTTCTTCCCCTATCTCTTAAGCATTCATGAGGTCCTGGGTCCTAACATGATTCCTGCCTCCCTCTACCTTCAACAGAGGATTCTGGTTATTCCTCCTGAGTGCTACCTTCTTCAGAGAAATGGTCTAGTTAGCTTAAGTTCTCCTCAGAGGAGGAAAGAAAGGCCTTACTCCTCAGGGAGCAACCTGCCTGCTCTTCTGGCAGAGTTTGCACCCAGAGCTGAGACTCTCTCTCCCTCTGCCCTCTTAGTTTCCAGAAGCCAGAGGGCAGGACCGTGTCTTCACACGCCAGTGCTTGCTGTCAGCACCCTCTGAAAAGCAAACCGCTGTCATGTAAAGACAAGGAAGCGGCCCGGTTTGGGGATACTGTGGTCCTGAGCCCCAAAGGCATACACTTGAGTTGCTGCCCTCTTCCATTGAGCAGGCACCCTCCCAAAGCCCACACAGAGGTCTGGAGGGACTTCCTTGATCCCTCTGAAGACTCAAGGCAGGCAGCTGTATGAATGTCCAAAAGGTGTGTGTATGTGAGAAATACTCTGATTTCACTGTGGGTTAGAGGAATCACCATCTATAGTTATCTCCTGATTGGTGAGTAATTCTCAAAGGAGAGACGCAGCCTCCACAAGGAAGCCGGTTAGCTTCACAGCATCAGAGTGACAAATGGGAACCTTCGCTATTTCTCGGAAGGATTGTGAGCTTTTTTTTTTTTTTAATGATTTATTTATTTATGTATACAGGAATTGGGGTGCAGGTCAGAGGTGTGGGGTTGAAAGGATTCACCAGAGACAGAGTGGGGAGCAGAATAGGCAGATCGTCGAAATACACTGCTGAGGGGAGCAGCAGGGAGACAGGAGAGGTCTGCTGTGCCCTTTGGGTCACCTCCCTGGCCGGGGTTCAAACTCATGCTGCAGAGGCTATGGACAGCTTCATAGTGCTGCTCTTGAACCCTTTGAGCCACCAGGGTTTTTTAAAGGACCATCTCTGCCCTGGTAAAAGTTATACTTGCTTTCCACTCTTTTCTCTACTTGGAGAAATTCTACTCACCTTTCAACACTAACTCAACAGGGCTGCCTTCCTCAACCCCATACGCTAAGTTTATCCCCCCTACTCCGGTCTCCCACAGCATTCGGTTCATTCCTCCAGCACAGTGGGGTGTTAGGAGGCTGTCACCCAGGGGCTTCGTTGTCCGGAGCACAGGAAATACACTCAGCACAACTTCCTATACCCGTTTCAGGAAGGGCTAACAGGCCAGGCGAGACCCTGTTGATTCGCAGAGAGGTAGTGTTGGCATTGGAAGCAAGTGTGAGGGAAGGACAGCAGAGAAAAAGTGAGGAGCTTGATGCAGTTTCTATAGGGGAAGGGCTACAGAAAGGAGCCCTTTTAATGGACTAGAGGGAAGTTGGTGAGAAAAATTTCCTGAGATTCTGCTGGGGCTAGATGAAGGTAAAGGACTAGTTCAAGGAAATGTCCAAGGAAGGAAAACCAGGGCCATGTGGCCATGCTGAGTGGTTGCTAGACTGAGAGTTGAGAGAGAGTCTCCCCGACAGGCTCCAGGAGTCGACTGGACTTCTCCAGGAGTTGAAGCTAGAGAGGCGAGGAGGACATTAGGCAGTGACAATGACCTAGTCATCAGGGCTGACTGCGCCCAGCTGCACCTGGTGACCACAGCGTGCACCTATAAATTACTAATCTCTCTGTGGTCTACACCTCCAAATGCCTTGCATTCTGCTGATTAATCATGATTACCTAAAAAGAAAAGGAACGTATGTAAAGTTCAGGGGCTTGATCTTGAGAGGATATTTCTGGGATGCAATGACAAAATATCATCTGTTCAAGTGTCTCTCCATTACAGTGAAAAATGTTATCGTTCTGGTCTCAGAGACAATGAGAATGACAGTGGTACAGGTTTTACCAGGAAATTCTTCCTACCCCCTTTCCAAATAGGACAGAGGCCAAGATACCAACAACAGGGACTTCTTGACTATAAAAAGAGCCTATCTACCCACCAACCTATCAATTAAAAACAAAACTTGCGAACAGTGTTGGGAACTGCATGGTACACTTCTTCCTCATACTTTTAAGATTTGCCCAAAATGAAATAACCCTCCCCACAGAAGCCTTTTATGTGGCCTAATTCTGGAGATTAGAATCCCTCATTGTGCAATAAAGGGACTAAAAAAAAATCCCTGGATATGGTGTCTATCCTCCAAAATAGATCCTGCCTGTCTTTGGCTAACATCACCTGCATTTCATTACAAGAGAGTGGTCAGCCCCTGCCATTGTCCAGGGTGCCCTTAACTAAGTCAGGGTGTCGCAGTGGAGCCTGGTATTGCTAAGAGAACACCAGGGGAGGCACCTCAGGGGAGAGGAGTGGAAGTCCCAGCCATGTGTCCTCGGCAAAGGTCTTCCGGGCATCTCTCCTTGCAATTAGAGCCCTGGCCTTGTGCTGAGAAACCATCTTCCCAACTGGGCCTCTCCATGTCCACCCCCCAGGATTACTCTGCCTCCTAGACCTGTCTTCACAATAGCAGATGAGGCAAGTGTCCAGCCAAAGCACAGTTTACCGCCCCTTTCTTCCTGGGCTTATAATTAAGGGGTGTTTGTGAAGCTCTCAAGCTCCTTGGGATAAAAGGACCAGTCTGGCTCACGCTTTTTCTCACGGTTCCCTGGGCTCGCCAAGGTGGTTATTGCATCCACAGGCTCACGTCGCCACTGCGGGCTCCCACCATGGCCCTCAGCCAGACTCGGCCTGGCCCCCAGCCCCCACGGCTTTGGCATGCATTCTGTTCTCTTGGCTCACTCTCCAGGATGTTCTGATTTCCTCACCTTGTCTCTTTGTTTAGCCACAGAAGTTGGGTAACAAATGTGGGCCTGCAAGATCAGGGCCTGCTTCTGCAGAAAGGGCTTCTTCACATTACTTGCTGAAGATAGTCGCTCTTCAGAGGCCTTGGTCACCCCCAAGCCTGGTTCTTCACCCTGCCACTCTGTCTGGTTACTTTTTCTCTGGGCACTGGTTCCTCAAAGGTCTCAGATACCAAGACTGTCCACACCCAGCTCCCAGCACAGTGCTCTGCAGGAGGGGTCACCTTCCTTGAGTGTCAACTGGGCCCTGTCACCTGCTAGCTGTGCGACCCTGACCTTTACCCTCCTGTCAAATGAGGCTCAAATAGTTCTCTCTTAAAGAGACATTGTAAGGACAGCATAACAAATGAGATAATTTGTTTAGAGTGCCTGGCATTTGGCAAGTGGGAACAAGGTGGTTTTCCTTTCTAAGAAATGTTGTGGGCTATAAGCCCAAGGTCACCCTATGGATTCAGATCAGCAAGTCTTACTTGGAGAGCCAAAACAAACAGCTATTCCTGCCTAGCCCCATGCCTGTCCTGCCTCAAGCTGACGGGGCTTAGGGGAAGAGTCTCAAGTCACAGAGGTAATGCCCAGAGTTGCCCTGATTTCCTTTTCCAGCAGACGTCCAGATGATCTTGCTGCCCCATCTTGAGTCAGCTCGAAATTTTTCTTTAACCAATTCGAGTGATTCTATAGTTTAATTTGGTTACTCTTTTCAAAGTCTTGCTTTTTTTTAAAGATTTATTTATTTATGCATACAGAACTGGGGTACAGGCCAGAGGTGCAGGGGCAGTGAGAGGATTCACCAAAGACAAAGTGGGGAGCAGAACAGACTGACCGAAGAAGTACATTGCTGAGGGGAGCAGCGGGCAGGTCAGGAGAGGTCTGCAGTACCATGTGGGTCAGCTCTGGGGCAGGGATGGAACTCATGCTGAGGTGGCTTTAGCTTCTTGGTGCTGTGCTTTAACTCACTGTGCCACCAGGGAGAGCTCTCAGAGTCCTACTTTTTAGAGAGGAGACTCACGCTACTTTCTGCCAAGGTGTGACCTCCAGGGAGCAGAGCCCTGGGGCATATGGGGGAAATTACAGCCTGAGCTCACCCTCCCACTGCCCATTTCTTCTCTGCCCCAGGAGAAGTGGGAGTGAGTGGGAGGTCCTGGACACTCTGGGGCTCTGAAGGAAACTCAGGTCTCAAAAGGGGGTTCTCACAGTGCTTGACTCCTTGCTAGAGCACTGGATGGGAAAGGCAAGAAGGTGGTCTTCTATTTAGAACCCAGTACACTCCTTCTCAGCTTTATCCTTCTGGTGGGATGACTTAAGTAAGTCATTCCATTTACCTGGTCTGCAAAAGGGAATAATAATCCCTGTATCATAATAATCTCTCATAGAGACAACTTCTATATGAGTTTGTAATGAGAATTTAAAATTGATATATCAAATGTAATATGTCATAAACTTTAAAGAACATTTCAGATGCTATTGTCATTAAAATTATGTAGTGAATACTAGTACTCCTGTAGTCTGAAAGGAAGAAAGCATTTTATTGCTATTGATTTAATAGCATAGATTTAGTAAAATCTAATAGCATAAAATACTAAGACACATTGATTTCATGTCAAATTTCATAAAAAGCCTTTTGGGCCCCTTCTGCAACTTTTCAGGGTGCTGGACGGCAACAAGCCAATTCCGTCAGTAGGACTATCCCAATCCATGGGGACTCGTAGTTAGATATCGCCCAGGCTTAACATCCTGTGGAAAGTGAATGGAGGCCAAGGCGAGAAAGACTCAGGAAGGGACTGCGCCATCTCAGGTGCCCCATCCCTTCTACTTTACCAGTGAAGAAACTGAGGATCAGAGAGGTAGTGGTTGGCTTGCTCCAGACTCCTAACAGTTTTCAGTTAGTCGTCAAGGTTGACCTGTGAGGGTCACTGGAACAGCACTGTGGCCGAGGCCTGTTCAGTCACAATGCCAGAGCCCTGGGCTCTGGGGAGACAGTGGTGTTAGTCAGGAGCTGAATTACCTCTTACCCCAGACGTTCTGTCTCAGACTGCAGAGAAAAAGAGGCTCTCAGCTCCCAAGGTAGCGAAAGGCAAACACACTTGGTTAACAAGAGCCCTTGAGAAAGGACAAGAGTGGAGAACACTGCAAACACCTTCCTCATATCTTGCCTTTAACCCATGGCCTGGACTCAGGTGGTTTTAAAAGGCTGGGCTGCCAAAGCCTTGAATGGCCTCTCAGAGCTTCCTAGAGCCTGCTCAGATGCAGAAAAACTGGTCTCGCGTCTCTCGAGCAGAGCTGCATGGGCCCCACAGACAAAAGATTCTCAGAAATGTCAGATTTCTTCCTGACAAGGCAGTAGAAACAAATCCCAGCCCTTTCAAAGGTCATAATCCTCATGGGGAAATAGGTAGGGAGTGGGGAACCCGCAATTTCTTTGGAGGGGAGTAATAACCAGAGACTAGTCTAGTAGGCAAGAAATTTGTTGTCAGGATTTAATTCAGCCAATACTTTTTAGCAATATGGGGTATGTCTGGCCCTAAAAGACTGGACTCCTGCTTTCAAGTTTACTGGGGGTAGAAACGATTCTTATATAGACGTCAAAAGAGGCAAAGGCAGAAGCTAGATCAAAGGTCAAAGAGAAAGAGATTGGAAGGAATGAAAAATATCAGCGTGGACTCATAATTCTGAAGGGCTTCGGTGGAGCAAGGAATCTTCACATGAGTCCGAACTCTTCAGTTAGTGGATGAGAGGGGAGGCAGCATTTGAGGCTAGAGAACAGTCTGAGCAGAGGTGGGCACGATCATAGCAAGCCACTCCTTCCGGCCTGCTTCGGTTGTGAGCTAGCAGCAGAATCTTAAGTGTTGTTCATGGAGACTACCTGGGTCCCTGAAGAATGTGGCAAAGATGCTTCTCGTGTCCCTGCAAAGAGGAGTGTGTGCTTCACTGGTAAGCTGTGTTTGGAATGATTCCTGAATAAAGGGTTAGCAAAAATGCCTGTTCTAAGGAGGACACAAGAAGGCTGACGCCCTTCATAGAAGGTTGTATTGCACAGTGGTTAATCTCTTGGGGTCTGGATTTAGACTTGTTTTTGAATCCCGAACCTTTAGTGACTGTGTGATGTTTTTATTCACCTCTCTAATCTGCTGTTTCATCTATAAAATGAAGGTGATCATCGTGGCAATGAACTCAAGAGCGTTGTTAGCTCCAAGTGATTAGGGCCTAATCCAGGACTGGCACCCTCTGAGCATGGCTGCTATTGTTACAAATGTGTGCTCCTGTTGCTGAGTGTCACATGGTCGTCTATCTCTCTCACCTGGTTGATTCCCAGACGTGACCTGGGTAATTTTTTTTCTCTCAGGTGCCTTTCGGAGTGAAGGGAGAATGGAGGGGTGTGTGCGTATGAGTGCGTGTGTGAGTGTGTGTGTGAGCGAGGGAGCGAGATGCATCAAAGGGAGACTGGAGGTTCTATGAACATTCTACAGCTGCATGTTCAGCCTGCTAAGAGTCTAGGAGGTTCTGGAATGGGTATACCCTACCTCACTCACAACTTAATTTTTCTGGATTACAATGTTCTCATCCATAAAACGAAGAGCTTAATTTAGAGCAGGGATTCCCATTGTATGATACGATAGGCGAGAGTGTCCTCAGTTGGTGAGTGCAAGCCTTGATGCTCACAACACGGCCTCTACACCAAGTCAGTAACTCATCTTGCACATAGGTGTTTCTTATTTCTCAAACACAGAGATGCTGCCGTTATTTTAAGATACACATTCAGAGGATTATTGAATATGATACCTTTTTTTTTTTTAACCAGTGTGCAATTGTTTTCTTTCACGGATACCAAAAGTACATTTACAAAAAATTGGAGGAATCCAAAAGCGTCTTGGAAGTTTTAAAGAGACAAGCTTCAAATGTTTGCTCTTGCTAGATAAGCTGAAGGACAACCTCAATCTTTCCTGGACCATGATTTCTCATTCCCGCCTACCAGGCAAGTGCCCTCCCCTTCTTCAAACTTCAACCCCCTTCCTGAACAAATAGCAGCTACTAGAATAGATTCTCCTGTAGCAGTGAAACAAATGGAAGGAAGAGGGACAGAAAAAGGAAGAGCAGTGTTAGTTAAGGAGAGGAAGACAATTTATATAGAAAAATCTGGGAAATCCTCAGGATTCTATGAGCATGAAGTTGTTTTTTTTTTTTCAAGTGACCTGTCACTTCCCTGTATTTGTCATTGTTTGCCACTGCACACGTGTTTGCAGCACATGGGAAGTAGGAGGGGTTGGAATGTCCTCCAAATTCCCTTGACACCCTGTTCCCACCTTTATCCTCTAGAAAAATGTGTTGCTGTGTTTTAACTTTTCAGGAGGTGACAGACCTTTAAGAATCTCATAAAGGTTATGGATCCCCATTCCTGAAAATCTGCAACAGCATCAGAGTTTTTACACAGCTTCAGGTCCTGAGAATGGGGACTCTTTGGTGAGGGGGGGAGGGAGAGGTTTGTGGATCCCAGGCTAGGAAGTCCAGCTCTGGTGTGGGCTCCTTTCAGTAAGCTCGAATTTATCTTCTCTTAGTTTCCCATAGATCTGCATTCTAAAAGTCTCATGGGATTTTTAAAGGAATCTCTAAACGTCCCTGTTCCCAAACTGCTATTATTTTGAAAGACTGGACTGGAAAGAGCCTTCATGCCCTGAGGTGGGCAGCACAGAGGTGAGCTTCATCTCAAGATTCTCCGAGGTGAAGGAAGACAAAAAGGGTTCGGGAATAGAGTCAAGCTGAGAATCAAGAATCCCGCCTGTGTGATTAAAAAAAAAAAAAAAGATTTATTCATGTATGCATAGAGAACTGGGGTACAGGCCTGCGGTACAGGCCAGAGGGGCAGTGAGAGGATTCGCCAGAGACAAAGTGGGGAGCAGAACAGGCAAAGTGCGCTGCTGAGGGGAGCAGCAGGGAGACAGGAGAGTTCTGCCGTGCCATGTGGGTCACTCCCTGTCTGGCATCGAACTCATGCCAAGGCAGATGTGGATATCTTCGCAGTGCTGTGCTTCAACCCATGGCGCCACCAGAGAGCCCTAACAGTGTGATTTTTATAATCCCATCCTAGATCCCTTGGGTTCACAAACTTGCAGTCCTTGATACGAAAAGCCGCTCTTCTCTTTGGAAGGATCCCCTAGTTCCCATTCCCCTTCCACCCACCCACTGGTGCAGTTCTCATTTCATCTGCATAGCCTGTGTGAAGACACCTTTTCCTGTTGGCCCAAGGGCCATTCACAGACTTATCTCACAGCCAATATGTGCCCCCCCCACCCCGGAGTGACCAGGCAATAGACGTGGAGAGGTTCTGCATCAGCAGTGAGAGTCCAAGATGCAAGAGTAGGGTGCCCCAATTTGCACCAGGCAAGAGAGGTAAATGCTCCAAATACCAGGATGTTGGGCAATATTTCAAAGAATGAAAGTCATTGCTATTACAGTCCTTCCTCTACCCGCACCCTGTACTCTCTGTCCCATCCTTTTCCTCCATAATGTATGATACAAATGAGTCATTGTTCTCTGCACTCTTACCCTGCTGCGTTCAACACTATCTCTGACTTCTAGGACCCTAAACCTGTAGCCATGTAGGTATCTTTACAGCTTGTGTAAAGGTGGGGACCCTTCAGAGTAAGACTGGGGAAGAGCCTACACATTCTTACCCCTTCACTGCTTTTATTCTGTGATTTTGAAAGTTTACCTGCAAAGTATTTATGGAATTCTAGTTAGGTTAAGATATGGAGGAACTTAAATATGTACTGGGGTTGGGGGGGGGGGAATCTAAGAATGAACAAGTTTTGGACTTTTTTCAAAGAGCTTGCTGTTCAGTAGAAGAAATCAGATGCCTAAGTGAGGCACAAGGCTGTGAACACACGGTCATAAGTATGTTACCCTGGGTTTGTAGCTGCTGATTGCATAGCAAGTCACTTTTACGCTGAAGGATGGCTGAAGGTTGGAGAAATGAGGACAAGGACGGGGTGTTCGAGGTAGAATGAATGGCAGGAAAGGAGACTTGAGGCAGTAGTGGTAGGTCTCATGCAAAAAAAGCAGTTCCTTTATTTATTTATTTATTTATTTATTTTTTTGGCAAGAACGTAGAAAAGGGAAGTAGAAAGAGAGAAGTTTGGAAAACCAGGATGAAGATGACCAGTGGAGGATCCTGAATATCAGGTTGAAGTGGATTTTGAGGGTGATCACTGAGGGTTTCTGAGCAGAGAAGTTCTTATGATCATAGCTGTATCTTGGATTAATTTAGCAGTTCTGTGAAGACTAGGTTGGAGATAATAATAATAATAATGATAATAATAATAATAATAGGATTGCAGTGACAGTGTAAGGGTCATGTAAGCAAGGAGACTTCTATGGGAACTTTTCCACCAAGCTACTTGTGGCCAACTAAGTTGCAAGTGACCTTGACTTCGTTTTCATTGTACTCACTATCTGGACTCCTCAAGGGGAGCAGTATAATTGTCAGCACCACTGTTAAGGTCAGACCAAGCGAGGCTTGGATTATAGCTTTGCTACAAACTAATTTCTCAGAGTAGTAGCCATCATGTGTAAAATGGGGATAATTATATCCAGATTCGTTATGAAGATTAAATGAAATGAAGTTTATTAAAACACTTACTAGCACAGATCCAAAGGATAAGCAACTAATAAATAGTTGACCTGATGATTATCAGATAATTCAAGTTGTGGCTAGGTGTGTATAGAGCTGGAATAATTTCCATTATTAGATTCTAAGCTGCCAGAGGGCAGGCAATCAATTTGTGTGTGTGGGTCCTCAGTACTTACAGGATTTCTTTAGTAAAAGGTGAAAGATTTATACGATCTGAAGAGAAACCAGAGTATTTTACAGGACTTCTAATAGTAGCTAGGCAATGAATGAATACAAAAGAAATAGATTAACATTATAGTTGAGAGACTACAATGTAAGTAATATATTCATTGAAATTCAGAGACTCTGTTTCCATAAATGAAGATGCCTATTTTCTTTCTCAAAGAGAATTTTCTTGCTCCCTGATCTTGGATGTATAATCTGTAATTATACAACTATGAGTAATCTGACTTGACATATTTGATGAAAAATCCTGAGAGTGCTGGAGGCTGATGTGGGGAGGATTTCCCCAGTTCTAGACAATATCCAGGACTCGCTGGTCCTGGGATGCATAAACCCGAATCCACTAAGTCTTTTGAGCCTGGCCTTAAGGGCTGATTGCTACCTTGTCAAGAGTTATTCTTTTTCTTTTTTTCTTTCAGTTTTGAGATATAATTGACATATAGCACTGTAAGTTTAAAATGTGCAGCACAATGACTTGAGTTGTCTACCATGAAATGATAACCAGCTAGTTACTATCCATCACTGCATGGAAAAATGAAAGTATTTCCCCTTGTGATGAGAACTGTTAAGATTTGCTCTTTTAACAATGTTCAAATCTACCCACGGCAGCACCAACTATAGTCATTATGTTATACATCATATCCCCAGGACATCTTCGATCTGGAAGTTTGTACCTTTTGACCCCTTCATCTCCTTCATCCAATTCTCCCAACCTCTGGTGACCACAAATCTTATCTCTTTTTCTAGTTGTTTTCTTGTTTGTTTTTAGATGCCACTTATAAATGAGATGATATTGTCTCTGCTTTTGTTTTGTCTGACTTATTACTGTGCTTTACTTTTATTGACTCCAACACTCACCCCCAGTGCCCTGCAGTCAAATGGGTACTCAAAAATTGGGGGGGGGGTGTAATTAGTAGATTTCTAATACTGAAATGGCTGGAAAAGGTGAGTAGGAAACTTAGGCCAGTGAGGCTGGTGTGAAGGCTTTGTGAAGGTGGAGGCAGTAAAGTGGATTCCACAGATTTGGGGTGAGTTGGGATGGATTGCAAACCAAAGGGGACTCTGGTTATAAAAGCCTAAATGGGCTGGGAGCTCAGGAAAGGCAGGAGCAGACTTGGTGGGCACTGCTGTGACCCACCACACAGACTGAGGGTGGCACCAGTGTGCTTGGAGTCTGGGCCCTGAGTGTGGGGCCCTGGGCACATTGTGGGCCCAGGGACAGGAACCATCAGCTGCTCAAGAGATCTTGGCCAGGTCTTGTCTGTCCTCTGGTTCCTCTTTCACATCTTCTGCCAGACAGGAGGCCTGAGGGTGTGAACACTGGCTACAGGGACAGGTCAGTTGCTAAGCCAGGGAGCTACTCTCCACAGGCTCAGTTTGTCAGAGACCAGCAGGATCCCTCCTTTCAGGGACAATGACTGAAATCTTTTAATGAGGGAACAGGTTAGGGATTTTTTCCCTTTCTGCATGTGCCCTGAGAAGCCTCTCTTCCCCTCCCAGCAGGTGTGAGCCAGGCCTTTCCTCTCTGTATCTCCTCATAGTGTCACCTATGTGAATGTTCCTCACACAACGGATGTTCTTCCTGTCCGTGGTGCAGAATGACTGACATAACTGTTAACATTTCCTCATCTACAGACAAGAAAAAGCACATTGTTGCAATAGTGCTTAGATTAGATGTGCCAGTCCCCAGCCTACACATTTCATACACACAAGTAATCCTCGCCTTGATTCTCTAAGGTAGGTCCTATTTTTAAGGAACTTGCTCAAGTTCGCACCTGTTGGGAGCACTGGCCACTAAGCTAGGCTCTCTGGGTGGAGGTAGCATAGGTTGGATGGGGGAGCAGCGACACAAGCCAGGAATCGAGGCTTCCAGTTCCGTCCATGCCATGAATCTGCTCAAGATTTCACTGACTGCCTAGGCGCTGAAAGTGAGAATCTTCCATCCCTGGCTGCCCTGACAGCCAGCCCTCGTTTCTGTCTTCAGAAAACCCCAAGGTAGCAGAGTGGAGGAAACTTCCAAGTTCCTTCCTCAGGGCCCTGGAAATGCTTTGGGGCTGCTTGCCTGAAAGGCAGGCTTTTTTTTTTTTTTTTTTTTTCCTTTTCCACTTTAAAGAAAATGGTAAACACCTGAAAATAGTTTTTGAAAGAAAGTGACTCTTCACATAATTATAGTCAGAGTGGGTCACAGCTTTCTATAAGCAGGAAAGCAGCAGCTGCTAAATCTATTCTGCAAAACACAAATCCCAAGGAGCACAGCCTCTCCCCTCACCCTCCCACACTCCCTCACCCCCCCACCCCCACCCACGACCATTCCCTCACTGAGAGGCAAGGTATGCTCTGGGCCTCAGACAACCTTCCCAGAGTCTGGGCTCATTCTGGTTCCCCACAGGACAGGCGGCTGGCCAGGACCTTCCCACTGCCCCAGTGAGTGGGGCAGAAGGAAAAGGGCCAGCTTTCTGCCTGCCTGCCTGATGGCGACAGAAGCTGCTGCTTAGTGTGTGCAAGGATCAAAGGCATATTTAAAAACATTTAAGTTTTCAAACCTTCAACTGTTGAGTAGGAAGGGATTAAATCCCCCAGGGCCTGGAGGGAAAGAGAGAAAATGCAGAAGGGTTATTGGGGAGAGAAGGAGGACTCAGCCCCTGTCACAGGCTTGGGACCCCAAGGTGCCAGCTCATCTGTTTCTACCCCGATGCCAGACCGTGAGTATTTATTGTCCTCCACCTAGCAATTCGGAGACAGCACATATGTACATAACAGAACAGGATGCTCTCTGGACAAAAATGCTGAAAGAAAACCAGAACGGAAGACTGGCCCTCACGCGCCCGTTGGACATTCTCTCATGACCCTTGGGGAATGTTCCGGACATGCATAGGCATCTGCAAATTTACTCACCTGAGAGTTGCCACTACCTCCCAATCCCTGGGTAAGAAATGGAAAATGCAAAGATGCGCCTGTGTTGTGCCTCTGTGTTGTTTTTAAATCATGCCGATTCACAATCCCTTCTCATGTTCCTCATTACACTTTCAGTCAAGTGGAAAAAGAAAGTTAAAAAAAGAAAGAAAGAAAGAAAAGAAAAAAGAACCCATCCAAATGCAAGGGTATCCAGGAATTTTTCTCTAAAACTCCTGGAAGGGTAGAATTAGGTCTGAAAGAGAGCAGAGCTCCAGATTGCGGCAACACCCTCAGCAGGGAGTTTATTGTACGTCCTCTACAGTTAAGGAAGGCTTTCACCACTTCAAAAATTATCTCAGAAAGGTATGCAGATGAGAGGAGCATGATATAGCCCAAAATATTTGATAAGGATGCTCAAGTTTGGGGAAGTTCATCTGAAATAGCAATTTGTGAAGAAGTATTAGCTGGGAACTGGCTGCAGAAGTGCTCACAGACTAAAGGGATATTAGAGGCTGAAGAAGAGGGTGGAGTTTGTCCTCAGGCTCAGGACACAGAAAAGCCTTCAGGAGAGCCTGGAGTTCAGCATGCTGGGATTGAAAGTGCTAACCAGCCCCAGGGTGAGCAGAGCAGTGAGTAAGTCAAAGATTCCATTTAGTAAAAACAGTCAGGAAAACAAATCTTTATTTGTCCTGGTTGAAAACCAAACATGGTAGCCATCTGAAGAGATTCCAGTGTCGGGAGTGTTCGAGCAGGGAAGGGAGGGTAAAAATGCAGCCAGCCTCTGACCACAGGGGAATTCAGCCTGATGGCTCCTCACATGCCTTTCTCCAGCACTGCATTCTGGAATGTTCATGGGTGTCTGCAACTCCCCTGATCCTAGCCCACAGGACACTTGCCGCTTACCCTCTCTCTCCCTGGGACCCCCAAACCGTCAGTTGCTAAGGCTCACCATCCCTGTCGGGGACTGGGCTGGGTAGCTTGAACCACTTGCATGTATTATTCAGTTGTTTTCTGAATGCACTGAATGAGAAAAAGTGCTAGATTTTGATCTGTTTAGCAGATGGGGGTGGGGGGTGGGGGGGCTGTTGGAAAATTTGGGAGAAGGTTTTAAAGGTCAACTGCAATGTCCCCAGTTTTATGTACCTTCTTGACACAGACATATTTCAGTTGGTCCGCTAATAGCTTTAGAAATCTTGACCTTTTGTGAAAATGAGGAAGCTAAAACGACAGCCCTTCCTGTAACTTGGAACCTTTGGAAACATGGCACCACAGTGAGGCAATCTGGGAAGGTGCCAAACCAAACCAAACCAAGCATGGAGTTTCCATGCCATTAACCAAAAGGTTAGTGGGTTGGGCTGGATTTGGGCAAGATCTCATAGGCTCTTAGGTCCAGAGCATTTTCTAACAGAAAATTTCAATGAAAAGCCTTGTCTGGTGTTGGGGCAAGGCCAAGCCCAATGTCTCTACCCCAAGTGTGGTATTGGACATGGGGCAAAAATGTCCTACTTTCCTTTCCAGGGAAGTCCTATGACAACTAGATCGATTCTTCTCTAGTAATCTATGGCGTGGTCCCTCCTGTAAACGGCCTACCCAAAATAGCGCCCTAGCCTTCATTTACAAAATTTAATCATGTTATTTGAGAACTTTTTTTTTTTTTTT
>NW_004567135.1:10439283-10443750 GCF_000260355.1 Condylura cristata | reverse complement strand
TCACCTCCAGGGCAGGCGGGAATCGAACTCATGCGGAAGCGGCTTCAGATTCTCAGTGCTGTGCTTTAACCCGCTGCGCCACCAGGGAGGGCCTATTTGAGAACTTTTAAGGGTGTCCTACTGTGCACAAAATTAAGTTCACATTCCTTTGCCTGGTGTTTTAAAATCCTACATAACTTAGCTCCACAACACCTATTGACGGGTGTTCTCACACACACACCCTCTGATCTAGTCAGGCTAGACTTTTCACTGTCCACAGTTAGCTTACTCATTTCTGCCTTTGTGTCTTAATACCCAGGATTCTTCACCTCCAACCCTAAATCTGAATTAATGCTTCTTTAGTAATCCCCCAAAGACCCCACCTTTGAAGATTTTGCCAATAATTTCAATTTTCATTTCTCCCATCTCCAAGTAACTATCAAGTCATTCCATACATAAACTTTGCCCCCCTCAATACACTGTAGGCTACCACAAATATGTATTTTATGTTACAGTGCACCAAATAAAAAGCTTGGTTATTTGCAATTCTTAATTGCAATTCTTCTTTTGAAATGTAAAAGCTAAACACACACAATCAAGCTTCCCCTCTTTTGGAAATTGAAGACAATAGTTACCATATGCTTGTTGGGACCCTATAAATTGAGTCCCATAGGGAGGATGTGTAAAGAATGGTTGTTTCTAAGATAGGAAGGGGATGAATTCAAGTTGAAAGGCTTCTGAAACCTTGACAATTTGAATGCTTATCTGAAAATTGACACATCCAGAAAGTTGCATTTTCCCTAACATTCAAACTCAGGATACCACACATTCAATACCTTTGTATTTAGGACTTTTCCTCCTCATTCTTCATCTTTTTGATGAAATAGAGGAAAGGGATTGGAAGAAACCATATGTAATCATATATTTCTTAGAACAGAGAAGACATGTATATCTATGCAACAGGTAGGCCAGAAATAATAATGGACATATAGACACACTCACACACACACATTATATGGTGTATATATACACGCGATGATTGATTTTTGACAAGAAAACATTTTTGAGGGTGCCAAGGCCATTCAAAGCCAAAATAATATCTTTCAATAAATAGTGCTGGGAAAACTAGCAAAAGTAAGAAGTTGAGGGCCACCCTGGAGGCCTAGGGGTTAAATCTCAG
Source organism: Condylura cristata (assembly GCF_000260355.1). Lineage (NCBI taxonomy): Eukaryota > Metazoa > Chordata > Mammalia > Eulipotyphla > Talpidae > Condylura > Condylura cristata. The sequence continues at coordinate 10,442,591 of NW_004567135.1, read as the reverse complement.
CGCTATCAGGCAATCCCCAATGCACTGCTTGGGACTGAATTCCACCCCAGCCTGGGAACTGAACTGGCCCACGTGGCGCAGCAGACTTCTCCTGTCTCGCCCACTGTTCCCCTCAGCAATGTCCTTCAGTCGATCAGTCTGTTCTGCTTCCCACTCTGTCTCTGGTGAAGCCTCTCACCCTCTGCATCTCTGGCTTGTACCCCCAGTTCTATATGAATAAATAAATATTTTTTAAAAATGGATAAATGGGCCCTCCCTGGTGGCGCAGCGGGTTAAAGCACAGCACTAAGAAGCTGAAGCCACTTCTGCATGAGTTCGATTCCCGCCTGCCCCGGAGGTGACCACATGGCGTGGCAGACCTCTCCTGACCCGCCCGCTGCTCCCCTCAGCAGTGTACTTCGTCGGTCTGCCTGTTTTGCTCCCCGCTCTGTCTCTGGTGAATTCTCTCACCCTCCGCATCTCTGGCCTGTAACCCAGTTCTGTACAAATAAATAAATAAATCTAAAAAAAAAAAAATGGATAAATGACTCGAATAGATGTTTCTCCAAAGAAGATAAATGGTCAATAAGCACATAAGAAGATATTCCCCATTATTAACCAAAACCAGAAGATACCACTTCTTCCCCATTAGGATAGCTACTATTAAAGAAGGAAGGGTAGTGCTGGCATGGATGATGTAGTAATTCCACCCCGAAGTATACCCGCCAAAGAACTGAAAGCAGAGACTCAGCTATCCATACACCAATGTTCATAGCAACATTATTTGCAATAGCCAAAAGCTGAAGTCAACCCAGTGTCCATCAACTGATGAATAGATAAACAAAATGTGTTCTATTTATAGAGCCTTCCAAAGGGAGGAAATTCTGATACATGTTACAATATGAATGAACCTTGAAAACTTTATGATAAATGAAATATGCCAGACAAAAAATATTGTATGACTCCATTTATATGAGATAGCTAAAGTGGATAAATTCATAGAGTCAGAGAGGAGCACCGTGATTACTAGAAGCTGAGGAGAAGTGGGCAGTTATTGTTTCATGGGTATGAAATTTCTGTTTGGGATGATGATAACATTCTGCAAATAGTGGTGAGGATTGCACAATACTAGGAATATACTTAGATGCTTACACATGCTGAAAATGGTAAAATTTTGTGTTACGGGTATTTTACCGCAATGATAAAGAAAATAGAGCCTGAACCCAATTATGAGCAAACAATCAGTCAAATCCAAATTGTCGGTCTTTTTCCAGAATGACTGACCTGCCCTCTTCAAAAATGTTGGGAACATGAGAGGACCAAAAAAAAAAAAAAAAAAAAAGGAGTAGATGCTGTTACAGATTTCAAAATACAAACCAGGACAAACAAATGCAGGGAGTAATCATTGATTACATTTTAATTTAAAAAAGAGAGAAAAGCTCTAAAGGCAGTTGTATGGACAAGTGGGAAAAATGAATATGAGCTATACATCAATGATAAATTTCTTCAGAGCAATAGTGATATTGGGGTACTAATGATAAGTCACAGTATACCTTTTCTAGGAGATGTATGTTGACATGTTTACAGATGGTGTCTGCAACTTCCTTTCAGATGTGGGGGAAATACGTATCTATAGAGACAAAGTAAACAGGGCAAGCTTGATGAATGCAGGTAAAGAAATTAAGAAATTCATTGTCCTAGTCATTCTACTTTTCTATATTGGGAAATAAAAAGAGGAAAAAATGGAATAGTCATTTGGTTCCCAAATGACCAGGGAAACATGGAATTTCTGTGAATCTGTGAGCAAAATGTTGATCTGTTTGCCTGAACTCACTCCAGGGTTGCCAGAAGAGCTGACAGAGATTACTGAGGAGGTGAGAACAGACACTTCTGTCAACATTGACTCCTGGCTGGCCTTCCATCCCTTTCAGGGCTTGCTTCTCTGCTCTCACAGCACATATCTCTGTCACCCACCTACACCACTTCAGGATTTACTGTGTTGTGTCCTTGTGTGTATCAGGTTGTAAGTTCCCAAGGGCAGGGCCACATCTCGCTTTTCTCTCCCCTTCCCTCCCCCAACACTCCCGACCCCATGCTCTGTACTATGCTAAATGCATAGTGAGTGCTGGGAACATACTATCAGGATGGAAATATAAGTGGTCAAAGATGGGGGGTCAAAAGGTTTACCCCAACTAAGGTATCAAAGGGTGCTGGGTAAGGCCTTGCAGAAGGAATGTCAAGTGTGGGATTTGACACAATCTAATGCTCTGTGGCAACCAGGTGTTACCGATATAGTGATTAGTGCTTAGGTGGGGTAAAGGAAATACAGCTTGGCAAAAGCTTATGAATACCTAAGCACAGAATGTCCCCAGCTCCCTCTATGAGGCAACTCCTCTCACAACCTTGTGAATTCTTCCCTTGGAAGTAGAGTCAAGCAAATGATTGAGGACCTCAAAAAAAAAAGGGAGCTCTCATTCTGACTCCTTGAGCAGAATCAACTGTGCCTAGCAGGACCGTGTGCGTCCCTCTCTCTTCAAGAACAACACGCATTTCGGGCAGAAGATGGAGGTGAGAATGATCGCTGCATGCTGTAAGAGGAAGCAGAACAAGCTGCAGGAAGACACGAAGGCTTGCTGCATTCCACCTCTGGCTGAGACACCAATGTGCTGCTCTGTTGCAGCTTGTTGAGGGAGTGTAGACTTGTCCTTCTTGTTTTGAGTAATTTTTCAATGAGGCCAGAAGAACTAATGGGCAAATTTCCTCTCTGTCCCAGCCAGGGCTTCCAGGAGGCAGACCCTTAACTCTATTGTTATGTAAAATGTTATTAAATTCAGTTTCTCCTTCTTTTGATCTCTGATTATTTCATCTAAATCCCGATGCCCCCACAAAATCACGAAGTTCTTAGGAAACCACACTTTGCTGCCTTGCTACCTCTGCTTCCTCCCACTTCCTGTACTATACAGAGCAAACATTAAATATACAATAAAGATATATAGGATTGTGTGGTCATCACTGAATATGCACATTATGTAATACTATGCAGCAGTTAAAAAGATGAAGATAGGTTTCCATATTCTGACATGGAGAGATCACAATTGATTTTAGAGGGTCAAAAAAAGAAAAGAAAAGCAGCCAGCCACCAGCCTTTCTTGTAAAAAGGACCTGTAGAGGAAACCAGGGCGGGCCGGCCCTCCCTGGGGGCACAGCAGGTTAAAGCACAGCCCTAAGAAGCTAAAGCCACTTCAGCATGAGTTCGATCCCCGCCCCGGATGTGACCCACATGGCGTGGCAGACCTCTCCTGACCCGCCCGCTGCTCCCCTCAGCAGTG
>NW_004567135.1:10428638-10437943 GCF_000260355.1 Condylura cristata | reverse complement strand
GGTGGGGATTGAACTCATGCTGAAGTGGCTTTATCTTCTTAGTGCTGTGCTTTAAGCTGCTGTGCCACCAGGGAGGGCCCCTGATAATTTTTTAAGGAACAGAGACCTTTAGTCTGCTACAGGGCCTGAGGCATTGTGACTGACTGATGCTACCCAGGAGAGAGTTACCTGAGTCCCAAGTGCCCAATGTGTGCTGGTGATTGCCCTGTGTTTAGTGCTGTTTCAGATTAAATCAGCTCGCCTCGAATTTGCCAGCCCCATTGTCACAGCCATATGTATCCTCAGTTCACACATGGAATGTTTGTTCTTTGGCAGCCAAATGCACTTGGAACTGGCAGTGATGATCTCATAAAGCAGGAAAGCTGAGCAGTTAGTCAGATGATTAACACATTACTGAGCTGGAGGAGTTGAGCATCACTTAATGAAAATATCTGGGCAGAACCAAAACTTCCAAGGTGGGGGTGGCTTAGGACCCATCATATCCAAAGTATTTTACAAATGTGGGAATTGAAGTGCTTTTTTTGCTTGTTTGTTTTTTAAGGGCGTATTATCAGGGCTTCTGGTCTGAGAACATTCAAAGTGTATTTCTGGTACAATTCATCTTGGAGAAACAGCACAGGGGGCTGTTCAGATCTCTCACAGGCTTCAGGACCACGGATCAATTATAGTAATTAACTGATGCCTGGTGCATGTAACTTCCAGTCCCCCTCCCCTTTCACGGTACTTAAATTTTTTAAAATTTCCTGTTTGTATTGTGTTTACTCATAGATTAAAGGATACTCCTCTCCGCCTACTCCTTCTATGACTGAAACCTGAAGAATTCTCTCAATTTCAGTTCTAGATGAATGGATGTCTGTAGGTTAGAGAAGGGACTACGATGTGATTTTCATAAATTGTGTGCATACCCTAGGTCTAGGGAGATCTTGAAGTATGGCTCTCCCAGGGGGCTTTTAGGTTTTTCTCTTATGTAATTGCATTTACAAGAAGAAATTACTTGACAAATCTGTTTGAACTTTTATTTATTTTTAAAGATTTATTTATTTATGTATATAGTACTGGGGTATAGGTCAGAGGTGCACGGGCCATGAAAGGCTTCACCAGAGACAGAGTGGGGCGCAGAACAGGCAGACTGACGAAGTACACTGCTGAGGGGAGCAATGGGCGAGACTAGAGGTCTGCTGTTGCCATGTGGGTCAGCTTCCTAGCTGGGGATAGAACTTGCACTGAAGCAGGTGCAGCTAGCTTCACAGTGCTCGGTTTTAACCCCTTGCACCAACAGAGAGGACCCTGCTTGCATTTTTTTTTTTTTAAGATTTGTTTATGTGTGTATACAGCCCTGGGGTACAGATCAGAGGGGCAGTGGGGGTAGTGAGAGGATTCACCAGAGACAGAGTGGGGAGCAGAACAGGCAGATCTACGAAGTACACTGCTGAGGAGAGCAACAAGTCCGTCAGGAGAGGTCTGCTGAGCCATGTAGGTCACATCCGGGGCGGGGATTGAACTCATACTGAAGTAGCTTTAACGTCTTAGTGCTGGGTTTTATAATCTGCTGCACCACCAGGGAGGACCCCTGCTTGCATTTTTAAATAATAAAAAGCCAGCCATTGCCTTACCGATGTCTCATCAAAACAAAAAAAAATCCAGTTTTCTAAGCATGTAACACTCTGATATTCATAGCAAACGCCCTCAAAAAGAGCCCTGAGAAGGGTTAATCTGGAGACATGGGAGGTGGCCATTCTGCAGGAACAAACAGATAGGATGGAGAGGCTGTTGTCCCTCCTCAAGCACGAGGAGCATCAAAAAGTGATGGCTGAGTCCAGGCTCCAAATCCCTTTCTCTGGGTTGAGGTTGTTTATGCACGATTTGCAAGTTAGTGAGAACTGGGAGGCTTTAGACCAAAGCAAAACAGCAGGGTGAGGGGTTGGGGAGGGGCAGAGAATAGGAATTGTGTGCCCCAAGCCAGGATACTTCTCAGGGAAGTCAGGAAAGAATTCCAGATCACTTGCTTTGATTAGATCCGTGTGCTAAGGAAACAGGCTCAAACGGAAATGTGTTCTAATATTGCCCTGGAGGTCGGTCCTAGTGTGGGCCAGAAAATATATCTTGGAGGACAAGGTGGCTTTAGGGTAGATTTAAGCTGAACACCACCACTTCCCAACACGGTCCCGGGCATAGGTGTCACTCAAGAGAGGTGATGAGCTCTGAGCCACTTACTTGCTGTGACTTCCAGCAAACTAATTTCTCTGAACTTTAAAGTTTTCTCATCTGTAAACTGGGGTTAATAATAGTCACACACTTCTGAAAAAATCAGAATAATGTATGTATACAGCTTTCTTGGTGAAAGGAAGTGGTAGCTACTGTTACTGACTTCAGGGAAGTTTAGGGGAAACAGTAGGAACCTCTGCGAAGAAGGAACCGAAATAGCCCCCAGGCGCTCCACCCTCCAGTGGGCAAGTGCTATCCTCAGTCGGGAGGGTGCAAAGGAGGAAGAGAAGCTGGGCCCTCCCGGACCCCCCAGAGCCTGGCACAGGGGGGCCTGGAGGAGGCATCGGGGGTTCTTTTGCTTTAGCAAAGGGTGAAGGCTGCCCACAGGCTTCCGCGGGGAAGGAAGAGAGAAAGCCACATGACCACAGCTCAAGGCCAAACCCCGGCGGGCCCCAGGGCCAGATGGGGGAAGTGTGGCCGGGCCGGCTTCCCCTTCTCGGCTAGCTGGGTCAGGTGACACTGTTTTCGCGTCCATGGGTCCAGTCCCGAGGGCTCGCGGCTGTGGGACCCGGGCCCAGCCCCCGCGCGCCCCGGGGCCGCTCGCCCCTCTGCGGGGGAGTCCGGCGCGCAGCGCAGCCAATCAGCCGTAGCCGGCCCGCGGCCTCCTGCGCTTGCTCGGCGCTCGCTAGCTCGCTCGCTCGCCTGCCTTTCCGGGGCCTGTTTGGGCAGGGAGAAGGCCAGCTCTCCCACGTATGCCTTCACGTACTGTCTCCACCTAATGAAAAGGATATTCACTTTTCCACGAAGGCCTTTGCCAGTGAACGCACCGCTGAGGGCCAGGCAGGCTGCCCGAGCTCGGCCGCGGTCACACTGTGCCCGTCTGTCCTGCAGCTTTCGGAGTATCTCAAGGGCTGTGGAAAACAGTGCGCCTTTCTTCCTTCCCAAACCACCTCACCTGTGACCCTAACTGCCTCCCTCCCTTTTCAGCCAGCTCTTGGACGCTGCTGTTTGGAGACTCCCGCAAGATTGCAGCATATCTCAGCCTCCCAGCTGGGGGCTGGGGGAGGAGCGAGATACTTGTAAATACTCAAAGGAAATGTTTGCAGTGTCAGAAGATCCGCTCTCAGCTCTCAGGCCTAAATCCGCCCAGCCGCTAGACAGTCCACGAACTAGGTAAAGGGAGGAGAGAAGGGACACTACTGGGTATCTGGAACTTTACTTTTGCTCTCTCATTTAATCCCAACAGAATCCCCCAGGGGAAGGATGTATTACTCTTCCAGTTCCTAGACACGAGGAAACCAAGACAGAGGGATTGAGATGCTGAGGGGCTGGTTGGCAACAAGCCAGAGTTACTTGTGGGTGACCAGGCTTCCTCCCAGGGCACCAGGTACTGTGCAGAGACAGCACACCCCTCCCTCCCACCATCCCCCCCGCCCCCCCTCCACCCTCCTTGTCTGCTTGAGGAGCCAAACAGCAAGTGGATACTCCCTAGAGCAGAGGTACAGGCCTTTCCATGCAGCCCCCTCAAGCCGGGAGCACCCTCAGCCCACGGTTTGGTAAAGACTAAACAGTGGGGCCTGTGGAATGACCAAAACTCACCTCTCAGGCCTTAGATTGGATACTGCTTTGCTTGACCTCACAAGCCTGGTTCTGCTGTCTCCTGCAGATCTTTACATCATTTTTACTAGCCTGGTCTCCCACCAATTGCAATAGCCTGTCTCCTTCTCCTGTCTCCCTCTGCGGTTGGAGGGAAGCTACCAGTGCTGGACTCTACCCTAGCTAGCATTCAGCCAAAAGGCCATGACCCAGCTCCCAGGGTACTGGTGTTCCTCCAGGAATTCCCTTTGAAAATGAGGAAACTAAATTGTTTGGAAAGTAAATGTAAAGCAAGAAGGGAAATTGGAGACTGTAATAATCCTTTAATAATCTAGTCAATACTAATGACAATGGGTGTCATTTATTGAGTGTGTATTATGTAACTGCCTTTGTGTGTTTTAGCGGAATGATCCTCACACTTAAATGTGCACTCAGATCACCAGGGGATCTTGTTAAATAACAGATTCTGATTCAGTACATCTGGGGTGGGGCCTAAGAGTCCACATTTCTCACACACTCCTGTGATCATCTATGAATCATACTTGTGTAGCTGAGCTTTGCTGTGTTAACTTGTTTTACCCTCTTAGTCTTAGGAAGTAAACAGCACTATTATTCCTGTTTTACACATAAGGAAACTGAGAAGTTAAGCATCTATGAACTTAGGTCAAAATAAATAAACTTTAGTGCAGTGAGGATATGTACAGGGCACAGCTGTAGAAGGACAAACGATTCTAAGCAGAGGAAACAGTATTTACAAAAGCCTGGCGTGCAGGACAAATGGGTAGAGGCTGCACAGAGGGATGCTTTACCTGCTAGGCACCCTCAGCCTGGGCATCACATAGCTTGAGTTTTTAAAGGCCCCAAATATTTGAGGCCTGGGGGAAAAAAAAAATTGACACCTACATATGAAAACAGAACATTTAAATTCATCATTACAAAATGTGGATCATTAAAAATCCTTTCCAAAATTTTTAATTTAACATTTCATATTTAGTGAGTGAGATGTGTATACTCTGACACATTTGATTAGCAATGGGCAGGTCTCCTGAGCCGAGCCTGCTAAGGACAGGGCAGGCCTTGGGCACGTTGGCTTTGGATGTGATCCTGAGGGCAGTTGGGAACCAGTGATCGAAGTGGGAGAATGTCCTGTAGCTACAGTGGGATAATGGACTGGAGGGAGGCCAGGCTGGAGGCCCAGCAGCCAGAGACCAGATAGGAGCATCTAGTCTTCCAGACTGCAAGACAGTCTCTCCTTGGTGCCAAGATTAGCATAAAATGATAACATTAAACCAGCCAATTACTCTTTGATTCTGCTTGCCCCAATCTGACTCAGCATTCTAAATTTACTTAAGATTTTGGGACAAGGGTCTTGCCAAATCTTTTCTTGTTGAGACTCCTAATGTTACAATTTAGGGGAGTTGTTTTAAGACTACATGCTTTGAATCAGACAACCGTGAATCCAATCTCAGCCCTTGCTACTTGTTAGCTGTGTGACTTTGCATAAGTGATTTAACTTCTCTGAGCCTTGGGTTCCTTGTTGGTGAAATGCACGTACTACATTCCTCACTAACTTAAGATAGACCATCTATAAATTGCCTCCCACAGAACCGGTACTTAAAAGTACACAGTAGTTGTTATATCTGTGCCATTGTTCCGAGACCCAGTCAAGTTTTCTTTAGAAGGGAGCAGAGGGTGGAGTAAATCATTTAATCTTTTCATCAATCATCTGAGGTAGAAATTATCCCTATTTTGCAGGTGAAGAAATTGGGCGCAGATGAGATAATCCAGCTCAAGTAAACTAGGCACAGACAGTGGGGAACCTGCAGAGGCCGGAATTTTGTTTTATTCAGACTGGTACACTCTGTCCAGCAGTCAGCATTACTGCTTCTCCCATTCTCGGATGAGTCTAAAACCCACTCCTTGTAGTCTGGGGGGTTACCAGTCACAGTGGCCAACGGATACCACACATAACTCTCCTCGGACTCATCCAGCCCGCATTTCACTTCTCCCAGCCTCGCCTAACCTTCCTCTTACCTCGTCCCCCAATTTTTATAGCTTCTATATTTCCCTTATTAAAGAGCTGTCTCTCTGAGACTTAGACAGAACCGCCCAGAACTGGGATGCCTTCCAGGGTACCTCCCTTTAAAGGGAGTAGATAAGTAGGTCACATCAGGATGATGGGGGAGGAAGCTGACTTCTTATGGGAGGAGGAAAAATACTGCAGCTCACATGGAGAGTGAAAAACAAAATAACAGGGTTCTTCTCTGCCTTTCAAATGTGTGTGCTCTCTCTCTCTCTTCTCTATCTCTCTATCTGTGGTAACAGCCCCCTGCTGGCCACACTTACTGTGAAAAGCATTTGGAGACAGCACAGGCAATTCTGAACTCTTGAGGCTTGGGGTACCAGTGGGAACTACACTGGGGAGAAATCTTGTCTACCCTTTGCTCCTCTCTGTTCCTCCCTGCCTCCTCTTCAAGCTACCCCCAAGGCCACCAGGACACATTTTCCTCCTCTGCAGAGAAATCTGAGTTCCCGTTCTGCAGACTGCTCCTTGAGGCCCTGAAAGCACAGGCCCCCCCGCAGCCCGGAGGCCCCAAGGCAGGGGAGGCTCAGGCCTTGCAGTGATTTGCAGGACCTGGTTCCCAAGGCGCTGTTACGGCAACCAGCAGAAGTCAAATTGCAAGATAGTTCGCTTCCCCATTCCCACCCCTAATCCTCTTGAAGGCCATGGATGAGCACTGAACTGCGTACATGGCTGTGAAAGTCAGGGAGACGGAGACGGGGTGCGGCACTGAAGGTCCAGTGCTGCCCGCCCTGCCCTGCCCTGCTCTCCCTAGGGAAGAGCCCCGTTTGAATCATAACACAGGGCTGTCACATTTCTAGGAAACTGCAGCTAAAGGGAAAAGGTCCTGGCTGGTGAGTGAGACCAGCCTGGTTGTGTAGAGATTAGGACTGAAAGTGTTTCCAGCCAGACGGTTGGTCCCTGGCCTCCATGCCAGGATGCCGGGGCCACGAGGCAAGCAGATAAAAACAAAGACCAAAGCTGACCCTCGCACCTGAGGATAAACAACCCTGCTTCCCTGGATGGGGGCTATGGAAACAGGGAGTTCACCTCTGGAGAGGCCAGGGGTTTTCCATTCTCTTGGCAAGGAGCCTGGCGAACGTCCAGATCTGAGGCTCACTGTTTTGGGACCCAGCAGCCCTTTTGCAGGCGCTCCTGATTGCAGGGAGCAACTCTCCCCACCTGGCTACTGTCTCCCCATGTATTCCAGTACCCAAGATTCAGGGCCAGATTTGGGGAATACTACATTCTTGTGGTCTTTTCCCTCCAGCCCTGTAGAAAGAGGGACCCCTAGCCTACCCCCCACTTTTGTGCCAGCTATGCTGGGGGAGGTTCTACTTTGCCCGCAGTTCTCTGTTTCCTCCCAGCAGAAGCAGGGCTCGACATCCATCTCCACCTGCGCCCTTCATTATGCTTAATCTCCCTCGTGGGGTAGGCCTGTCTCGCGTACCTCTTTCCCAGGCTGGAGCAATCCCAAACCATCTCTCATCAGAGTGGGTGTAAATCCCCACAAGTATGTGGTAGACAAGTAGCAGCAGTGATAGTGTGGTGGTGCCCCGTATTGAAACAAGAAGTTTGGACTTGTGAGGCTGAGATCCTTTGTGCTCTCAAAATGGGACTGGCGGCTTCTCCTCCCTGGCATCTACTCAGCCTACTTTGCCAGCAGCCTGTCTGGTCCTGGGTGGGCTGCCTTATGGAAGGTCCAGCGCAAGTGCTACCCATTGGCTGACGTAGGATTATCTGGGGAAAAAGGAGGTCAATCCTGAAGGCTCCATACCCCCTGGCTTCAATCAGTTGTGTATGTAAACCAGTGGTTCTGAAACTTCAGTGTGTGTCAAATCACCAAGGCACTTGTTAAATACAGATTGCTAAGCCCAGTCCCCAGGAGGCCTGGGGTGGTGACTGAGAATCTGCATTACTAACATGTACCCCAGGATGGAATACTGGGACCACGTGTGAGCACCACTGAGCAAGAGTATAGCAAAGGACACCTAGGTGTGTGTCCTAGTCATACCACATTCCTGTTCTGTGATTTTGTGCTGTGAACTTCAGGTCCTTGTCCATTAAAGGTGGAGTAATGCTCAGAGGGTAGTGGAAGGATTAGATTACATCATATATTTGAAAGATCCTTTCACTGTATGTGGCAAATTGAACATATGCTTAGTTAACAAATATGGTATTTATTGAGTAGTTTATCTGATGTCCATTGGCTATTCTGCTCAATGCTGTGGCCTACTTTGGGCAGATCATAGATGAGGAGTCTGAGGCCCAATTCAACAGCATGCTTTCTGGATCTCAGTTTTCTCTGCCAGACAGCAAAACCTTTGGTCTACCACACCAGTGGCCCCTCTAGGTCCTTTCTAGAGGTTCAACTTTGCCAGGGGGACTAAGTCTTGGGAGGCAAACTGCATTTTTGATTCTTTGCCCACTCCTTTCCAGGACCTCCATCTGACATCCTGGGTACTTCTGCAGAGCAAAGACCATCAATCACCAGACTCCCTGGCCAGCTCTTCCCTAGGGAGAATAACTTAGAGCCCTGAGGTGCATGGTGATCTGCCCCCATGAATGCTCTATAATCATACTTCCCACTGAGGCTCTTCCATTCACCTTAGACTAGACAAACAGGATGAGTCATTCTCCCCAAATATGCCCTGTTTTCTTGCTGCCAGCCTTTGTTCGCAGAGATCTTACCACTAGAATACTTTCCTCTTGTCAAAGTCTTGTTCCTCCTTCAAAGTTCATCAGTGTCTATCTTTTCTACAAAGTCATTCAAAATTCTGAGCCATCTTGTCTATGTATGTACCTGTCTATCTACTTATGTGTGTGTATGTAGGTATCTATCTAATACAAGTAATTTTTGTATTTTTCTTCAACTGACGTTGAAGTTGTCAGGTATAAGACTAACAAACTCAGTTTATTTTCTTTGGTAATCAGACATTTGTGTGTGTATACATATATACATGTGTGCTGTGATCCACATTCAGAAATCTACTCATTTGCATGTTGACACATCTGCTTCTCTAATTTTCTTTTTTAAATTGCAGGATTTTTTTTTCTATTCTATATATAACACATAGGTTAGTAGAAAATGTGTAAAGGCAGTGAAAAGTAAAAGTAAAGTAAATGAAGAAAACAAGTTATTCATAATCCAAGTAAGCAGTATAAACGTTTGTTGGACTTCTTGAGAAGTCTTTCTGCCTATATTTATTCCAGATTATTTTGAGAAGAAATTAGAATAAATATTTCTGTGTCCTACTATTTTGACCTAGCATATGATCAACAGTTTGTTACCCCATTAAATATTTTTCTCAAACATTGAAAAACAATTAGTCCATGCTTTCCATTTATAGACATGCCAAAATTTATTTATCTCGTTGATGGACTCTATTTTTTCTGCTATAAATAATGTTCCTGTGATTATCCTTGCATAGTTTTTTTTTTT
>NW_004567135.1:10361517-10427473 GCF_000260355.1 Condylura cristata | reverse complement strand
GGGATCGAACTCATGCCAAAGTGGCTTTAGCTTCTTAGTGCTGTGCTTTAACCCGCTGCGCCACCAGGGAGGGCCCTGGGTCACTCTTTTTTTGCACTCGGTTGTACCACTACTGACCATCCCAAAGGTCTTGACCTGGGGAAACACCTGCAGTGCTCATTATAGAGGCTTCTATGAAATGTTTTTAGATTGGAGTTTCCCAAACTTCAGTTGTGCCTTGTTCGTGATTTTAACATTTTAGTGAAGTGAAAGCAGCATACGCACAGACATACAGACCTGTGATTTGTATTATCCAAGCCAGTCACACCTCTGAACAGTTAGGCAGATACAATTATAAAAATATTCAGGGTGTGCCCCGTTCATTGTCAAGGTCTGCATTAGGTGATGAAATGCCCTGTGCAGCTTACTTTGGTTGCATCCTAAGCAATAACAATGTTGAAATCACAGGTTTAATGGATTAATTATGTTTTTTGTAATACACCTTATAACTATAAGGACAGCCTTGACAATAAAATATTGTCAGCTGTTGGTAGTACCTTTACTAGCTTTTGGTAGTAATTGCATTAGATTTTTTTGAAATACTGTTTTAACTAAATGTTTTCCTTATGTTATAATTAACTGTGTATGTTTCTTCCTCTTAAGTCTAAGATTTCTAAGGTCAGGAATCATGTTTAGTACAGTGTTGAAGCTTAATAAATATTCTTCCTTTGGTTTGGTTTGGTGATGGGGTTGTAATCAATAGGAGTTAATCTATGTACTTCGCATAAATGAAGTCTCCAAAATCAGGATTATAAAAGGGAGAGCAATGTTTATAGGGTGAGGAAAGCTGCCTGCTTTAAATGTTGTGCCAGGATGGGAAAACAGTAAATCTTTCACATACTTTCTCCCTGTCCTTCTTGGAATAAATAACACATTTACAAGTTTAAGAAGTAGTCTTAATAAATAGGGCTAATAAATAGAGCAAGATTATTTAGCTCATGCAGAATTAAACCCACTATGATCATCTCATGAACTTTCCCATACCTCACAAGCATAGAGATATGAAAGTCATTTATCAGCAAATATTAGTTGAATGAGTGGACAGAACAGCTTAGCTTAGTCAATAGATGTTAACCACCCCTGAGAAGCCATCATCAACAACAATAAAATGGACCATCTACTCTTTATTCAGAACGTGATATACTCCAGGGTCTTTTTATGTGTCTTTCTTCCAGATTTCATGTGACTGCTACCATAATATGTTATTAGGGGACAGACACCTCCACCTGTCCTTAACTAAAACTCACTTTCTCCTCAGAAGACCATAAGTGACTTCGTTTCTGAGATGGATCAAAACTTAATGCGATCCAGGAAGCTGGATAGAAAGTTGTGGAAACTAATGGATAAGTGTCTGATCAACCAAGTAAATAAATAACCACAGGAAGGTGCGGGGATATATCAGAATAAAATATTTACTGAGAGAGAAATGGCTCTAATGAAGAAGGGGCAGGTACCTTACCACTCTTGTTACCTGTTAAAAACAAACATTTATTCCTCACCAGTAATTTCCTCCTCCTTAGTCCGACCTCTTTCTGAACCTTGCTTTCAAAGAGTCCTTAGCCTTTAACTCAGCCCATGAAAAACTTGTTCTTCAGATACTAAGAGTGAGCAGCACTATTTCTTTAGATATTAAGGTCCAATGAAAGTAAAAATAAGATGACATAAAAAGAGAATACAGGGCCTCCCTGTGGTGCAAGGGGTTAAGTCTCTGCACTATCAGGCTATTATCAGATACTGCAGCTTGAGTTTGATCCCCAGCCAGGAGCTGACCCACATGGCACAGTATCTGTCTCATCCACTACTCCCCTCAGCAGTGTATTTCAGTCAAACTGCCTGTTCTGCTCCCTATTCTGTGTCTGGATCTTCTCACCCTTCCCCCTCTCACCCGCATACACCTTTGGCCTGCACCCCAGCTCTTATCTGCATGAATAAGTAGATCTTAAAAGAGAGAGAGAGAGAGAGAGAGAGAGAGAGAGAGAGAGAGAGAGAGAGAGAATGTCAGAATGTCTTCTGTGGTCAGAAGACCTGGCTTGCAGTCCTAACTTGGTCCTAGTCTGGCTGAGTGACCTTTTGCCTATTACTCATGGTTTTCTTTCTTTCTTTCTTTTTTTACTCATGGTTTTCTTAACTCATTCATTTACCAAATGTTTTCCCAGTGGTTCCTGTATACCCTGCTGCCAGAGCCTGGGATATAACAATGAATAAAACAGGAGGTTGTGCTCTCCTGGGAGTTTATGTTCTAGTGAGATCACAATAAATAATCAATAAATAAACAGTGTAGCTATAGATAGTGAGCAGTGCTGTGGAAGAAATAAAACAAACAAGGAAGACAAATTGTGAAGTTTTCTTACACAGAGAGTGCAGGGAAGGTCTCCCTGAAGCCATTTGAGTCAAGACTTTAGTGTCCTAGAAGAAGCCAGCCCAGGGGGAGAGTATCTCAAGCAGAGGAACCAGCCAGCCCTGAGGTGGATCCACCTTTTGGACTGGGTGACAATCAAATCATCTGTGAAGTCATACTAGATGAGTGGTTTTGAAACAATAGTGCAAGTAATCCTAGAAATTTGAAGGGTGGAGGATCCAAGGGTAGAGATCCCAGTAGATTCCCAACACATGTGTACACAACACACACACACACACACACACACACACACACACACATGCGCCAGCCCCTCTTTAGTCTGAAGCATACATGGTGCTGCTTAAATTTTGATTGAAGATTCAATCCGAGAATCAAAAATTGCTAATTTCAATGACACTTCTCCATTCTGATTATCCCACTCAGTAGAAGTTTATCTTTCAAACTCTGTGATAGATCTAGAAGGACTGACCAGACTGTATTCAGTAGAAAAGCTGGGAAGGGCCAGCTCTCTTCTCACCAGAACATTCCAGTGTGGTGGGAGATTGGGATTCCTGATGATCTCCCAGTGTGTCCCAGTAGAGAGGAACACATGTTTCTGCCTCTTCTTGTGGATTAGACTGACTCCCTTTCCTTGCACTGTCTGAGTGAGACACTGCCTTACACAGGAGAGCTTTGTGGAGAAAGCTGAGGAATGGCTCCTTTTTTTCCAACCGGGAAAATGCTAAGTTGGCCAGCTGCCTCTCTTCCTAACCCCAAAACTCATATCTTTCCTTGTTTCCAGAGGACTGCCCAGCAGCTCTCAAATAAGTCTCTACTGTCTTGGGGTTTTCAGAAAAGTGCAGCATGGAATGTGAAATCATTTTCTGGTAACATGAATCTAATTAGCTCTTTGACTGACAAGGGGAAGCAGAGGCCAAGAGGGATTTAAACAATTCCTTTCTCACATATTTCAAAACAAGTGAAGAACCAGACAGGGAAATGGAGAGAAAGAGAGAATAAAGAAATAAAGCCTAGGGGCATTTGGACGAGGGTAAATAAGAAAGAGAATGGGGAAAAGGAGGCTAGAGGGAGAATATCAAGTGTCTGAAATATTAATCCTTTCTTTCCCCAACTTCATCTCTGCTCCCAATCCCCACCTCTCTCTGCCAGAAAGAACTTACCTGAAGGTCTATGGTTTCTCTTTCCGATTCCATCTTGCTGCCCTCAAGCGCCTCACACACCCGGGTGCTGGTCCCAGACTGTGTGGGCTACTCCGGGCTCTGCTGTCTGAGTCTGCTGCTTTCTTTGGGTGGGAGAGCACAAACAGCTGGCACTACAGACCTGCTATTCATCCCTCCCATGTGGGATGCCGTCTTGGGCTCAGCCTCAAGGGGACGTGCACACGTGTGTACACTTGTGTGCATGTGTGTGTGTGAGCATTCGCCTGAGGGTGGAACCTCAGAAGGTGTCCTGCTGAGTTGGCAGTCACAACTCTTTTCTCCAGGGGCTCAAATGCCCTCCAGGCCCAGAGAGGCCATCCAGGGTCACTCAGCCTGCTTTGAGCTAGTGACTTTACAACTGGCATGGACACTGTACAGATTTATCAAGGAATTTGAAAAACAGCCTGAGGGAGCTGTCTGACTTGAGATGGTGGGCCTTGGAGGGTACCCAGTCACGGGGTGGCCGCCTGCAGATTCGTAAAACAGAGGTTCAGACACTACTGTTGTTATTCTTCCCTTCGCTCTCTCCCACCTGTTTTTAACTTCCCCCAAATTAAAAAAAAAAAAAGTCAAGTCGTGTACTGAAGAGATCCCAAAGCATAAGCCTTAGTCTCCAAAGTGAGTAAATAATACATTATTGGGCAGCTGTTTGATACGCTCATTTTCTTTCTTCATTAGCTAGAAAGAGAGGAGGAAAAAGTTACACCTTGAGATTCTGTTTATGCCAGTAGTTTTCCCTCCTTTGAAAAGCAAGCTACCAGGCCTGAGTCTTTTTTTGGAGATAT
This sequence comes from Condylura cristata, assembly GCF_000260355.1. Classification (NCBI taxonomy): domain Eukaryota; kingdom Metazoa; phylum Chordata; class Mammalia; order Eulipotyphla; family Talpidae; genus Condylura; species Condylura cristata. The sequence goes on along the minus strand of NW_004567135.1, from coordinate 10,423,091 downwards.
TTTCTTTCTCTTGTTTACCTTACAGCCTGCAACTCTCAGGACTTGCTCCTGAAGCTAGTTTTAGACACCGCTTGTTTATGTGTGCGTGTGTGGCTGAGTCTGGGAGTGAGCATGGGGAGGGCTGTGGTAAAGGGGAAGGAATCCAACTGGGAGTTGACTAGGGGTGGGGAGGTGAGGAGAAGCAGGGCCACCCCACATTGATTCTCATCATGTGCAAATGTAACTCCCTGCAGCGGCTTTATTATTATTATTTTTTAAAATAACATCTAATGTCATTATAAGCCTCCATCGGGAGAGGGAAAGTTGGACAATGTGATGAAGACAACATTTAAGTCTAATCTTGAACATAGTTGGATTTCATTTCAAGCCGGTCGAGTTTCCAGAAAATGCTCAGTCTTGCAGCTTTGCACCCCTCCCCCATAATGGTGGTCCCCTAGGTGCATGGGAGAAAGATGTGGCTTAATATGCTTGGTGGTGATGAATCTGGATGTGCCCTGGGCCTGTCCATCTCTGCTGGTCTCTGCTACGGATCTGCTGTGGGTGGAGTCACCTCCTCCCCTTTATCCCCAGTTGTTGGCCCCTGAGGAGAGACTGTGCCTGCTGCTGGGTCTCTGCTTGCCTGGTGGCCTGTGTGTGTGTGGCCAGGATAACTCATGGCTCATCCTCTCTCTGCTCTAAAGGACTAGGGGTTCTCCCTTAGCAACTCTGCCACTGAGCTTCTGTGGTGTTGTGGCTACCCTGAGGCCTGCTCTGGCTTGAGGTGCTCTATCTCCGTGGTCCCAGCTCAGTGGTCCACCCCAGTGAGAAACTTGCAGAGCAGACCCTGGACTAAACCCCTGTGTCCTTTGGGTCCGTGGACTGACAGTCACTGGAAACGGGCAGCTGAACCCACTTTCAGTAGAGTTTGCTTTGATGTGGCTGAAGGAGTTTGACGAAGGAGCAGCCTTGGAGGTGATTTCCTTCAGACTACAAGTGAAACAGTAAGATCTAGAGCCCTCTCCTTTCTCAACATTCCTTGAAAAAAACCTACCAATAGAGCCCTCCCTAGTGGCACAACGGGTTAGGATGCAGCACTGCATGCTGGCCTCAGCGGCTTCCCAGATGATCCCCAGCCCTGTCCCGCCCACTGCTCCCCGCACCAGTGTACTTCGTGGATCTGCCTGTTCTGCTCCCCATTCTGTCTCTGGTGAAGTCTCTCACTACCCCTGCACCTCAGTTTTTGTATGCATAAATAAATACATCTTTTAAAAAAATCTACCAATAATCGCCATCATTTTCACCACCCCCTTTTAACAACACCCCTGTGTGCCAAGCACTCTAACGCTGCTCACTGCATTTTCAGAGTGGTTCTGTAGGGTAGATAGTGTTATATTTATCTATATAACTATAGTGTTATATAGTTGTTTTACAGGTGAGGTAACAGAAGCACAGGGAGCTTAAATTGCCCAAGGTTTCACCAAGATTTGAACCCAGGTAATCTGGGTAACTCCATGCTCTTCTCCATGAGTTTGGCTTATAGAGGAGAGATTACGACATAGGCTTTCTCTTCCATAATCCCCATTACCTAGGATCAGAGAAGGTAGGCTCTGTCTTCTTCGTCTTTCTGTTTGTTTGGAAAATGCCCTACATGGAAGTCTATGATAATCACTCAAAGAGGAAATAAATGACTACAATCTTCATTCAACAAAACCTAGTAATCAAACATAAACTGTCTTGCTGGGAAACCTTATTTGGGATGTCAGGAGCAAAACTATTTCTTTTTGCATTCTTGTTGTGACATTTCTAATCCTTCAGATAATATCTGAATCCATCTGACTGAATCAAGGGAAAATTGAACAAAAGGGAAAAACACCTAAATATCTATATCTATTAATCTGTATATTTGTGTGTGTGTGTGTATACTCATACACCCCTGTTAATAAGTTAATAGGCACATTGGTTTTAAAAGAAAACATTTATAATTGCCTTAACAATGGTTGTAGTTTGGCAAGATTTTTCTAGATCTGGATCTTTCCACACTTCATAGGTATCATTTGGAAGTAAAGAGCAAGGATTTGGAAAGTGGTTTATCTACTGCAACCCTGGACCAGGGATCAGCAGAGCTTTCCTGTAAAGGACCGGAAAGCAATTATATTTTCAGTCTTATGAGCCATATGGTTTCTGTTGCAAATCCTCAGCTCCGCTATTGTAGCAGGAAAATCACCATTGACTATGTGTAAATGTGTGTGCGACTGTGAGTGCCAATTAATAATAACTGACAAAAGGAGATAATAACTGACAAAAGGAGATAGTGGTTCAGATTTGCCCCCTGTATCACTGTGTGCTGACCTCTGATCTAGGGTATAGAAGGAAAAGAATGTAGAGTTCAAGGAACACCCCCATGTCTAATCTTTCAGACCAGGTTTTTTAAGTACAGTTTCCACTTGAGAGGTAACATCTGGGCCCCTACTGCAAGGATAATATGTTAAACACTGCAGGGCATAAAAATCACACCTGGGAGACACATGCCCAAGAAAGTGAAACTGAAGTGAAGAGTGTTCTGATATTTGGCTGTGATACCAAAACTATCGCTTACACGGTTTCTATTCTATCCAGAGGGGAAAGTTTCTATTTCTCTTTACAGTGAGGGTAACATTTGTACTATGAAGCTCAAGGGATATTTCTAGGGAAACTGCCTCTTGGAAGAATGTTTTTGAGAACACGCTTGAACTTATACACAAGTAAATACCCAGAGCAAGTTGGAAAATGGTCATGGAATGGAGAGAGGGGGAGCACAATGAACCCGTAAGGGCTGTGTGTCTATATAGGAGGAATGTAGTTAGAAGGTACTGAGTAATTCAGCAATAAGATCCTTCAATGTTGAATAGTGAGATAAGCCTTAGGGTAAAAACCAGGCGACCTGGGTTTTTCTGCGGGTGCTGAGTCAGCCTGCTCTTAAGCAAGTCACTGAACTTCTCTGACTCTTCCATTGTTCTTTGTGAAGCTGTCAAAAATGATGCCTACTAAGCTCCCTCCAGTTCTTTAATTCCGCTTCTGAGATGTATTTAAAGTAAAGATTTCTTGTGTAACATTGTAAGATCTCAGATAAGGGTGTGAATTTTAGTATGTGAAAGTTAAGGGTCCCCACTATTTGCGCAGTCATTCAGCCACTTCCAAAGTCACTACTCCAAAGCGTCCCCCTGCAGGATGAATGGAAAGGGAATGTTTGGGGGGGGGGGTCTACAGGGTTCGCTACCAGGCTAGGCATTAATGGAGGATCCAGGTTGGATTAGATTGGACAACTCAAGCAAGCACTGTCCGGGCCACTTTCTGCAATGATGGAAATGTTAAAATAATAGAAATGTCAAAAAATGTTTCCATCTTCACCACGCTGAACTGCAGCCATTAACCACATGTAGGTATTAGACATACAAAATGTGACCAGTGTGGTTGTGGTTGTGGGATATAAATTTTAATAGCTACACTTTTTTTTTTAAGATTTATTTATTCATATAGAACTGGGGTACAGGCCAGAGATGCGGAGGGTGAGAGGATTCACCAGAGAAAGAGTGGGGAGCAGAACAGGCAGATGATCAAAGTACACTGCTGAGGGGAGCAGCGGGCGGGTCAGGAGAGGTCTGCCTCGCCATGTGGATCTTCTCCGGGGCAGGCAGGGATCGAACTCATGGGGCAGAAGTGGCTTAAGCTTCTGAGTGCAGTGCTTTAACCTGCTGCGCCACCAGGGAGGGCCCACTACACCTTTTAATAGCTAGTAGCTACTATATTTGACAGAGGTATTCTAGGTGAAAATACAACACATTCAAAACATTGCTTAGAGTGACTATCCCACATTTAACTCTCCCATTCTGGCCACTCATTTCTTGATAGATGTTCATTAGACAAAACCTGACATAAATAGGAACTTGGGGCATACAACTCTCACGGGAATGTCCCTTGAGGCCCAAGGATGCTCTTGGTTGTGGTAAGTAAAATTCCCCTTCGCTCTTTTACATTCAGGGTAGGGGGATTTTAACTGTGTTGTGACTCACTGTTCAATGAATGATTAAGATTAATGATTCAAAACAGAGCTTCCTTGTGTTGCATGGAACATTCTCACCTCATACCTCTGAAATAAAGTTAAAATTTGCCTTGCACTTTCTCAGTGACTTAAAGGAAGATAATAGCTGATCTCTTCTTAGTAATAGGAGAAAGGTCAGTGGCTTTTGAACTTTTTAAAACAAGGGAACCCCTTTCTTAGAAGAAATCCACTGAAAGCAGGTTCAGGTGAAGCGCCTGGGATCCTTGATTCCCACCCACTCCTGCCCACACATCATCCTCTTTCTCAGAGTTCCCTGTAAAGAATTTCTTGGTGACCCTTGAATTCTGGGCAGGTATCATGGTTTAGAAACCGGTAAGGGCCTATGGGTGTTTGGAACTGGATAATCAGAAGTTACACAAAATTGTGCAGTTTCTCATGTCTAAAAACTGACATTAAACAAACAAACAAACAAACAGGAAAAGGACTCTTTAAATCACAGTCAAAATTATGGCCACTTTCCTATCAGTTGCTGGGAGACAGGTGCACAGGTCTTGTTTGCTGACAACGTATCCTTCAGACAAAGATATTGAGTGCTACTCCCACAGCCCACTTCCCAAAAATCAAAAAAGGCTCCGGTTTGGGGTGTGGGGAGGATAAAGCCAGAAGGTGCCATGGGGAGCAGGTGCAGGGGTAAAGGACAGTGTGGGGGCTGGAGGGAAGGGCTGGGGGAGGAGGCTCAGCCAGCCCACAAGTCGCATTCTGAGTTTGGAACTTAGAGTTCAGAGACTCAAAAACTCAAGATGGATGTGCCAGTCCAACTGTTTCTGATGGCAGAGGTAGCTTTGTGGGGAATTCTAATTAGAGAATTAGAAGCTAAGTTTCCTGGTTATCTCTCTGACTGTGGGAGTGTGTGAACACTGACAGGGGGAGAGCTGTTCACTATTTCAAAGTACTTTCTTCATAGTTTATTTCACTTGACCCTCACAATGAGCCAGTTGCAATTTATAAATGAGAAATTAAAACCAAAGTGACCTCAAGATCACAAGGCACCAAAAGAAAACTCAAGTTTTCTTTTCCCTTTTCTTCATCTGCTATTATTTAGCACAACTACTAACACACACTCCAGTGTGATATATACAATAGGGTCTCTCTCTCGCCTCTCTCTCTCTTTCTCTCTCTCTCTTTCTCTCTCTCTCTCTCTCTCACACACACACACACACACACTCCCTGTCATTATTTCTACCCATGGAGTAGAATTGAATGAGAGATTTTGAGACTCTTGATCTTGCTATTTACTATTTGTGAATATGTGTTTTAAACAGACTTTATTTTTAGAACAGGTTTTAGATTTACAGCTCAGTTGAATCCACAGTACAGAGAGTCCCCAGATACCTCCTGGTACAACCCGCTGGCTCCCCCACTATTAAAACTGGGAATCTAGTCTGTACATTTGTTACAATTGATGAAGCTACACTGACACATCCTGATCGCCCAAAGTCCACAGTGTACCCCAGGAGTCTTCCGTGGTATGGTACCTCCTGAGTTTTGACTAACTGCGCTTTGGAGCAAGTTACTTTGATTCCTTTCTCCCTGTTAAAATGAAAGTCATAGTACTTAATTTTTAAAGATTATTGTGAGGACCAAGCTAAATCAGATCATGAATGTAGAGCAAATTATCTGTCTGGCACAGAGGTAAGAACTCAGTAAATAGGAGCAATATTAATTTTCAGATGCATATCGTGAGTGTAAGCCTGACTATTTGATCCTCCTCAGTCTCTCTTTTGTTCTCCTTCCCCCCACTCTCTTGTTCTCCTTTATCTCAGCCCAGAGCGTTTAGCCTGAGCCTAGATAATTCCGCCACAGAAGAGTTCTACAAGTTCTTTAAAGATAGTAGTTCATGAAGACTTTCTATCCTGCTGAGTGAACCTTGAATTACAAGTTTGGTTCTTGCAGGATAAAAAGTTAGTGAAGCAGGGATAAAGTGCATTTGTGTCACAGAACTTTTGATGTGAGCCATAGGATAGAAGAGTTCTGGTTTGGACTAGAAGAGAAGCAGAAGGGAAAGAGAAAATGCAGAAGGGAAAATTCAAATATGAGCCGGAGCCACTGTGAATGTGAAGTAAAAAAACCTTTTCAGTGGAACTTTGTTAAAGGACACCTTCAACACAAACAGACAGCAAGGTGTATGCAAATAGAATTATTCCATGTGTTTCTACCCTTTTCATGCACTCTGTTTACCTTTTGCTACCTTCACTGAGGGCAGCTGAGGGAAATTAAAAGGAGTAAAACACCAGCAACCCTCAGTTTTTCTTCTTAAACCTGAAAAATCTTTCTGCCAAACTCAACACTACCTTGCTGTTCCTATGACATTTACAGTCTGCACAGCCGTGTTTATATCACTGTTTCATATATGACTAGCCTGCAAGCCTTTTGACAGGGGGCCCATGGCTTATACTTCTCAATCTCCTACAGCAATCAACACATGCAGATGAACACAGAGCAAGGATCCTGGGCTTTCACGGGGAGCCCCCCTCTTCTATACAGCTTAATGCTGCTTCCCGAAAACAAGACAGATACCCACAGAGATTCTGTTAGAAAAACTGTGGGTAACTCAGACCCAAGTGAATGGGATACAAAACTGTAAAGGCAGTTAGTTTCCTGAGCACTTGGTCATAATGTGACATCAATTGTTTTGTGATCTTAGATGAGTCATTTCCTATCTGTACCTTGGTTTCGCTCATCCACAAAATGGAGACAGCCACACTATAAAGGAATACATATTTACTTTCTTTTTCCTGATTAAAAAAATACATGTTCGTTATGGAAAATGTAGGATAGATAAGAGAATAAGAGGTACAATGAAAAACACCATTAAAACCACCCAAAAACTTTTCCCTTGAGGTGTGTGTGTATGTGTGTTCACGTGTATACAAATTAAGGGACCAGTTACATAATTTGGAGGGCCTGGTGCAAAATGTGATGACACCAGCAAAGAATTAAACCAAGTATGAAGAGAACCCCTGCAAGTTTGGGGCCCTCAGTGAATGCAGTCTTATGTCCCTGAAGCTGATTCTTTGTGTCCCTTACTCAAAGAATAATGCAGCCATTAGTAGAATGCTTTGCACCAGCTACTGCACCTAAATTAGTGGTAATTTAATTCAACACCTCTAACATAAGTGTAGATCTTCCCCCATTGCCTCTATTTTGTGGGCAACTGGGGTTCAGAGAGTTGAAGTAACTTTTTTACATTTATATAGCTAGTAAGTAGAGACTACATTCATACCTTAGTCTTTCTGATTGCCAGGTCCATTTTTTTTTAAGATTCATTTTTTATTTATTTATGCATACAACTGGGGTACAGGCCAGAGGTGCAGGGGGTGAGCGGATTCACCAGAGACAGATCTACTGAAGTACACTGCTGAGGGGAGCAACAAGGGAGACAGGAGAGGTCAGCTGTGCCCTGTGGGTCAGCTCCCTGGCCAGGGATTGAACTCAGGCGACAATGGCTTACGATAGCTTGATAGTCCTGAGACTTAACCCCTGCACCACCAGGGAGGCCTTGCAAGTCCATGCTTCCTCCAACTACAGTATACCACCTCTCGTACTAACTTACAAATTAATGAAATATTATAATAATAATAAAAGGGATATTATATTGTATATAAAATCTTATATTGTTTTTTTTTTCCATTTTCTATATCATCAAAGTTGTTTTCCTCTTTGTATCTTACTTCTTTTGGACTACTATAACATAATGTTACCAATTAGATAGCTTATAAAAAACAGAGATTTCTGGCTAACAGTTTTGGAGGCTGGAAATCCAAGATCATGGTCAGGTGAGGATCTTCCAGGTTGCAGACCTTTCATTGTAACTCACGTGGTAAGAGGAGCTTGGGAATTTTTGTAGGGTTTCTCTTATAAGAGCACCAGTACTGTTTATAAGAGTTCCCAGTCACTTCCCAAAGATACCACTTCCAATACCCTCACCTTTGGGGGTTATAATCTCAATATATAGGAATTTGGTAGGTGATGCAAGCATTCAAGCCATAAATACCGGGGAAAGATAGTGGTTATTTGTGAGAAATAGTGAAGCTCCAGATGATAAAGCATTGAAAATATTTCTGCTACAAGCACCAAAGAGCCAAAGCAGGAACTTATGTAACCATAAAGACTTAGATACCCTCATCTGATAACTAGAACATAAATATCTCACGCTCACTGCTCAGAGTGCCTTCTATATGGAAGAAGAGATCTTTGCAAAAGAACACTTTTGTCAAATTTCACATCCTACAATTTTCAAGGTGAAAGTTATTAGGGTTCATTTCCAAGCACAAATAATATTAGATATGGAATACAATTTTTAGTCCCCCCCTCCTTAGACACACACACTCAAATATCCCTGTGGGGGGTTTTAACAGCCTCCCCTTTGGAAGTCACATGTAAAAAAGTCACTTCGGAAGCTAAAACTAAAAACCTTCCTCTATACTATGCCAGGCTTTGGGAAATTGACTTGAATCTCACTAGTCACTGTAGCATGGAGTTCTAGGAGCTACTTCAGCAGTGTAAGGAGGAAAGGACCCATGCGGCCATTCCCAAAGGAAGTTCAAAGGCAAGAGCCACATTTAGTTCAATGCAAATTAGAATTTCTTTGGAGTCCTCCATTCCTCCATGAAAATTGCAGTCCTATTAGTGATCTCTGACGTCTGGGGGAGGAGGAAAGCTCATCACTGTTCAAAATTCATTTCCTCCACGTGTCACATGTTTTGTTGGTGGTGGTGAACTGTGGTTAAAAGGAAGACAGTTAAAAGGAAGACAGCTTACTTTTAGGGGAAAGAAAATCCTCTTCCCTCCTCATCCTCTACAGAAAGTCTCTGAACTATAATTGCCTGTTGATTTTGATTTTTTACTTTATTACAGTTGTTTTGTTTTTTTTTTTTTACTCTGATCCCTCTACATTCACAAAATGCAACTACAGTTTTAAGGGTGTATGAGGGAAAGAGAACTCAGGTCACAGTTCATCCCTGAGTCTTGGGAAGCTGAAACCGTAAGACTCTAGTCTGAGCCCAGTTTCTTCTTTAAAACAGCTGGTGATGTCACCCCCCACCCCCACCCCCCCCCCACACACACAAGAGTGAAGGGCTTTGGGGGAGGAAAAATCCCTCTTCATGTGATGTTAGGAGTCTACTCATTAAAATGTATCTTTCTAGATATCTCTGTGTCCTTTGTAGATTTGCATTCTTCACCCAATGTTGTAAGAAGAGTTACAGTAAGAAACGACATTCTTACTTTAGATATGAGCAGTGCAGTACAGAGTATTTTGTCCTCAATCCCTGTGCTCTGAGGATTCCCATCAGCAATGTAACCCCAAGAAAAATCGCATGATCGGACAAGACCTTCTGGGTCCCGTGTGCCCTGCCTTGCCCTGATCTGGCATAGAGCTCCATTTCCATGTCACAGAAGAGGTTGCAAAACTTGCCTGCCCTCGACATTGGCTAGCAGCGGTCAAGGTCACATTCTTGTCTTTATACACGAATCCTTGTGCAGTGTATGATTTCTGTGTGCAGTGCACCGCCACCATAGTGCTTTGTGCTCTTCCCACCCCTGTGCTGATGATCCTCTTCCCTCCTCGTCCTCTACAGAAAGTCTCTGAACTATAGTTGCCTGTTGATTTTGATTTTTTACTTTATTATAGTTGTTTTTTTTTACTCTGATCCCTCTACATTCATACATTATTTGGTTCCTCTACATTCCTCCTATCAGTGAAACACATAGGTGTCTTTTTGCATCAACTCTCTTGCGTTCTGTTCTTTGCACCTCGAGTAATGCCAGGCATGAAAACCTACTCCACAACACCCCTGAACTCGGTCGAGCCACTGTGTTCTTGGCGCCTTCTGGTCTCTGCTCCATCATGAGTGCTTTATCTCTGCACTTCTCAGTCACAGCCATGGCCCCTTCCTCCCCCATCCTGGGTAAACCTGTAGTTTTCTAGCACTTTCAACTTCACTTTGAACAGTTGACAAATGGGAAAGACCCTTAGACTTTTTCAGCCTTTGATTTCTCCCTTGACTTGAAGTGAACACCTACTTGAGAAACCGAGAATCCTTGTCATCACAAAGGGTTAGGTTCTGCTTTGGTTTTGGTTCTCATTATGCATTTTAAAATCTTAAGATGCCTACGGTAGAATATTTGGAGATGAAAGAAAAGGGGGAAATACTGTAAATTATTTCATGAGCCTCATGTATTTCTCCACATAGGCTATTTTAATAGTGATGATGTTTTAGGAAACATTTGACTCTCCACTTCTATCATTACCACACTATTTTTGCAGTTAGCATGTCTTTGAAGCTCATGTTCCCTTTTTAAGACACTACTGCCAATTCATGAAGACAGGCAGCCATTGACTATTCTGCCTCATCTGTCAGAGAGTAACCACAAATCCAGTTTCATTTAAAGGACTGGTCAGCTTATTTCAAACAGTTCTGTTATCCAGTAGGTCAAAGAAGGCCTCTATGAGGAGAGCATTTGAACTGGCTGATCTTTGGGTAACAATAACTGTGCTCAACCAAGCACAGCCTTGTACAGATCTGACCATTTAAAAATTCTTTGCCACTGAGGCAAATACAGAATATGTCCTCTGTTCAGAGAAACGGTTCCTTAGAGAGAGAAAGAGTGTATTAATGCTTCGATAAATTTAGAAGAACTCTGTAACTTAGTTTAAAATTTTCTAGGGTTTATACACACAAAATTTTAGATAGAAGTGACTTTAGTAGAGGTGGTGAGTGCAGGTGGTGATATATAGGTGAAAGATATAGCAGAATCACCTAAAGATGGATAAATACAGAACAGATGCAGTATTTGATTCAAAAATATATAAAGAACTACTATAAATCAATGGAAAAATCATAACATGGGAAAGAAATGAGCAAAAACTGAATTGATAAAAGATAGAAAATGAAATTCAGTTGTTAAATATGAAAAAATATTCCATTTCACTAAGAATCAGAGACATGCAACTAAAACAACAGGGATACTTCTTCACACATATAGGATTGGCCCAAAGTAATTAATTGACAATAGCAAATGTTAAAAAGAATTTTCATAAACATCTGATGGAAATTACAGGATACATTTTGGAGAATAATTTGGCAATATTTAGAAAAATTTTCAATGACTGTATACTAAGACCTTGTAAGCCACTTCAAGGTCGTACTCCAAGAAGTGTTTCTCAAATAGGATTCTTCTGGATCACAGAACACAGACAATTGTTTGAATGACTATTTTCTGAACTGTCCCAGGGCTGGCACACACTTAGCATCATTCTGGGTGCATAAAAAAAAGAGTTAATTCATTAGTTACTGCTGGACAACTTGCCAAACAGAATCACAGGCATGATAAAAAAAAAAAAATAGGGGAATGGTGACTAAATCGCAGTATAATGCTAGTATGGAATTCTACATAACTGTTTGAATAAATGAGCCAGATTTATATTTGTAGATAAATCCTGAAAACACGATGCTGATTTAAAGAAATTGTAGGACCTTATACAAGTATAATATCATTAAAACTATTTTATAAATACACAACTTAAATGTTAATTCCCCTATGTCTATTTTGTAGTAAAAATATAATATAGGGCCCTGCTTCTGAATAAGGAGGGAAATAGATCTTTGGAGAGAAGCACAGGAGACAGATTGTCCTCATTCATGAAGATTCTGTTCTATTCATGAATATTCTGTCTTTCCTTCTAAGCACACATGAGGACTTTACTTACCTACTTTGAAGTTAGACACCACCATGACTTACCAAGACCAATAAAATGTGAGTGGAAGTATTATCTCTGGGTGGAATTTAAGAATCATATTCACAATTTATGATGTTCTTTTTCATTTTCTTGTAACAATTAGCATTTGGTTCAGACGTCATTACCTCTGGGTCATGTGGGAAGACAATTTCCAAATCCCAGAGTCCCTCAGTGATAATGAGGCAGGACTGAGAAACTAGAGTCGGTTATTTTTCAGCCACTGTAGTTGTGGGATTTTTGTACATTTGTTACTACGTTGTAGCCACACCCATCCTAACTGATAACAGCCACTCCTCTAGACCTGAATGAGTAATGTTTTGTTTCGCCTATTTACTTTTCAGGTCTAAGAGACATTGATATCGTTTGTTCATTTTGAATAGCAAGTCCATGGGTGTTATATTAAACTATTTTTTGGTATTAAACAATCATCTGGAATGATTTTACACAAGACATTTGATTTACAGGAGGTAGGGGTAATGGTGAAGCCATAGCATACATATATATATATTTTAAAGATTTATTTATTTATTCATATGGAACTGGGGTACAGGCCAGAGATGTGGAGGGTGAGAGGATTCACCAGAGACAGAGAGGGGAGCAGAACAGGCAGATCGATGAAGTGCACTGCTGAGGGGAGCAGCGGGCGGGTCAGGAGAGGTCTGCACACCATGTGGATCTCCTCTGGGGCAGGCAGGGATCGAACTCATGTGGAAGGGGCTTTAGCTTCTTAGTGCTGTGGTTTATTTAACCACCTGCGCCACCAGGGAGGGCCACCATAGCATATATTTGAATTAAACTCCTCAGATGCGTTTGATAGGCTTCTCTGCCTCCTCTTTAATCTAAAGGTTTAGTAATAAATAGCTTACTCTTCATCACAGATCAATACAAGTCCCTCCTGGTGGTGCAACAGGCTAAAAGTGCAGCATATGAAACTGTCTGCAGGAGTTCAATCCCCAGCCAAGGAGCTGACCCACATGGTGCAGCAGACCTTTCCTGACCTGCTCGCTGCTCCCCTCAGCAGTGTGTTTCAGTCAATATCTCTGTTCTGCTCCCCACTCTGTCTCTGGTGAATCCTCTCACCCCCTGTACCTCTGACTTATACCCCAATTCTTGTGTGTATAAATAAATAGCTCTTAAAAAAATGGTCAATAAAAAATAGGGCCACTGGCCTTGCTATAATAATCTCAGCTCCACTCCAAACTTTTTACAGGAAACAGTCCTATGAAGATTTTCTGCATAACTGTAAAGTCACCAACCAGGATATTGCACATATGTTGTGCAGGTCTATGTGACAAAATTTTGGGGCATATAATAGTAAATTCCACAAAGCCATTGGTTCTCACAAAACACTTTCCTTGGTTTTTGCCAACCCCTCAACTTAGTAGCCATCCTACTACTCCACACAGCTGACAAATGAGTGGAGTCCCCACAAGAATGATGGTGGATCTTTTTGTTTGGTTAACAAGCAAGGTGAAAATGAAACCTTACTCTTTTGTCAAAGGCATGAGGAACTCCTTTGCTGAAAAATTTTCTTAGTCAAAATTTTCTCTTGCCAGTGTTCGACTTACTAAGATACCACTTCTCCACTATACTTATATCACCTTGGCCCTTTCTTCCTCCTCCTTTCCTCCTAATTTTACAAGTTTCACTTCATTTATTAGTATCCATTAGTTTTTGTAAGCATCTTACTTTGTTGAATTGTCCACTATGTAAATGTCTATTATTTATTTATCTTTGCCAGTCTGATTTGCTTTACCTCAGATAATTTCCATGGACTCCTTTCATTTTGCTGTACATGGCAACATTTCACCTTTCTTATGACTGAATCATATTCCATGGAGTGGATATACCACATTTTTTTATGCAGTCTTTCTTTAGGCTGCTTTCATATCTTAGCTGTTGTAAATAGTGTAGTGATAAAGTTCAGGGTAGAGTTTTTTGAGTTGATGATTCACATTCCTTGGATAGGAGCCTAAGATGGGCTGGCTGGGTTAATGTTATTTCTTTTTTCTTTATGCACACAGAACTGGGGTACAGGCCAGAGGTGCGGAGGTGGTGAGAGGATTCACCAGAGACAGAGTGGGGAGCAGAACAGGCTGACTGATGAAGTACACTGCTGAGGGGAGCAGCGGGCGGGTCAGGCGAGGTCTGCCGCACCATGTGGGTCCCTCCGGGGCAGGCGGCAATCGAACTCATGCTGAAGTGGCTTTTGCTTCTTAGTGCTATGCTTTGACCTGCTGCGCCACCAGGAAGTTCCTCAATGTGATTTCTGTATTCAGTTTTTTATGGTAAATTCAGCTCACTTTCTATTGCGGTTGCACCAGTTTACGTCTCACCGCTAGCATAAGGTGTGATTCCTCTTCCTCTCCATCATCGTCAGCCCTCATCTGGGATCTTTTTACTATGTGCCACTCTGACATGCATGACGTGATATCTCATTGTGGTTTTAACCTGCATCTCTCTTATGAGAAGCAATTATGAACATTTTTTCCATGTATCTATTGGCCTTCTGATTAGCATCTTTGGTGAACTGTCAGCTTAGATCTGCTGCCAGTTTATTAATTGGGTTGTTTGTTTTTCTTTTGTCAAATGCATTTTTTATATATCTTGGATATCAGCTCCTTGTCAGTTATGTAATGTGTAAATATTTTCTCACCTCCAGTAGAGTGTCTTTAATTTACTCATAGTTTCTCTCACCATGTAAAGATTTTTAATTTGAAGCTGTTCCAATTGTTTGCTTTTGCTTTTATTTTCCTTGCCATAGGGGCCAAAAATCCAGAAATACATTTGCTATTGATGTCATAGGACATATCACCAATATTTTCTTATATATACTTTATTGTTGTGGGTTTTATATCCAAGCATTTAATATATTTGGAATTTATTTTTATGCCTGATAGTAAAAGGTGATCCACCCTCATTCTTTTATATTTGGCCTTCTAGTTTCCCAGCACTATATATTAAAGAGACTCTCTTTCCCCATTATGTGGTCCTGGTTACTTTATCACAAAATATTGCTAAGTATGTGAACTTCTTTCTGGGTTTTCCATTCTGTTCTGTTGATCCAGATGTCTATTTTTATGCCCATGCCACATTGTTTTTAGTACAGGTTAGATTTATTATTTATGCATACAGAGCTGGGGTACAGGCCAGAGGTGTGGGGGTGGTGAGAGGATTCACCACAGAACAGGTAATTGATGAACAGGCAGTGGGGAGTGGGGAGCAGAACAGGCAGATGGATGAAGTACACTGCTGAGGGGAGCAGCGGGCAAGATAGGAGAGGCCTGCCGCGCCATGTGGGTCACCCCCTTGGCGGGGGATCGAACTTGTGCTGAAGCCACTGTGGCTAGCTTGACAGTGCTGTGTTTTAACCCATTGTGTCACCAGGGAAGGCCCTGTAATATAGTTTAAAGTTAAGTAACATGATGCCCCCAGAGAAAAAATTTTTTAAGAGAATTTAGTTCTTAATTGTGGAAAATTGTTAGATACGCAATACTTTTAGAAATTAACTTTCTATCAATATTTTATTTGGCAAAATTACAAGTAATAACCTTGCTTCTTTTTAAAATTTCAAAGAAAAAGCACACATTTTTAGAAGAATTAAGGAAGAGTTGAAATAGTACACGTTAGCAGTCATGTGACCAAGACAGGCTGTGGAGGTAGCCAGTTCCTCAGGCATGTAATGGCTTGGGATACAGGAATGAAATTTTTTTTTGTAACTTGTTTCCCGTTTTGTTATGATTGCCAGGAAACTCCGAGACAAATACATACTCAGTATATATGGTAGTCTTCCTGGTTAGCTTCCTCTTACTTTAAATAATCCTGATACTGACTTTAGTGTATGTCCTTTGTTTAAGCTATCACAAATCTCTATGGGGAAACAAAAGTAAAGACAGCATGAATCCTTTCTGTCGTGCTGCCTCCTTTCAAGCTCTCTGTGTTGACAGTACTTTCTTTTGCCTACTGCAAGGGAACTCCAGCTGCAGGAGTGGCTTTTTCTTCAATCCCAGCTTGGCCTTTTTTTTTTTTTTTAAAGATTTATTTATTTATGCATTCAGAACTGGGGTACAAGCCAGAGTTGCAGGGGCAGTGAGCGTTCACCAGAGACAGAGTGGGGAGCAGAACAAGGAGATTGACAAAGCACACTGCTGAGGAAAGCGGAGGTCGAGACAGGAGAGGTCTGCTGAACCATGTGGGTCACCTCCGGGGAGGGGGGTCAACTAGTAGTGAAATATCCACCATCGGGCGGTGGATAGCTTGCTGCAGTTTAAACCGTTGCTTTACCAGAGAAGGCCCATTCTGCCTCATTATTTCTAAAGCAGATGTTTCCACAACTCTCTTCCTTTCTGTCCCACACAGTATTTATACTAAACATACAAATGAGAAATACAGAATCAAGATAGTTCATAGGACTCAGTAAAACAACCAAGCTGTCAATTAGAGCAAAGAAATCACTTTAGTGGTTAAAAAAATAAAAAATACCTAAAACCAGCACTATGCCAAAAGACAGGATGTTTCTGTTCCATTTCTAGGAGAGTCATTGTTTCTCTGGACTCTGCCTCGGATTTGGCTTCTTTTCTGTATAATGTGACAATTCTTCCAGTTCTCTCTATCAGTGTTTTATTTTGAAAAACTAGAAAGAATTGCTTACTTATATTTTAAGTTCTCAAAGTAAAAATAAAATACACACATTTTAAAATATATTTTTAAAAAGAGTTTAAAAAGAACACATGAGGAAGTATGTGAATGAAGACAGGCTGTGGAGATCAGCAACTCAAGCATGTAATGGCCTGTGATACAGGAATGAAATCTTAGTTTCCAGGGTGGGACCACCGTGATGTGGGGGTTGGAAGAATTTCAGGCACAGTTATTCTTCAACATTCCAAGGGCAGTTTGATTTTTATGTGGAGGGAAATAGAAGAATAGAGTTCATGCTAATGTGATCAACTATCTCCCCATTTCCAAGCTAGTCCTCTACGGAAATGTACAGTCAGAATCATTAAGTAGGTGTCCCTACTGGCCAAATCTGGAAAAGTAAGGAACTGGTGTCTTGCTATTGGAGAATCTTCATGCATAGTAGCATATAAGAGGTTGAGGAGCCCTGCATGAAAGAAACCCTATTTTAACTTTGTTGAATCCAGTGTCCCAGTTTTCTTTGAGCATGAAATTCTTTTTCTGGTCACATGTGTGAACATGTCAGCATGGGGATATGCACGAAAGCAGTGTCTTGGCCTGTGAATCGGAAATCCTGGACTCTTGTGTATGGCTCTCCCACAGTGTTGTTGAGTAAACATATTAGCTGCAAGGGTCTTGCTTTCATCATCTGAAAAATGATGTCCACACTTAATAGGTATCAGGTAATGTCTGTGAGAACTTGGAATATTTTGGGAACTAGGTTCTACAGAAACAATAGCACTATCTACCATAAAAGGATAACAAGTCACATCTGTAGAGATCTATCTGGATCTAGGCAATGATCCACAGTTAGTTTTCCATCCTGGTGCTAAAGGAATTCAAAGCAAGTCATTCATTCAATTCAAGCAAAGTCATTTCACATTGGTGTCTATTTTGGTGTCTATTTCAAATATAACATGAGAACAGAAACAAATGAGTAACATGGTGAAGAAGTAGAAGTTACAGTAACGATAATAGTTAGCAGCTACTGAGTACTTACTATGTGTCCTCATCAAATTCCTGAGGAATAGAAGCTTATTATGACACTTTTGAAATGAAAAGACATTAAATGTCTTGTCAAAATCACACTGGTATGACAGACTTCAAATCCCACACTACACTAATGCTTTCTAACATGGTACACATAAGATGATGTTAGGTGGGAAAAAGATAATTTAGTATCTTAATAGTTTTGCATTTTAATATTATTAGAAAAAAAAGGTTTAACAGACCTGTGGTTTCCTTAATGAATATTATAGATGAGGGTAAACATAAAGTAAAAATATAGATAATAGCTAGGCTTTTAGAAATTATACGAAGATGACTATAGTAAAGGTAGTTTGTGGAAATGTCAAAATCAAAAAGATAATGTGATAGTAACTGAAGTTGTGGAATTGCTACAAAACTGTCACTACCTCCCAACAGAGAACGTATGGGCAAAAAGCCAGAGATCAAGTAGATTCACTTTAACAAGGCTTTGAGGTCATTTCTGTCCCCAGCCAATCCTCCACGTTCTTCAGAAGGAAGTGCATGAGAGGAAATGAAGTTCTATGAACACTGAACGCTGGTAACCGTTGCTGTGTTGTCTGAATGGGGGTTGGTGGTGGGGCCGAGGAAAAGATCTACAGTTTTGAGATTTGATTCAGGGAAAATCACATACCGACAAGCATGACCTCCTCCAGAGAAGGAAACAAAGCCTTCAGACCCTTGGCAACTCCCCTGGCCACACGCAGCTGCCTGGGTCATCTTTGAGCTTTGTCAAGAGGGGAGGATCTTAGTCAAGGCTTCTTGATTGCAAAAGACATCCACTCAGCTGGTGCAAGCTAAGATAGAAGGACTTGCTGGATTCCTCATAGACCACAAACATATATAACCAGGAGTGTGAATCAAGGCCTAAGATTGTCTTTTGAATGTCTCATCTCTGAGACTCTGCTTTCTTCACTGTTAGCATTTGTTTTGTTTTGTTTTTGCAGCTTCATCCTCCCTTGAAGCTATATAAGACATGACCATGGGTTCCTTAGCCTAGATATATCCCTTCAAAATTTAGATGCTAAAGGAAGAACACCAGTGTTTGGGGGTGACTTCTAAACTGCCATGAGAGTAGGTTTGGCCTGACTTGAGCTTGGAGTTCATTTCCATGTGGTGTATTACTGCCTGGATATAATGGTCTCTTCTGAAATTTGGCATCTTCTCACTGGTTGGTATTTGGTTGTGTGAGTTCTAAAAGATAAGATTTGGGTCAACTTTCATGAAATTATGCTCTCCAGCTTTCCTGGTCTTTCAGTTTGGCAAGTTGTGTTTGATGCTATTTGATGTTTCTGTTAAAGGTTTGGATTTTTTGCATTGGTATAGCAATGTTTCTTGAATTGTAACAACTCTGGTCCCCTTGAGATTGAGGAAGATGGACACTGATAGGGTGAAGAATCTATCACTTGGGATATAAAGTGGCTATGGAGTATCCCCTGGGTCTGTCCAGGGTGCATGGGGAACTGCTAAAGTGATGTGGACTATAATTATGATGATAGCAATGGTGATCAAAGAGAGGGTGAACCTCGCAAAAAGACGTAAGAATGTAGATAGAAGCACAGCAGACATTTCCATGCAGTAAAAAAAAGAATCTTGAACTAAGTATTCAAGAACTTGAGTTCTAGACTTGGATTAGTCTCTTAGTGATCTCAGACCAATGACTTCACTAAATGATCATCCTAATTTATAAAATTTGGGGTGATTCTCTTAGTCAGAAAGTTCTATGACCCTATAGTCCATAATGTTATGCCTGGAAGTAAAATAGGAGTTGGAGTAAATGGGGTGAGTAGAGCTAGAGAATGAGAAAGGCCCGGCTTCTTAGAGGAGATGAAAAAGAGATTTGAAAGACTGAGACAAGGCTTAGGGGAGTAGGGAGGGCCTGAGATAATGCAATGAGACATACAACCTGGAGAAAGAGCTCTACATCAAAGGTGAGGCGGGTAAAACCATTGTCGTTTCTAGGTCTCAGCTTCCTTCAGTTTTGTTTTTCAGAGAAGATTGCAGAGGGAAGGAAATGGCAATCGGTTCTGTCTAGCTGAAGCAGTTTGATTCTGAGTGTAGAAAAAGTTAAGCTAGAGTGAGGCAGGCTATTGTGGTATCTTGAAACATGTATCAAAGAATTTCCCTGACTTAGAACAGGATTTTAATGGTTTTTACCATTAAATGGTAAAAACCATTAAAATCCCTCTGGTTTTTATTTATTTATTTTTAAAATCCCTCTGGTTTTTACCATTAAAATCCCAAGATTGCAGCCCTCCCTTCCTCTTCGTACGTGTCGGTTAACCCCTGGAACATTATCACTGCTTAGGGGAAAGAATCAAGACAGGGACTAACCAATTTTCACATTGGCAGCAAAAGCAGGTCTGTAAGATGACTCGAAAGGAGTTTAAATACAGGAAAACAGTATCATTACAGGCATTCAAAGGTGATTTACAGTCCTACAGAGGAACCACAAAAAAAGCAGTTTCAAAGAAAAAAATCCTTCCAATATGCAGAATTACAACCTCTGAACACAACAATTTGCTAGGCTCTATTTTGATTTTAATGCCTGCATGACTCAAGATGAAGGGCCAGCGAGTTGAGACCTGAATTCCCTCTCAGCTATACCTGTAGTGGTGGTGATGGTGGGGGGGGGGGGTGGAGTTGGCAGATTAGTTGGCAGTAGCCAATACTCACACATTTTTTAAAGCTCCTAACAAACCAACTGAAAGGAATTCTTGGTTCTTTTGGCTAAAAGAAGAACAGAACAAATTACTGGATAGAGGTAGAAGATAGAAGAGAAATAGGAAGACTGTAGTAAGTCCTTATTTTCCACCTATTTATGGAGGTGAAAGGACTCAGGTGAAATAGTCTGAGTTTCGGATATTTTTGGTGAGGAATTTAGGTGTGTTTTTCTCCCTGTTGTTACAGAGGCCAGAATACCCATTTGTGAGAGAGAGGTTCTTCTGAGATAAAACCCCAAGCTCTATTGTGTTCTAAAAGGAAAAAAAGCTATCTCTGGTAGTTTCTTTCACCTGCCATCTCTTATTCAAGAATGAATAATGAAAGCAGGGGTGTGGGGGTGGTGGTAATAAAAGAATGCTAATTTTTATGGAAGGCCTTTTCTGAGCTAGCCATTTTCTTCTCTGCTATTTCATTTTGTACATTTTTATGAATGAGGAAATTGAGGTGTCTTTTAAATAACTTTAGGTTTTCCCATTGTAAAAGACAGAAGGGGAATGGAATTGGATCAAGTTCTTCTATCAAGCCCTGGCCCTTTCTACACCCAAGGGAGTCATTCAGGCCTACTGTAGGCCGCTAACCACCAGGGGGACCAGATGAGCCAACAGCTTAGAGAAATGTACATCAGCCAGTCCTGGAGGGTTTTTTAATCGTTGACTTCATCCCCAGAGATTCTGCTCATGTAGCTGGGGAGTGAGGCCCAAGAATGTGCATTTCTAACCAGTTCCTAGGTAATGCAGATACTACAGTCTGTGGGGGAGGGGCATACTTAGAGAATAACTGATTCATAGTTAAAAATGCATTCTCATAATGGAAAAGCATCTTCCAGTACCTGAACAAATGACTGTGGAGTTAGGAAAAGTGGGAGTGTCATCTTTGTAAGTGAACATTGTTAGTATACCCCAAAGTGTCCTTAGAATAGGATTCTCAGTGTTCTAAGAAGTTATAGAATCACGTTTTCTTGGCTTCTGATTCCATAGCAAGATTTCATCAACAAAATATTCTGATTTACTTGCACATATATAGTAGTTACAGTAGAACCTTATTAATCCTGGAATCTATATTTGCAGATTTGTCTACTCACTAAGATTTATATGTCACCCCCAAACTCATCCTGACAGTGCTTCCAAAGTCATACATAGACATGTTTTGAGCTCCCAAACTTTGAACTGCCCAAAGTGCATGCATTTTCTCAACTGAGGTCAAACAAGGCAACACTCCACCTTCTTGTTTCAGCTCTCATGATAAAGACAATTATCCTACTTGTGGTCTACTTAGTATCACATTGCCATAATTCTGTGCTTTTGTTTTTTGTTGTTTAAAAAGGTCTCCAAGCATAATACAGAGCATGCTGGTATTCTTAATTGCAAGAAGGCTGTGATGTGTCTTATAGAGAAAAGACCTGTGTTAGAAAAGCTTTGTTCAGACATGAGTTATGGTGTTATTGGCCATAAGTTCAATGTTAATGAATCAACAATGTATCTTATATAAGATGTCATTAAATTGAAATACACACATGATCTGTTGATGAAAAATTTGTGATCACAGACTTGTAGAAGCCTAATCCTGCATTTCCCATAGGTGTAATGTTTCAGTATTTGCTAGCTCGGAGTTCACAGTGACTTCATGTAACATAATTATTATAAAATAAGAACTGACTATGTTATGTATGAGCACACTGTAAAATGTTCTGAGGGGCCCCTCCCTGCTGTAGCAGACAAGAGAGTAAAGCCATCTGTATAAACTTGAAATCTGTGAAACAGTCATGTAAAACCTGCTGCCTCCAGGGAAAGTGAATCTTTTCAACCCCTATTAAAGACCAAGGAGCTGGATGAACATTTAAATAATGGGTTAATCGGTATCCAAACTTTGCATCTCTACAGTGCATTCTTTAGAAAGGAAGAGATTAAATCCCAGCATTGCCTTCCTCTGCACATACATAGCACCTTACTCCTATTAATAATTGTAAGGAAGGGAAAAAAATCTCTCAAACTCAAAGATGGGGAAAACTTGAGAAAATTGACTCAATCTATAAACATCTTGAATGCAAATACAAGTTTCTCCAGCTATCTGAAAGTAGCAGGTGTGGGAATGCTATCGTAATTATTTGTTCACTGGGAAAAAAGTCTCAATGATAGTTAACACAAAGCGTTTATAAGATCATCAAGGTGAGTGTTCCAAACCAGGAAGCATTTTGATAGATTTTGCTCTGTGAGAACTGTTTCAGAAAACACAAACTTGACTTTAGGTTGTATAGATAAGAACAGTGAGTCACTGGTGTTAAAAATGCAATTATTCCTGGCAGAGAGTGGGGGAGTTTTCATTCTAAGTTGTCCTGGCCTAGAGATATACAGCTGCTAGAGGAGGGCAATGCTGGATTTAATCTCTTCTTTTTTACAGAATGTGCTTTGGAGCTGCAAAGGCTGGGTGTCTATTGTTAAATTCTTTATCTGGCTCCTGGGTCATTATTGAGGGTTGAAGAGACTGGTTCTAATAAGGGACTATGATGATGGACTGTGTGTGCTGCAGTGGTAGGAGAACTACCGTAACCACACCTGAGTGCAGAAATCTTGTCTAAAATTAACAACAATGTAAGAAAAAAGTACTTTTTATGGAACAGCCATATAGGTTTTATGACAAAAAGAGTAATTTAGAAATATGTCACTTTAATGGAAATGTGATTCATGTGGTAGGTATCACTATTTGAACAAACATTGTAAAAATAAAACACAAGGAATTTGCCCATCAAAAGACAGACAGGCGGACAGACAGATAGATGAGTGAATGAATAAATAAAAGGTTGGCTCTACCCACAGGCATAAGAGTTTACAGATGGTCTTGACCTTCTGGCTACCGGATTAGGGAGTAGCCTTTTCCCAAAACTGTTGACATATGTTCACGTTCATATAGAAACTTTTGAACATTCCAAGCCCCTAACAATAACCTGCTATCTCATACTAAATAGTAACATTCTGGAGAGTAGGAGAAACCTGTGTATGTATAGACATTGTATACAAATCTGTGTTGCTTTTCTAGCTGTTTCATATACAGAATCTGGGAGAATATTGGTGGTAACAGGTATTATGACACCTTTGCCTTCTCCTACCATTACTTATAGATGATAATTTGGCTTTAAAGAGTAAGTGTCATGCTCCCATCTGCATCGACTCTGTGTTTCAGTACTGTCAGACCCTCTGTCATGACAAGCCTCTCACATTGAGGAGGTTGGGCAGGGGCCTCCCAGCTGCAGTTTATCTCACTCCTGTTGTAACAGAGAACAATGGATCCTGCTGATGGCAAAATGAGAATAATCTATCCATTGTTGGCACAGCAGCATAAAGATAGGGCTCTGAACTTGCTCCTTTCCACATGTGTGGCTATGCTGAGAAGCCAAGAAATAAATCTAGTATCCAGCACTATATAGACTGGACATACACTAAGGCTACAACTAGGGCCTAGAACTTAGACCATACTCGGCAAAGAGGGGTGCTCATGGTGATAGGACACCCAGCAACCCCTTCCAGGATGGACATGTGGTCCCAGCCGCCAAGAATGTGCCTGATAATTATAGACTTCATCCAGGTTCGGGTGTGGTGAGCGCTTTGGAGTCCTGTGGTCTGCATTGTAAGCCTGGCAGAACCACAGTGTTTGGGGAGGAGTGTTCGACTCACGTGGATGGAGTCATGGCAGGGACCTCACTGTGTCAGAACAATTAGAGATCATTGTCAGTTATGTCTACAATGACATTCTCCCTTTTTGGTTGTTTATTTTTTATGTTCTGTCTTGTAAAATGGGTGATTTTAGAAAATAATACAATAGTTTATTTTTACATACTTTTGTGCGTTTTTCCATTTCAGTTGTAATCCCCATGAGCTTCCCATCACCAGATCACCCGTGTGCCGTCACCATAGTCCATTGCACTTCCCTCCCCCGACTGTTTTTGATCCCATTCCCCACCCCACCCCCGTAAAATGTCTCTGGTATATAGTTGTTCATTATTATTATTATAAAATGGGTGATTTTTATATCCATTGTCATGGTCTGATTCAAGACTGCGTCTGTGTGACAGTCCTCTTCCCCTCCTACCAATTGCAGGGTTCCCCCCCCCCCACTTTGGGACTCCTGATGGCCCAATGTGAAAGCAGGCAGGAATGCCTATTTTCTCAACATTCTGCTCATGAAGTTCAATTCTGATGCTGTCTTTCACTGCACATTGGCTTTGTGTTTTGTCCCCACTTGACGGAATGAGGCACTGTGCTCGTCTTCTGTGTATTGATCTTCTTGTCTCATCTTTTCCTTGACCTGCAACATAACAACATTCTATTTTAGAGTGCACTATAGATGCATCTGAAACGTGCCTACCATGAGCATTTCTGGCAGTTGGTCAGTAGGGGGTTGGGACTTGGAAAGTATATAGGAAGAAAGTAAAATACAGTGGGATGACTGGAGAAAGGAAGGAAGAGTGGATTTAGAAGCAATTTTACTATAAGCAAGGTCCTTTAAAATAGCCAGAATTTCAGAAGACCAACTCCCCAGTTACATTCTTGAACTATTATATTTGTTACCCTTGGATTGTCACATTCACCTGGACACACTTTCCCCCCAGTATTTCGATTTTTTTCCCCGTGTATCTCATTTCTTATTCTTCAGTATTCCCTGCTCATTTTACACTTAGCTTCCAGAATCCTTCAACTTTCTTCCCAGAATCCTTCCAGCTTCTGTCACTACAGATTCTTGAACTCCTATCTCACTCAAAGCCTTTATGAAACTCTATATAGCTAAAATAATAGTTTCACATAGTGTGCTTGCTATAGACACGGCACTATTATAAACACTTTTCCTACATGAACTCATTTTATTCTTGTAATACCCTATGAGATCGGTTCTGGTATGACCCCTTTTCATAGGAGGTAACTAAAGTACAAGAAATTCAAGAAATATCTCCAGGGTTGCCCAGAACCAGAGTTTCAACCCAGGTAGTCTGGTTTGAATCCTATCTCTTAACAAACACACTCATACCCTCTGACTCCTAGTGAATGATACATCTTGTGCTGTGTTACAGGGCAGTGAGAGGGGGACCTCAGGTCCCCAAACCTGCCCACCCTAAATAGGTTCTGCCACGTGCCACATCAAGACAAAAACATATAAGACCTGTAATGGAAAGGAACTTTAATACAATGAGTGTGCAATATAGTTTCCAAATCAAACACCTGAAGTCACCCATCCCCTCGTGGGTAAAAGTCCACCCAAAAGGGATTGGCCCAAAGCAAGGTCTGAAAGCTGCCACAAAGACTAAAGCACCTTCTGGCCGGGACCCATGGAAAAGGGTCAGAAATGGCCAGACAAGTCTGGGAGGAAAAGAGCAAAATCAAAATCAAGATAAACGCTGCCAGAGTCTCTCACCCACATCTATTTCACCAAGGCCAGGGCCAAGAAACAAGACGAAGCTTCTTCAAATGTCTCTGCTCCCTGTGCCTCCCTCAAGTCTCCCTCTGGCTCCCCATCCTGCTTCCTTATTCCTCTTCAGATTCTTCTCCTCTCTGCTCAGCTCCGCCCTCCTTTGGGTGGGGCAGGAAACCTGGAACCTCCCCTTTTCCTGGGGACTCTCCTGTTACACTTGCACTACTGCGCTCTTGCTGGTGCCTGTGGTTCATAATCTGAAAACTGTGGCTCCCCTCAGTAGGCTTTTACAAAACTTCCATGATGACCTGCCACCCAGAACCCCCTAAAGAATGGGCTTGTGGTCCCAGTTGTTGGGAATGTGTCTGATAATTATAGACTTCAGAGCTTGTCTCAGCTGTGGAGCACACTCTAGCTCAAGGTCAAGTGTTGAGCAAGCCATATCCAGTGACCAAAGAGGTCAAAAAGATGGCTTGTTTTGGTCAAACATGGAATTGCTTGATGAACTATTTTAGTTCTAGAGCTCTCTGTAGGTTGAATGAGGCTGCCATTAAGCCTGCATTGAAGTTCAGCTTGTCCTTCTAATTAATTCTGCTTCTTCCCCCTTGACAAAACAAACAAACAAACAAATAAACAGAAGCTACTAGCAAAGTCCCAGGGCACTTGAAAAAGAGCACAACCTTCACTCAGTAGGCTAAAGTGAAAGGAAAGAGATGGATACTTGGCCTATCCACTTATCACTTTAATCCAGGTTGTTGCATTGATCACTTCAAGGTGATTTTGTTATCCTCTAAAATATTATATGTTTGGCAGTACCTCAAAAAGTGAAAATAGGCACTCTCTGGTGGTGCAGCCGGTTAAAGCACAGCACTGAGAATCTAAAGCCGCTTGCGCATGAGTTCGATTCCCACCTGCCCCGGAGGTGACCACATGGCGTGGCAGACCTCTCCTGACCTGCCCCCTGCTCCCCTCAGCAGTGTACTTCATTGATCTGCCTGTTCTGCTCCCTACTCTCTCTGGTGAAGCCTCTCACCACCCATGAGCCTCTGGCCTGTACCCCAGTTCTGTATGCACAAATAAATAAATCTTTAAAAAAAAAAGTGAAAATAGAACTATCATATTATCTAACAACCTTGCTCCTGGATACGTAGCCAAAAGAAATGAAAACAAGATCCTGAGGACAGCTGTATGCACCTGTGTTCATAGCAGCATTGATTACCAAAGCCAAACTCTAGAGCAATGCCTTCAATGGATGAATAGAAAAGAAAATGTGCTGTACATGCACAATAGATTATTATTCAGCTTTCAAAGGAAAGGACATTTTGACACACACCACAACATAGAGGAACCTTGAAATACAATGCTAAGTGAAATAAGTCAATTACAAAAAGGCAAATATTGTGATACCACTTACATGAGATACCTAGAGTTGTCAAGTTCAGAGACAGAAAGTAGAATGGTGGTTGCTAGGGGCTGGGAGGAGGAGGAATGGGGAGCTGCTGTCTAATGGGTATAGCATTTCACCTTTACAAGAGAAAGAGAATGCTGGATATTCGTTGCACCACAGTATAAATATTCTGGATTATACTAATAGAAACGGTTAAGATGGTAAATTCTATCTTCTGTGTATTTTGCCAGAATTAAAAAGAAAGCTTTTATGTAGCAAGATGTCAAGATTAAAATTTGGGAAGGGAGCATTTAAGGGACCATTTCTCAGACTTTTCCTGTGTACGTGATTCTCTGCTATCTGAGACCCTGCCCGGTATAAACTTTTGAAGGAGGAAAGTAAACTTTTCTCCCATAGGATACACCCAAAGGAAGACGAGGACTTGAAGAACTATGGAAAAGACCTAGCAGGAGGTTCTCAGGGGTACCGGTGCCAAGTGCAGGAATGCCTGCTGCAAGCATTGACATGTGGGAGCTGGGTGACAACACTTCTGTGTCCTACCAAGATAATCTGAGGGCAGAATGAGAAGAGAGCGCAGAGTGCAAAGGTTCTTGCTGCAGACTAGCTGGAGCTGGTTGTCTGCCACAGCCAGAGGAAACTGGGGGGAGAACTATTTGTTGTGAATCTCGGAGGGCAATCACAATAACAGGTGCTGAACAGGAAGAACCAGAAAAGCAGTTCTTGAAGCCCCATTCAACCACTCTGGAGAAAAACAGCTAGAAGGGTTCAAAGGTTGAAGGTTTGAGAGTAAAGATGACCCGCTCAGGCATCAGACTGAGCATTCTAGCAGCCTGGCAGGAGCTGAAGAGACATGAGGATCCTCAGGTGCTAGGTGGTAACCTGGCCTTGGCCTTGACTCCTGACTATGGAAGAATTGCCAGACAAACAAGAGGAAAGCTAAACCTTGTACAGGTTTGATTTCAGAGTAACCGTAGCCAAATGCTTGGCCTGAAGCTATTTTTCTCAAAGCTGTCTTACTGGCAGTCACTGCTGCTTGCGAGGACTCAGTTGACACACAGGTGAGAATTACCTGTCCAGCTCATAATTCACCTTATCCCCTAGAAGCCCTTTATTCCAGAAGTCTTTAAAAACTCTCTTTATTAATTTAAAATGGTACAGGTTTGCCCTGGATGTCGCTGAGAGGATCTTTTTAGCACCTTCCTCCTTTTCTCCTTCCCCACTCCGTTCTTTCTTCTTTTCTTTTGGGGGGAGAGTACTTTTAAAAATTGTGGTAAATGACACAAACCTAAAAGCTGCCATTTTAATCCCTGAACGTGAATGTTAAATATGTGTTTGAGTTCCTGCTTTCTATTCCTCTGGGCACCCACCCAGGAGAGGAATTGCTGAATCGCATGGGGATTCTATGTTCAGCTTTTAAAATTTGACATGCAAGTGACATATAACATGTTCATTTTAATAATGAAACATGATTTGAGATTTGTATTTGTGAAATGATCATCACACTAAGTCAAGTTCACATCCATCACCATGATTACAGTTTTGTCGTGTGATGAGAACTTTTCAAATCTGGTTCTCTTAACCACTTTCAAATATACACCTCAGTATTAGGAACTATACTCGCCATGCTGTGTACACATCCCCAGGACTTAATGACCACATCACTGAAGGTCTGTGCCTGTAGACCACCTTCACCCTTTGCTCCACACCCGCCCCTCCCACCTTTCCCTTCTGGAAACCAACCACCAATCCATTTTTTGTCTATGAGTTTGTTTCTTTTTTTCTAGTTTTTTTTTTAAGACTTATTTATTTATTCATAGAGAATTGGGGTACAAGCTAGAGGTGCAGGGGTGGTGAGAGACTTCCCCAGAGACAGAGTGGGGAGCAGAACAGGCAGATTGATGAAGTACACCGCTGAGGGGAGCCGCAGGCCGTTAGGAGAGGTCTGCTGCACCATGTGGGTCAACCCGAGCTCGAACTCTCACTGAAGTGGCCACAGCTCGCTTGCAGTGCTGCATCCTAACCCATTGCGCCACCAGGGAGGGCCAGTTTCTAGTTTTTGAGAGTAAACCTTTATATTGGCTTTCTCTTTTCTTCTTCTTTCATTCTACCTAGTTCCATAGGTTACTTCAGCCTTGGTCTCAATTCCTGGAATTCCAGAAAGAACATAGGTTAACAGAGTAATCTTAGACTTTGTATATGTGCATATGTATATGTGTATATATATGTGTGTGTATATATATACATTTTTGTTAAGATATAACACATGATTTCTTGCAACTGATAAGACTAAGGGGAAAGGGAATGTTGGGAATCTGTGAAGACTTGGTTGTGATTAAGTTAGAAATGCTTGGTTTCTGTATTAGCCTAAACAAAGGCAATAACCTGAAAATAGCTGCTGTATGAAGTTAGCCATTTTGAAGTTGCTATCAGCTGGCTGGAAGCTTTAATTTTCCCTGTCACTATAATGCCTCCTTCACAATGCTTCTCTATGCGGGGAGAGCTGGTGGGATAGCTTCTTTTATTTAACTATGCCATACTCCTTTGTCTTGATTTTTTTAAGTTTATTTTTTGCTTTTAATCATACAATCCAGTGTTTTTCATTATATTCACAAAGTTGTGCAATCATCACCAGGATCCAGTTCTTAAATGTTTCATCCCTCCAAGCAGAAACTCCTGCTCATTAGCGGTCACTGCCAATTTCCCCCTCCTCCAAGTTGCTAGCAAGCACTAAGCTACTTTCGGTCTCTGTAAATTGCTCTCTTATGGACGCTGACTATTAGTGGAATCATATACAGCGTAGCCCTTCACGTCTTGATCTGCACATTTAACATAGTGTTTTCAAGGTTCATCCATGTTATAGCCTGTATCAGTACTTTTGAGGTCTTATTCCCTGACACCAACCGGTCTTGAACACCACCTGGATACCCCTCAATTCCATTTAATTCAATTCTGACACTAGCTTCTGGAATGACTGTCAGACCCCACAGTCTCTCCAGAGTTCCTCACTTCAGACACTAGTCACAATGGCATGTCCAGGCTACCCCCATTTTTCTCAGCTAACTACAAATTCAGGGGTTCTCATGACATCCCCCATTTAGGTATGATAATTTAATGAAATGAAGCCAATTTATAGAACTCAGAAAAGCACACTCCTCAGTGTTAGCATGTTATTATAAAAGTTTCAACTGTAGCATAGTCACATGAAGAGTTAGATGCACAAGGTGAGATGTGGCGAGGGGAGGCCAGGCCCCCTCCATTCCAGGGTGTCCATCACCTTAGCAATTTAATGTGTTCACTAACTGAGAAGTTCGCTGAATTTTGTTATTTAGGGGGTTTAGTGGAGGTTTCACTGTTCACAGTTGATTAAATTAGTACCTATGGGTGATAGATCTCAATCTCTTGTCCCTCTTCTCTCACCAGAGATTGTGAAGGTGGGGCTGTAATTTGCAACTCTCTAATCATGATTTGGCCTTGCTGGTAATCAGCTGCCATCCTGAAGCTGTCTAGCTCCTCCTCATCAGTACCATAAGTCACCTCATTTACTTAAAGTCAGATTTAATTGAAAGGGGCTTATTATAAAAAAACAAAATATCCCTTAGAAAAATCCCAAGGTTTTTAAGACCTTTGTTCCAGGGATCAAGAGATAAAGTATCTCTATATATTAGAGTCTTATGTCATAATACTCTATTCCTTTTTAATGACTGAATAATATTCCATTATATGGTTATCTTTTGGTTATTGTGAACAGTACTGCTGTGGACATTTGCATGCAATTTTTGTGTGTGCATATGTTTTATTTTTCTTTTGGGTAAATATATAGAAACAGAATCACTAAATCAAATGGTGACTCCATATTTTAACTTTCTGAGGAACTGCCAAACTACTAACCTTTTCTTTTTTCAAACACTTGCAATTTTTGGACTTTCCAGATATACTATTTAGGTTTCAATTCCCAATTAATTTGATAAATTCCTGAAGGGTAAACCAGTGTTCTCTCTTTTTAGCATCTGTTACAATATCTATATCAATGTCTTACATCTAGGAGGCTCTCAATAACCATTTCTATGTGATTATGTAATTACAAGAAGTTTTAAAAGTATTCTGGGCATCCGTAACAAAAAGCAGTCTCATTAAGGTCACTTGGCTGGTTACAGAGATATGACTCTCTTGCTTTCCTTACTGTCCACACTAGAGAAATGCAGGCCACTGCTGCGTATACTTTGAGAGGGGTAATTGATGAGTGGCAATGTAAGAGTGCGTGGGATTAGAAAGATTGGCCTACTCAATTCTTTTGGTCAATTGCTTATTCAGATTTTCAGAAAATTTATTCATTCCTCTTCAAGGTGATGGATCCAATTTATACCTCACTCACAGACTAGGTTTGTGGAAAGAATCTTCCCTATACTGTTCACCTCATCTCAACTTTCCACTCCTGCATGTGGAGGCTTAGACCAAGGGTTAGCTCAGGCTCTTTCAGCAGCAAGTGACAGAACACCAGATTTACCTAACTCACATGGGGGAAAATAAACATGCAAAAGGAATTTATTATCTATAAGTGTTAACATTCCTAAGCTTTAGGTAAGATTAGGTACATGAGAATTAACTTTATTGCTCAAGCTCACTATCTTCCTGGGTATATTGGCTCTATTTTCTTCTGTCTTGACATTCTTCTCAGAAAGTCTTTTCACCTGGCAGTATGATGTCTCCTGGGAGCTCCTTTTGCTTTTCATTATTTCTTTGACATCAATACTAGAAAGTAAGATGATAATCAGGAGCTTAGCTAAATCCTACTTCCCATTCTGCTGATGACAGTGGTAGCCTACCATTGCACTGAAGCTTACTTTTAGGGTGGAAACTCTGGAGATACTCGCAAAGTCTAGATGTCCATCCATTACAGTTTTATTTACTGCTTCATATTCACTACAGCTTCCTCTAGAAATTCTTGCTGCACCAACACACACCTCATATTCAGAGACCAAGCACTGAATCTCTTTCTCATAAAGGAACATGGTATCTCCTGATAGAAAATATAGTGTCATGGGGTCCAGTGTTCAAGCTTCTACTCCATGGTTTAACTTTGCTATTTGCACCTTTGCTTTGGTTTCACTAAAGGCGCCAGCAACTGCTGGGCAGCCATTCCTGGGAAAGGACCTTGAGTGGCAGGTGTGGTTGAAACCACTGATGTGCAGAACATAGGTTAGAGCATGCAAACGGAGTCCTTTCTTCAGTTGGCCCCAGAGTCCTGCATCTTTTTCAATACCGATGGACAAATCCCTATAATGATAATGAAAACTAGAAAGCCCTCAGAAGCCCAGCTCAGCTCAAGGCCAAGATTTGCAACTACCTCCATCCGTGTATGGCTACTGCTCTGGCATCCCTCAAAACACAGTGTTGAGTCAGCAGTGGGTAGAGATATGGAGATGGCCAGAGCCTGCTTCACCTCCTGACATCACGTTCCAGTACAAATTCCAAGGAGTCCAACAATTCTAAATGAAAGCCCAACCAGCATTAAGAAAAACACATTTGCCATAAAAGATTTTATTTGTTATAAAAGAGTTTAACACTTTGTTACTAAAGTATTAAAAAGGGGGACAACTCTATGATGAACAGAACTTTTAGAGGTGAATTTAATGTAGTATATACACATGTTGATTTTCAATCATGAAACTTATATAATGTCATAATACAATACTACTTCAATAAAATACTTTAAAATGTGGTGTTTTGAGGCCCTCCCTGGTGGCGCAGCGGGTTAAAGCACTGCACTGAGAAGCTAAAGCCACTTCCGCATGAGTTCAATTCCCGCCTGCTCCAGAGGTGACCACATGGCACGGCAGACCTCTCCTGACCCGCATGCTGCTCCCCTCAGCAGTGTACTTCGTCGATCTGCCTGTTTGGCTCCCCACTCTGTCTCTGGTGAAGCCTCTCGCCACCCCTAAACCTCTGGCCTGTACCCCAGTTCTGTATGTACAAATAAATAAATCTTAAAAAAAAATGTGATGTTTTGTTTCTTCATCTGGACTAGTGTCTTGGGGGCTGCAAATGTTAAAAACATAAAGCACTAATTTTGCCCTATCAAGTCTTGGGTTCCTATCTGCTTCGACTTTGTTCTCTATTTCCACATAGAGCAATCTTTGATAAACCCAAATCTTAGAAGACACCACTTGTGAAAGAGGGTCATAGGCTCAATGTATTTAAGTTCCACGTGGGAAAGATCGTGAAAACAAAGAAAGACAACCATGTCAGTGTGGGTTAAGAGTAGAAACCTTTGTAGCAAGAAACAGAGGGATGATAAGAGAAGCTCACAAAACAAATGTAAGAGCTAACTTAAGAGGAAGCATCCCTTATCAAAATAATTTACAGAATTGCATTCATTGCCATGCCACCTACCTAAGATTGGAGTTTTATTATGGTTACTTGAAGATGATTAAACTGAGGAACAAATAAATCAAGTATTTATTCATGGTATATGAATTATGTCTCAGTTTTTTTGTTTTTGAAAAAGTCAACAGTGTGGACCCTCCCTGGTGGTGCAGAGGGTCAAAGCACAGCACTAAGAAGCTGAAGCCACTTTAGCATGAGTTTGATCCCCACCTCGGAGGTGACCCACATGGAGCAGCAGACCTCTCCTGCCTGCCCACTGTTGCCCTCAGCAGTGTATTTCATCAGTCGGCCTATTCTGCTCCCCACTCTGTCTCTGGTGAATCCTCTCATCACCCCTCCACCTCTGGCCTGTACCCCAGTTCTGTATGCATAAATAAATAAGTCCTTTTTTTAAAAAAAGTCAACACCGGCTGGGGACAATTACATAATTTGCAGAGCCCAGTACAGAATGAAAACGAGGAACACCTTTCCCAAAAATCACGAGAAATTTCAAGATGGGTCTTTAATAATGCAAAATAACAAAAACTAAGTCTTGAAAGAGACCCGTGCCAACCAGGAGCCCGGAGGTTTCCTGAGCCTCAGGTAAATCTTTCTCTTCTTGCATGGGGTCCCCAATCTCATCTACACCCCACTACCGAAGGCCTTTGCTCCTGTCTGTGCCTTCTCCTTCGTGAGCCATTGCCTCGCCATTCTCCCTCATCCTCTTGGCTTCCCTTTGTCTCCTTCCCTTTGTCTCTAGGTGCCTCCCTTGTCCATGCTGTCTTCAGAGTCAAACTTGGTGAAGGAATTAAGACCTCATATATTCTAGGTCATTTTTCATTTACCACCTGACTTCCCTTCCCACCCTCCACTGGGGAAGGAAAGCCTCGGCCATGCTTGTTAACTTACGTAGCGCACTTGGTGCTTGAACCTATGCATATGTACCGTTCTTGCTTTTCCACACGACCTCTCGACCTCTCGGCAGGATTGGCACAGCCAAGTGCTCTATTCAGAGCCCCCTGGGCTTCAGTGACATTGCATTGTCCTTGTTTACAGCTTAGGCTTCCTTTTCTATTGCTCTCCTTGAAGGCCCCAGGCTTGTATTCACACCCCAGCAATCCTTATGGTACACGAAGTGAGTTAGCCATGGAGGGCCTTCTTCTCTTCTTTATCGACACTATCTTCCTAACCATAGGCACCACTGATATGCTGAGAACGCAAAACTTCTCTCTCTCTAGGTTAGCCCAAACCTCTTCTCTGAGCACCGGGCTCAGATCACGATCTTGCAGGTTGACATCTGCACTGGATGGCTCTCAGGTATCTCAAACTTAATACATCCAGGACTGGGCTTGGGACTCCCTCCTGCCCCAACCCAAGCCAATCTTCTAGTTTTATCCATCTCAATAAACAGTCACATTATAAAACTAGCTGCTCAAGTCAGAATCATTCTTATTCATCAATAATTTTACAAAACTGCCACTAACACACACACACACAACCATCTCTCAAATGTGTTTGCTTCTATCCATGGCCCATGATAAGACCCTAGCTTAACTACTCTACCACTTCTCACAGCCTTATCGCTGACTTCTCACCTCTTCCAGTGTTCCCCCTCAAACTTGGTTTTTCAGCAACATTCAGAGCAGCAGTCTTCCTAGAAATATGAGACCATATAGTTAATGTAAAACTTTCTAGTAGTCACATTAACCTGAAAAGAATTAGGTGAAGGAATTTTTGAAAACCTATTTTTAATAATGTAATATATTAAAAATATCACTTCAACATCTTGTCACTATAAAAATGAATTGAAATATCTTATATTTTAATGTAATTTGAGAAGTCTAACCTGAAATGTACCAATGGGTGTTTAATTTAAACTTTACAATGTGTCTCCAGTGCTATCTACCTATCCTACTTCTAATTAGCATTCAATAAATATATTTGTTGAATAAATGAATATGTGAGAGCCCCCCTCCAAAGGAACTAGGAAACAAATTGATTTCAGTAGTGCGCTGTATCAAATGACAATAAATATAAATAAATTCATCATGACTAGAGGAGATTCTCTCCCATTATCAGAGGAATGTTTTAAGGATATCTTAAAAAGTCACTCAGCAAATAGGACAATTTCCTTTAAAAAATGTTCTGTTAAGGGTAACAGTTCCTCTGGGAATCCCCAAATTTTAATATAGTGGTTCCTTAAAGTGAGACTTTTACTCTATGGAATAAAACCACAGGCTCCTAAGCCTCTGTGGTTTTGAAGAAAGGTAGCTGGAAGATGAAGGGATGTCCTTGTGCCAACCTTGAGTGACTATTGATTTGTTTACTCATTCAGCAAATGCTTATGAGTGTCATTATAACAGGCACTGTTCTAGGCTCTGTGGACACATCAGTGAAACAAATAGACAAAAATTGCTGAATTCATAGAGCTTACGTTCTAGTAAGAGAAGATAGATACTAAGTGAGAAAATAAGTTTGCAGTATGTTAAATAATGGCTAGCTCTAGGAAGGAAAAAAAAACTTGAAATAGGGATAGGAAGTTCAGGGCTTAGGATTTTAAGTAGAGTGATCAGAAAAGGTCTCATGGAGATAGTTATATTTGCATTGAGAATGACATTGGTAAGGGAGTGCGCCATGTGTCTCTCTGAGGTAAGAGAATTGTAGGTTTTAAGGGGAAAGAAAGGAAGCTTGTGTAGAAGAGTCAAGTGAATGGAAGGGAGAAGAGTCAGGAGTGAGCTCATAGATGTCAGGAATTGGGGACGGCTCAAGTAGAGTCAAATGAGAGCACGATAAGTATTTCCATTTTTACTTCAGGTGAAGTAAAAAGTCAGTTGAGGGCTACCCGCAGAAAAGTGGCGTATTTCCTTTTTTCTCTCTCTAAAGGTTGATTTATTTATGCATGTAAGAACTGGGGTGTAGGTCAGAGATGGGGGAGGCGACGAGAAGATTCACCAAAGACAGGCAGGGAACAGAACAGGCAGATTGACTGAAATACACTGCTGAGAGGAGCAGTGGGTGAGACTGGAGAGGTCTGCCATGCCATGTGGGTCAAATCCCGCTGCAGTGTCTGCAGGTAGTTTCCTAGTGCTGCACTTTAACCCATTGTGGCACCAGGAAGGGCCCCCAGAATGACATACTTCTGATTTACATTTGAGAATATCACTCTCAT
Source organism: Condylura cristata (assembly GCF_000260355.1). Taxonomy (NCBI): domain Eukaryota; kingdom Metazoa; phylum Chordata; class Mammalia; order Eulipotyphla; family Talpidae; genus Condylura; species Condylura cristata. Next base: position 10,386,511 of record NW_004567135.1, on the reverse strand, counting down.
ATTTGTCCCTAGTGGGAATGAGTGAATGAGAAAATGAATGAATGAAAGAAAATGGGGTTAAGAATGAAAACAGAACTAGTAGGCATTCTTTAACTGGGAACCAAGAGACGACATCAGAAATGACTTCATAAAGCGAAGTGTAACTGCTATTGGCTTTCCACTACTCTAAAGACATAAGGACTCGCACGATGCCTGCATTCCTTGCTGCGAATGGCCCCTTGAGCTTGCGTCTCTTCAGGAGGGACAGGAAAGACACTCGCGCTTGTGAGAGAAAGGCAGCTGGTTGCTGGTGAGACTAGAGGAGGACCTGAAGCAGCTTCTTTGTCACTAGAAACCTGACCCTGTTGGTTTTAGTCAGACAATGACAGCCTTGGCGGGGGAATGTTAGGGAAGCCTGCCAAGTCTACAGTCTGCCTCTCTCAGCCTAGACAACCTTTGAGAGGAGCATATCTTTTGAATTTGCAGAAATGAGACAGAGCAGAGGGAAGAACTAACATTTCTCATTAGTATACCATGCAGACTCTATCAAAATGTGTTGTTGACTCTATTTGGTTCTAACCGTGAGAAAGCAAGACTTAGCCACAAGCAAGGGGAAAATATAATTGTGGGGTTTAGAATTTAAGGAGCTGCAAAATGGCTCCTCTAGATAAATTTATCTCTGCTAATCATTGTTTACACCTGCTCTATTTGTTATTATTATTATTATTGTTATTTACAGTGGAAGTGATTTTTTTTCCTGGTCATATAAAAAATAATTCATGATTATGGTTAAAACCTCAAGCCATACAAGAGTGTCCAGAAAATAATACAGATTTTTAAAGTCTCAGTAATATCATCATATGTTTTTCTAAATTCATCTATACATTTAAACCTATCCCAATAAAAATGTTATCAGAATTTTTTTAGAATTAGATAAGGCAATGCTAAACTCAATGCTGAAAACTAAATGTGCAAAAATAATCCTGAAATTTAAAAAAACAACAACAAAAACAAAGTAACATTAATCCTAGAAGATTAAAATATATTATGAAATTAGTGGTATCAAATAAAATTCAAAAATAGAGTTAAATATTGGGTGAAAAAATTGAATATAAGATAAAGGTTATATTTTGGGATTTTGGGAGAAAGATTATTAATAAGCAGAGTTAGGAAATTTAGTTTATTATCTAGAAAAAAAATTGAATCCCCATTTCATCCTATATACCAAAATAAATTCCAGATGATTCAAATATTAGATGTTAAAAGTGAAACCATGGAAGTACTGGGAAAAAAAAATGGGCAAATTAAAATAAATAAGCTTGGGTTAAATTATATTCCTCCAAAATGTGTATGTTGAAGTCTTAATAACTCAGAATGTGATGTGCTTTGAGGTAAGGTCTTTAAAAAGGTGAATAAATTCAAATTAGGTCTTGGGTGTGGGCCCTAATCCCGTATGATTGGTGTCCATATGAGAAGACGGCTGACAGACATCCACAGAGACAAGACCAAGTGAAGACACAGGGAAAAAGCCATCCACATGCCAAGGAGAGCACCTCAGAAGAAACACACCTGCCAACACCTTGATCTTTTAGCTACCAGAACTAAGGGGACAAAATTTCTGTGGTGTAAGTTAGCCAGTTCATTGTAATCAGTTTGAGGCCTAGCAAACTAATACAGGTTACTAATATCTTCCTAAGTAAGCTGTGAAATGCAGAAGCCACAGAAGAAATAATGATAAAAATTTGACTAAGTAACATTTTTAAATTTCTGCACAGAACTAAAAACAGTTTTAAAAAGTTGAAAAAATTAAAGACTAATAGCTAGCTGGGGAAAAAATTATACACTCAAAGTCCTAACTTTTTTTTTAAGATTTATTTATTTATTCACACAGAACTGGGGTACAGGCCAGAGATGCGGAGGGTGAGAGGATTCACCAGGGACAGATTGGGGAGCAGAACAGGCAGAGGTCTGCCAGCCATGTGGATCTCTGCGGCAGGCGGGGATCGAACTCATGCGGAAATGGCTTAAGCTTTTTAGTGCAGTGCTTTAACCCGCTGCACCACCAGGGAGGGCCCAAAGTCCTAACTTTCTTAATCAAATAACAAACCAAAAACAGCCCACTATTTTCAAGCATCCAGACTTCTCTGTTTTTTTTTTTTTTTCATCCATTGGCCGGTTCTATTCCCTACTCTGTCTCTGGTGAGGCCTCTCACTGCCCCTGCACCTCTGGCCTACACCCCAACTCTTGTGTGCATACCTAAATAAAATAAATCTTAAAAAAATTTTAAAGGCTGAGCAGCCACAGTGATCCAGACTGCCACCACAGGGGCCCTGCAGTCCAAAGTGGCTATGAGAATCCTTTCTAGTATCTCTCTGCCACTGAGAGATGCAAAATGAGAATTTGTTAGTCACCCAGAAACAAACAAGCGATCCCACCTGTATGTGTGTGCACTCACATGCATCACCCCCTCAGACATATCCAACACTAATCTTCAAATATAGAACCATTGGAGTTACAATATGGAAGAAAGCTATTGCCCCATGTGCGACACAGTATTTACTGACCCCTCTTTATCTTCACATTTTCATTCAGAGCAATGTCAATCATTTCCTTTTCCCCTCGTCTTACATGGCAACTCAAGGTCTACCTGCATGAGAAAGGAGACTTTGCAGAGCTATCTCATGATTGATGGCTACACTTGAGAACTTGAAGAAAAAAAAAACCCTTCTCTGTACTTTAAGCCAAATCACATTCCCAGGCAGAGTCCCCAGAAGGGAAAGAGGATATGGGAGAATTTATGATGCACTTGCACAAGAATGTCCTCCTGTGAGCAAGGGGGAGGGGGAAAGGAGTAATGTGTCTGTGAGGCAAGGTATGTCTACAGATGGATCATTACAATATTTTGGCGATGGCTAGTCTTGGATACTGGATTTGGGGTGAGTTTGCTTTTTTTCTTCTATAAATTTTCTAGTGAAATTTATTGTTTTTATGACAGGAGTAAAAACAATAAATCTTACAAAAATCATTTCATATGTTGAGCTTATCTTTCTACAATCTTACCTTTCTAACTACTTTATAGACTACATAAATTTCTCTGAACAAAGCATCAAGTTTCCTCTCTCCTTCTCTCCCTCCCTCCCATTTTTCTTTCCTTCCTTTATCCTTCCCTCCTTCCTTTCTGTTTTGGTTATCCTTTCCCAATACTTACTATACCTTTTGTGACAGTCATCAATTTGGGGTCTTTTCTTTCTTTTTTTTTTTTAAGATTTATTTATATAAATCAGAGGTGCAGGAGCTGTGAGAGAATTCACCAGAGACAGAGTGGGGAGCTGACCAGCAGGCGAGTCAGGAGAGGTCTGCTGCGCCCTGTGGGTCACCTCTGGGGCCGAGGGTCGAACAAACACTGAGGCTGCCACCCCCAGCTTGCAGTGCTATGTCCTAACCTTTTGTGCCACCAGAGAGGGCCAATTTGGAGTCTTTTTTAGGGCTAGTTCTGATTCAGTCGCTAGACATAAGTTTTGTCTGGGTCAGAAAGACCCTGTGGATCCACAGAAGGTGTGGGTTGAGCATGTATTGCCTATACTGACCTCTTATGGGCATGTTATGCCCAGTGGGCACAGCCTCATACTGCTGTATTCCGGAATTCTGCACCAGCAGTCTGTTATCTGGTATTTTTTGAAACTTTGGATAGGACTTAACAGCTTACAAAAGGGTTGCCACTCAGGCTAATAATTGATGGTATGTATACCATTCATCAACTTCAATGTCATTTTATCCAAGAAATTTATGGTTTCTTCACCTAGAAGTAATTTTTTCTTTCTCTAAATCTTATCATACATGATTTCTACCTCCATGTCATCTATTACTTTCTAAATTTATGTTCTATTTATGCACAAGTTGAAACTCCCTCCCTATGCTTTCTGAGTCAGGATCTTTTCTTTGATCACTTTGTTTCTCCAATAACAAGAAAACAGCTATTTTGGTGGTGTGTGTACATATTTAATGAAATAATATGAAGTGCCCAGTACAGTACCTGGCATGCGAGAGTACCCTACCCACAGAAACACTGCCCTCTACTCTGCTCTTATTTTTCTCTTTGCACCTAAGTGAACAAAGGCACAAAGCCAAAAAAAAAAAAAAAAAAAAGACAATGTGAGAGATCTTAGTTAAATTCCACAGGATTAAGTGGTTATGACTCAGAGGTGTCAAGGTCCAGTCCCAAGATTTCAAAGAGCAATTTCGAGGATTGCAAGGAGAAGTTCCTCAGGAGAGAAATTGTGAGAGACCTATAGGAAGAAAGAGGAAGTTGTTCCTAGTAGAGGGTTAAGTTCACTGGGATTCCTTCACTGTAATGAGTAACTTTTACTGGCCAGGGATTGGATTAGCCCAGAGATCTATGTACGGTGCTGTGTCAATTGCACTTTACTGAAGAATAGGAAGATTAATTGCAGGCACCTGTCTGTCTGGTCATCCCAATTAATGTAACCCACTCTGAAAAGTTTCCATCACCTTCTAGCAACTGCTCAGTCTCCTATCTCTATGAAGTTTGCCCAACTGTCTGGAAAAAGGCAGTTCAGGTTTTTTTCCTCCTTATAAGTAGAAAAAGACAACCTCAGATTTAGATGCCTGTCCTAAGAATTTGGTAGGTTGCATAAGTGATACTTCAGCCTATATCTTTGGGAAGGCTCCCCAGAGACAGCCTCTTTATTGGATCTATGCATGCAGAGTGTTGTGGGTTGTTTGTTTAGTTTTTGTTCTTGGTGGAGAGCACTCTTAGGAGCAACACCTGTATCTGAATAAGGGAAGCAGAATTGGACAGATGGAAGAGATGATCTTCAGTGTTGTTGCAACAGAGACCTCAGCTAAGTCAACTGCTCCCACTAACCAGGTGTGGGCTTTTGTATCCCCCATTGACTGGCCACTAGATACTGGCTGTATCCCCCAGGGACAGGGTGAAATAGCACTTGTGCATTTGCTGAGGGCCATTTGGAGGTGAACTCAGCTGTGAACCAATAGCTAACACTGTAGCTGTGGAATCAGCTACTCTCACCTGCAGGGTAGCTGTGAGATGTTCAAAATCTAGGGGAAATTTTGAATTGTCTTGATTGAATTGTCTTAATGGAGAAAAAATTGATGAGTAGTACTGTGAACAAATGGTACATCAATAAAAAAAAAGTAAAATAAAAAGAGGAAGCACTCATCAAGGAGCAAGAAAAGGGAAGGGAAAGGAACATAACTGTGGTTGGCAAATTTCTGCAACACAGATAGGCAGAACAAAGACTGGGTGACCTGTGGAGTATCGTCCAGTTATGCCTCTGGCTGATGGAGAAACCCATGTAAGGAAGTAGAATCAAGGGACTGCTACACCAGGAAATAACTCAGAGCCTACAATCATAGACTGCACAAAGTAGGTGATCAATAAATGCCTATTTGAATTAAAATGCATTTCATTGGTTTGGGATACTTACTGAGAGGTGCACTGACTTGCTTTGAAGAAAGTGGGGGGATTTTTCTAGCAGTGTCCACACAAATGGTATCCACCTTAATTTAATACAAGGGGAGTTTAAAAGTCTTGTTTGTAAAATCTGTCAAATCTTAGGATGAAAAGACAAGAAAGGAAGAGTTTGTTAGACCTCAGAAAAATAAAATAAGACACAAACAGCATCACCCAGCAGGTCAGTGCCTCTGTGACTGACCCCTTATCTTTCATAGCATTTTCCCTGTATATATCACTTCACATTGTTGTTCAGGGCTTCTTCTTTCTTTTTGTTTTGCTTGCTTTCAAAGTAGGTGCCTTGCTTTTCAACCAGATTGTGACTTCCTGGAGAGGAGACTCTTAGACACCCACTAGAGGACAGGCACCAACCAAGTCAAACTGGTCAAAGGCAATTTGTATGGCTGTTGAATTTCATTGGTTGGGTAGCTCTAGTCCTGGCATCTAATGTCCTTCTTTCAGAAGTCAGTGTATGTTTTCATGCCAAAATAGGGTCATATCTATTTTTTACCTTATTCATTTAACCTCACAGAAGTCTTTGAGAAGTTTTGAAGATATTTGCAAGAAACAGGACACTCTATACCTGCATTGTCCAGTATGATAACCGCTGGCCTCATGGGTAAGGTTGTTAGATAAATATAGGATGTCCAGTTACATTTGAATTTCAGACAAAGAAAGAGTAATTTTGTAGACTATGTGTGTTCCATGCAATAGTTGTTATATAAACCACAGAATTATCTGGGCTTATGTGAAATTCATAATTAACTGGCTATCCTGTATTTTTATTTGCTAAATCTAGTAAACTTAAACCTGTGGCTATCTAATTTAAATGTCTTAAAATGTATTTATTTTATGCATATAAGAACTGGGGTACAAGCCAGAGGTTGGGGGGTTGCTGAGAGATTCACCAGAGACAGAGTGGGGAGCAGAACAGGCAGATCTATTAAAATCCACTGCTGAGGGGAGTACTGGGTGAGGCAGGAGAGGTCTACTGTGCCATGTTGGTCAGCTCCCTGGCTGAGAATCGAACTGGTACTGCAGTGGCTGTGATAACTTCATAGTGCTGAGACTTAATCCCTTGTGCCACCAGAGAAGCCCATGATTTAGAATTGGATACAAAATTTGAAATTTAGTTTCTCAATTTCACTCTGCCTTTCAAAAGTCCAGTGACCACACATGTGGCTAGTGGTTACTAATTTGAATAGTACGGTTCTAAAACATTCCATCACTGTGGAAATTTCTATTGGACAGCAATTTTGCCTAACAAGAGAGAGAAAGTTTCTTGCATTTTATAGGCTGTAAAAATTGTACTTGGGACCAGGAAACTGCCAGCAAGCTCTAGAAAGCCCTTTATAACATAGTCTTCGTGTTTCAGTGCATTATTATTACTGAATATGCAGGACAATTGATTAATAGGTAAAAGGTAACTTTATTCTGGATAAATGAGTAAAATGAAGAAGCACCTCTTCTTTCTGCATTTGTGGTTGCAGTTATTCTACTTTTATTGTTAGAACTTCCAGGAAATATGCTACCTCTTAGAACAGAGCAACCCAAAAGATCCTAAATGAAAAATGATTGTGTTATCATTTGACTTATTAATATCATTATTCATAATTTTTCTTAAACTAATCAGAATACCATCAGCTAGACTATCTGTTTATAACCCAACTCTGTGATGAACTTGGTAAACACAGCAGAAATACTGTCTCTCTTAATTAGCCTTTTGGGAGAAACCATGTTTTGAATCATTGCCTACAGCCCTGGGAGTTTTATGAAAATCAGAAGTAGACAGACTTTAGAAGAGATATGTATGTCAAAAACTGAATCTCATATGTCACTTGGTAAATCTTAATAGGAACTGGCTAACATGCCAAAGGCGACCAGCTGAAAATAAGAAGCCTGCGTCAGTATCTAAGGCAGATATCGTAAGAGATTTGACAAACTATATCAAAGCGTTGCACATCAAAAAAATATAAAAAACAAATTTAAAGCCAGAGGACTTAAACTTAAAAATATTGCTACCTATATAATAATGTTAATAGCAATAGGACATAAAAATTCTTACAGATCTATAAGAAAAACCCTCAGTAGAAAAATGACCAAGGGTCAGACCATCACAAAACTAAACTTATGAAAGGCTAAACATTTAGTATCTGGAACAGTGCCTGTCAGAAAGTTCACATTCAGTAAATAACCACTAGATGAATGAATATGTATTTTTTAAATGTTTGATTTTAGAACTAATAAAATAACTAAATGTTAAATAATATTAAAATACCATTTTCACCTTGGAACTTTGTCACAGTGGAAAAAAACAAAACAAAACAAGTGGGACACTTGCCATATTAGCCACTGTCGATAGAAGGGTAAAGTGGAATAAGGCTTTTGGTTTGGACAAATCAACAAAGGGAAAAAGGCTTCATCTAAAACATTTGACACCGTGTTTTCTAGGAAATTATTCCCAAAAAAGACTTAGGAGTGCCCAAACCTATGTGCAGAACAGTAAGGTAGTCAGGTAGACAATAGGCACTTTTTTTTTCAGTTATTTTTGTTTATTATAGTAGTTTATTTTTACATCAGTTTGTGCCTTTTCCCATCTCAGTTGTAATCCCCATGGGCTTCCCATCATGACATCACCCATGTGCCATCACCATATTCCTGTGCACTACCCCCAGCCCCAATTTTTGATCCCACTCCCGTAAAATGTCTCTGGTATATAGTTGTTCATTATTAGTATTCCTCACCACCCCCTTTATGTTCCTGCTATAAATGAAACCATCAGTATTTTTCTTTTTCTTTCTGGCTTATTTCACGAAGCATGATCCCTTCCAGCTCCATCCATGTTGCTGCAAAAGGCATGAGTTTATCTTTTTTGATTGCTGAGTAATGTTCCATTTTGTACCACATCGTTTTAATCCAGTCATCTGCTTTTGGGCATTTGGGTTGATTCCAGGTCTTTGCTGACTATAGGCACTTTTGAAGTATGTGTTGGGTCAGTTGCTGTCATGGACCCTGCTGAGCCTACTGATTGGTGCATAGACATAGGATATATCCAAGTCACTCATCCAAGTTGGATTTTCCAAGTTGAAATGGAAAAAGTGTTCTCTCTTTGCCTGTGTTCTTAAGGGCAATAGTAGCCCACGTGCAGAAGTAAAGAGGACAGGGAAAATCTGGGAGAGATAAAGAGAAAAAACATCCTAGTATAGTTTGAATGTATTGAATCAATGAATCCAATCCAAACCCTATGGCCCATGTATTTTCTTCCTTTCTATGGGTGGATTACATGAGCCAAGTAATTCAACCCCTTGTTTTCCCCCCTAAACTCAGCATGAACTTAGACTTTCACTTCCAATCAAAATAGAATAACAGGGACCAAATACTTTTGTCTGCCTGAAACAATGACTAACCTAGAATAATTATTTTTAAACTGACATTTTTCAAGACACTGGACATCATCTCTTGAAGAACAAAGATCCCTGATGAATGTCTTAAATGTCACCAGTTTACCACTTTGAGAGAATTTCCAGATGGTAGCACAAAGACGATGAAATCTAGATAGAGCTTCAAGTATCCCCTGAGGTGAAGAGGTAGAGCTGAGAGTCCAGAGAGACCAAGGCATCTAGAATGTGCAGGGTAGAATTCCAGAGAGGAAGAAGTTACATACACACACACACACACACACACAGAGAAAGAGAGGTTAATAACTATAGCAGAAATCTAGAGCTCTTCAGAAGGTCTCCCTCAAAAAATTCAGCAAAATACTCACCAACCCTTGAATGTAAGAATCTATTCAAGGCCAATGAAAGAGACACCTGGAAATATTGTAGGAACAGTAACTAGAACTCATGGAGCCAAAATAGTGTCTGTTCCTACCAGCAGATTGGAAATCTCATAATTAGGCATTATGTTAAGTTCTCAGAGGGTCTTAGCTCACATATGAGGAAAGATTGGCCCTAGGTGAAATGCTGCTCTGTCTTGCCTACTCAATCAAATCAAGCAAGAGTTGAAAAGATCAAATTGTCTCTAAATAATTGCCCCAGAATAAACTCAAAAATAGTTATGGGACTACAAAAATATCCAGCACCCAGCAAAGTAAATTCACAATAATTGGCATTGATAAAAAAAAAATACTAGACAAAGAAGCAGGAAAATATGACCCATAGTGAGGAAAATAATCAAATTGACCCAGAGTAGATGCAGATATTAGGTTTAGTAAGCAAGACATTTTAGTGGTTATTGTAACTCTATTTCATAGGTTCAAAGAATCTGGAAGAAAGATTAAATATGTTAAGTAGAGACTTGTAAGGTGATTTTAAAAACCCAAATCAAACTTTTAGAAATGCAAACTATGTCTGAGATGATAACTATACAGATGGGATTAATGACAGGTTATCATAATGTTTTCAAATTTCATCTATGTTATGGCATGTACAGTGAAGCATAGATTAACAATGAGAATGCTGTCTGAGAAATGTGTCATTAGGTGATTTTGTTATTGTGTGAACACCATAGAGCATATTTACACAAGCCTAGATACAATTCATTGTTGTTAGGTATTTCATTTTTTTTATGTCCAAACAATATTCCATTGTATAGCTATACCACCTTTTATTTATTCATTCATTGATGGACATATAGGTTGTTTCACCTTTTGGCTATTATGAATAATGCTGCGTGAACTCATGTAAAAGTTTTTGTGTGGATGTATGTTTTATTTCTCTTGGGTATATACCTAAGGAATTTCCCTAAGGTTATTTATTCCTTGGTCTCCATTTATCAAATATACAGTCATGTGTGGCTTAATGATGTTTTGGTCAAGGGTGATCTCAGAAGGCTACACCATGTAACCTAGGGGTATAGCAGGCTGTACCATCTAAATTTTTATAATTACTCTCTATGATGTTTGCACAATGATGAAATCTCCTAACAATGCATTTCTCAGAATTCATCCCCCTCATTAAGTGATGCATGACTGTAGAAATAGCCAACTTGCAGCTGGAATGGTATGATAACTTTGCATTTAACTTTTTGAGGAAATTCCAGACTGTTTTCCAAAGCAGCTATGTCACTTTATATTTCTGCCACCAATGAGTGAAAGTTCCAATTTCTCCACATCATCAGTACTTTTTATTACCTATCTTTTGATGATAGCCATCCTAAGAGATATGAGCTGATAGTCTTTACACAGCTACCCTGTAGGGAACATTAAATATGTGACTTGTAGTTGACCTAAACACCATTATATAGATTATAAGACTGTTTTGGGAGAATAGGCCAATACTTAGCTTTTTTTTTTAGTGGGGTGTTTGTCTCTTTAAAAGTTTTTCAGCAGTGAGGAAGGGATCATGCTTAGAGAAATAAGCCAGAAAGGAAAAGAAAAATACCGGATGGTTTCACTCATAGCAGGAGCATAAAGGACCAGGGGGGCAAATAATAATAATAATGAACAACTACATACCAGAGACATTTTACGAAAGGGGGGGGAGTGGGGAATGGGGTTGGGGAAGGGAAGTGCACTGGACTGTGGTGATGGTACACGGGTGATTTGGTGATGGGAAGCCCATGGGGATTACAACTGAGATGAAAATAGGCACAAAAGGATGTAAAAATAAACTATTAATTTTTTTAATGCCCCCCTTTTTTTTTCAGCAGTGAACTTCTTTATATGTTTTGGATACAAGTGCTTTTTCAGACACATGATTTCTTCCATTCAATGAGCTGTCTTTTTACTTCTATTTTTTTTAAAGATTTATTTTACTTATTTTTGAATATAAGAGCTGAGGTGTAGGCCCGGGATGTGGGGGGCTGAAAGGATTCACTACAGACAGAGTGGGGAGCAGAACAGGCAGATGAACTGGAATACACTGCTGAGGGGAGCAACTGGTAGACAGGAGAGGTCTGCTGCATCATATGGGTGGAACTCCTGCTGCAGATAGCTTCACAGTGCTGAGACTTAACCCCTTACACCAGCAAGGAGGGCCCTCTTTTCATTTTTTTGGCGATGTTCTTTGAAGCACAGAAGTTCTTAATTTTATTCACGTCCAATGTATCTTTTATGTTGTCACTGCTTGTGCTTTGGTGTCATCTCTAAGAAAGCATTGCCTGGCCCTCCGTGGTGGCTCAACGGGTTAGGACGCAGCACTGCAAGCTGGCCGCAGCCATTTCAATGCAAGTTCGATCCCCAGCCCACAGGTGACCCACATGGCACAACAGACCTCTCTGTCTCGCCCGCTGCTCCTCTCAGCAGTGTACTTGGTTGATCGGCCTGTCCTGCTCCCCATTTTGCCTCTGGTGAAGCCTCTCACTGCTCCTGCACCTCTGGCTAGTACCCCACTTCTGTATGAATAAATAAATAAATCTTTTTTAAAAAAAAGCTGAGGGTGGAGTGGGAATGGGATAAAAAACAGTGGGGGGAGGAAAATGCACTGGACTATGGTGATGGCACACGGGTGACTTGGTGATGGGAAACCCAGGGGGATTGCAACTGAGATTCAAGGGACAGAACGAGTCATTCCTGTGTTTACTTTTCTACTTTTTTTTGTTCCCATCCCCCATGTTATCAAGGGTTAGCTTTTACATTGGATGTATGATCCACTTTGAGTTAATTTTTATGTATGATGGGAAGTAGGTCGTCAAGTTCATTGTTTGGTCTGTGGCCACCATTTGTCCCAGCACCAGTTCAAAACACTGTTCTCTCCCCATTAAGCCATCTTGGCATTCTTGTTGAAAGCAACTGATTGTCAATGTGAGGGGTTATTCCCTGGATTCACAGTTCTTTTCCATTGATTTATGTGTTTATCTCTATGCCAGTACCACCCTCTCTTGATTACTGCACTTTGTAGTGTTTTTTGAAACCAGGAGGTATGTGTGCCTCAGCTTTGTTCTTTTCAAGGTTGCACTACTTCCTTTGACGTTCCGTAACAAATTTTAGAAACAGTTGGTGAATTTTTACAAAGAAGCTGATTGGTTTTTTTTTTTTTTTTAAAGATTTATTTATTTATTTGTGCATACAGAACTGGGGTACAGGCCAGAGGCTCAGGGGCGGTGAGAGGCTTCACCAGAGACAGAGTGGGGAGCAGAACAGGCAGATCTACGAAGTACACTGCTGAGGGGAGCAGCGGGTGGGTCAGGAGAGGTCTGGCTCGCCATGTGGTCTCCTCCGGGGCAGGCGGAAGGCGGGAATCGAACTCATGCGGAAGTGGCTTCAGATTCTCAGTGCTGTGCTTTAACCCTGGCTTCAGATTCTCAGTGCTGTGCTTTAACCCGCTGTGCCACCAGGGAGGGCCCTGATTGGTTTTTTGATAGAGTAATGTGACCTGTAGTTTAATTGTAACGCATTGCCATTTTAACAATATTTTGATTTCCAATCAATGAACATAGGATGTTTTTCTAGTTATTTAGAACATCTTCAATTTCTTATCACAATGCTTTTGTCAGCCTCTAACAAGACTGAAGTCCAAAAGTGTAAGTTTTGAACTTCTTTTGCTGAATTCATTCCTACTCATTTTATTCTTTTTAATGTTTTTGAAAATGGAATTGCTAAACTTAGTATTAGTTTTAATAGTTTTTAGTGGGTTCCTCAGGTTTCCTGTATACAAGTTCATGACATCTAAAAATAGATATAGTTTAATTTCTTCCTTTCCAATCCATTCTTATTCAAAATTAATAATGATAAGACCACGGAATGAAAGAATCCTGGAGCTGAAAGGGCTTTATCAGGTGGGCTCAGTTTTTATTCCCATTTTTAGATAAGGAAATAGGTTGAGGGACCTTAAGAGGCTTGTATGAGTTAAATAGCTATTAAGTGACAGGCTTGAATTCCAAAAGTTTGTCTGGAGAATTCATGTGATTATACAGCCTTGTGTTTAAAAATCCCAGATTCAGCATAAGGAAAAATCTTTGATAATCATCTACAAATTTAGTTCCCTTTCTCAGGATTTCTATTCTGGTTCCACTACATACCAGTCAAGGAGAATGAATAACACTTCATTAACACTTGCTATTTGCCCAGAAAGTACCTTTTAATATAGGTACGTTTTTTCTAACCAGTAATTAGGAGGAGAAATATCCAAAGATTCACTGAGATCCAATGCCATGGTTGAGGTATAGGTTATAATTTGGACATAAAAGAACTCACTAGTCAAGTTTGGCTGGGTGATTGGAGCCAAATTCTTCCCCTTTCTGTGACTCAGTTTCACCTTCTGTTTTATCCCTTTTCCCTCCCTTTTTCTGAGATTGTGGGAGAATGCAAATAAAAGTATGACTATGTGAAGAGTTTAGTGTTTGAAAGAAATTAGGAAAATACAAGATGTTGTTTGGATGGAGCTGTCCTGAACAAAAACCTATTAAAGACCAATGAACTCACTTTAAGAGTTAAAATGACAATAAAATAGCTTCAGTCTGCCATTGCATCACCTTTTGAGAACATGGAGATGGAAACTCAGAAACTATTTAATCTTAAATTAATGTGAGGATGAAGGCTACTGGCCTTATTTAAGTTAGAAGTCAAGTAAATTGCCAGCTGCTAGTTCAGGAACTATGGTTAATGTGGGAGTTTAACAGTGGTGTGAATTCTTGTCATGATGAGGCAGGTCAGACTTTACTTGCACCGCATTGCCTATCCTTGGTATCTTTATTTTTATCTGAAAAAACAAGTGATTGAGAAGGGCTTTAAAACACCCCGTTAATATTAAATAAATACTAAAAGCTTATAATGTGTTAGTGGCTGACAAGTTATCGTAATATCTAAATGGATTTGTTGACCTTAAAATGGAGCTTGGCTCTCATGTCTATTTGTCACAATTTCCTACTTATTTCCTTCCCCACCTTTTCCCCATTGTCAGCTCTTGTTATTCTCGGTGGTCATGGAAAAAAAATATATTATTGCAGGGTTTCAATGTGACCAAAACAGCACAGTCTGGCAGGCCATCCCTCCTGCTTATTGAACTAGTGCTAACTGTGCTCAGTCCAGAGTCTCCAAAAGAAAGAATAAACATTTAACAGAAAGCTTAGACTAACAAGAAGTTCATTTGGGGCCCTCCCTGGTGGTGCAATGGGTTAAAGCACTATGAAGCTATCCTCAGCCACTGCAGCTCTGAGTTTGATCCCCAGCCAGGGAGCTGACCCACATGGCATAGCAGACCTCTCCTGCTTCATCTGCTGCTCCCTCAGCAGTGGATTTCAGTAGATCTGCCTGTTCTGTTCCTCACTCTGTCTCTGGTGAATTGTCTCACCCACTGCAGTTCTGGCCCGTACCCCAGTTTCTGTATGCATAAACAAATAAATCTTAAAAAACAACAAATAAAAGAAGTTCATTTGGGTCTTTCTTCATCTTCTCAGAAGAGTGCTCCTGAGATAACACCCAGTCAAATGATATATTTTCTACATGTGTAATTAAAATGCAACAGGGTTATCAGACTGTGTAAATTTTGAAGTGATTTTTTTTTAATGAAGTAAGTTGTCATGAGTATGAAAAGAGGACATTTTTGAAAAGAGGAATGACTATGAAGTTGAGTTATGGCAAATTAGATGACAGGTAAGTCAAGCTGGGATGAAGAGGTAAAGAACGGGAAGCTCTCTGTTTCACCTTTAATATTTAAACAACAGTAATAATTATTTAAAAATCATTTTCAGATCTGTTGCTGCTCCAAACTTGGGAGACAGAAGTCCTGTGATAGTGGACCCAGTGACTTTCTGCCCAACTGTCTTCCCCTCTGCGTGTAACTTCTACTTAGCAACCTGAAGATAGAGACATTTTCCAAAAGCATCTTATTGATTATAATTACTTAGTAACAGTTTAAAGGTCTAAAACTGAGGTAGTGTTTAAGTAAATTTTGGTTCAGCCATGTGATGGAAGACTAAGCTGTCATTTAAAATGATACTGTAATTTTAAAAATAGTGCTATGAAAATATGACTATATTGTTAGCTTTTATATACATTTAAAACAACATGTTTGGTAAAAATAAATAAATAAATAAATGAAAGAAGAAGCATAACCATAGATAGACATATAGCAAAAATAGTGAAAGGAGATAAATTAAAATGTTGTTATCTCTCGTGGTTTTGAGTGGTTATATCTTTTTGTGTGAATACATGTATGGGAGAGGGTGATCTTGAATTTACAAAGCTTTGTTTAGCATTTTAAGTCAATTGCATAGTTAACCAACATCTAATATGTTTAGAGACCCTTCATAGATGTTGTAGGGGACAGAATTCATTACGAGGCACAGATGTTCTCAGCAGGCTTACATATGATTGTGCAAATACTTTAAAATGTTAATAATAATCCCATGGCTAGCTGGCCATTACATGATGCTTCATCCATGTACCTTGACAATCAGATGTTTTTTGAGAAGATCGGTGCATATAAAAACATCTTGAAGTCAATAATTTTTGGAATGTTATCTATCTTTAAATAATAACCATATGTCACAGGTAATTGAAGAGGTCAGATTTTCTTTTTCATTTTAAGAATTAAATAAAAATTGATTCAACAATAGGAAGGCAGCTAATTCTTCACAAGGTTTTAAGTTTCTCCTTGAGCCATTCAGCCTTTTTTTGAGCTTCCTTCTAAGTACCACCCAGGATAATGGTTTGGGTAAGTTTTTTAAATATTTACCATTTTCTAATCAAGGCCCAGGACTTGTGTCCTGATTCTTACTGGTTGCTACTGCAGCACTTTAACCTGTCTTGTTTTATCATAGGCAGACAAAACTGATAAAATTCTTTCCAACCCTCTTTTGTCATAACTCAGTATTTTTGTCAAAATTCTGTGATAAGAGCTATAAAGATGCCTCAGTAGAGAACTCCAAGCAGCCTGATGGTTAAAAGTGTCTGCTTTATGAAGCTGCTCCCAATATGAACTGAACTATGAGGCAATATTATCTTGTCTTTCTCTAAGATCCCACTCTCCCACATTCCAAATTTAGATTCTACAAGCAAATTCCTAACTTGACCTCCATTTTCAGCATCTGTTATTATTGCTTAACACCCTATTGAAGAATAAAAATTCACTGCATACAAAATGTAAAATGGAATGTGTATTCACTCTAGTTAGAAACTGCTCTAGACACAGACACAGAAACACACCACACACATGATGTATCTTACAGAGGGAAAGCGGTGGAAGGGGAAAGAAATACTCATTTTCTCATTTTACAATTGTCCTAAAGTATAAAGAAATGTCACAAAAAGTCTGAAAGGAAATAGGTTAAGCTAATTTACCACCCTGAAATGAAATATTAACTTACTTTAAATTCAATTTTTTAAAATTGAAATATACTCGCTTATTTTTACATCATTCTTCATTTTGTGCATTTTTTCATCTTGGTTATTATTAATTCAATTCATGGAAAGGTCTAGCTCTGTGAGGGCATATTTGGTTAAATTTGACTTAAATGGCATGGATTCCTTTTTTCTACATTTTCTTTTCCAATTTTGCCCTTGTATATAAATTTATGAGTTTTGTGATTAAGTTGGAGAAGAAAATGAGACTACTACTAAAGAACTATTATTACTGCCTTAAAAGATTGTACGCTAACTGTGTCTACTGTAGATTGTTGTCCAAAGTATTACATGGTGCTCTTTGACTGAATCTCTGCCATTCTAAGAGTAAGTTTACACCAAAAAAGTACACATTTTTGGAAGTAGATAATATTTTTGCCACTGTTAATGAGTTTTCTAAATCCTCTTTCTAGTAGCAGAGGGAAATTGTGGAGGTTAATTAAGCAAAATATGTTCAGTAAGTCATTATCTTAAGGCTCAGAAAATTATCACTTGAATGTTAAATGATTATTGCTACAGCACATGAATTTTCCTTGTGCTTCAAATGACGAAATAACGTAAGCCAACTCTTTAAAAATATCATAAGGATTAGAAAGATCAGATTCCTATATATTGATAGAAAACATTCGGGAGTGAACAGTGATTATGTGCCATTGTATTATATATTGCCATCAGCAACATATGAGAAAACCAGGCGCTCTTCTTTCTTGACAACACGTGGTGTTCTCTGTCATTGTGGTATGTGGTAATATTTCCTTGTAGTTTTAAGTTGCACATTCTTAATAATTAATACATTTTTTGTGCACTTTTCATCATTAATCCCTTTTAGGAAAGAATCTATTCACACTTTTGCTTACACTTTTATAGTATTATCTTAATGTTGAATTGTGAGAGTTTTCTATATATTCTGTTCACAAATATATTTTGATATTTGTTTTGCTATATTTACTACCAAACTGTGACATTTCAATTTTTATAACATTGACTTTTTTTTTAAAAGATTTATTTATTTATTCATACAGAATTGGGGTACAGGCCAGAGATGTGGCGGGTGATAAGATTCACCAGAGACAGAGTGGGGAGCAGAACAGGCAGATCGACGAGGTACACTGCTGAGGGGAGCAGCGGGCGGGTCAGGAGAGGTCTGCCGTGCCATGTGGTCACCTCCGGGGCAGGCGGGAATCGAACTCATGCAGAAGTGGCTTTAGATTCTGGATGCTGTGCTTTAACCCGCTGCGCCACCAGGGAGGGCCAACATTGACTTTTAAAGAACAACATTTTTAAATTTTGCAGTCTCATTTAACAATTTTTTCTTCTTTGGTTTGTGCTTTTTGTGATCCAAGATCACAATGATTTTCTCCTACATTTCCCTCTGGAAATTTTATTGTTTTAACTCTTCTATTTATGTATGATTCATTTTGAATTTATCTTTGTATAGAATATGAGAAAAAGGTTGAGGTTAATGTTTCTCCCGTATCGCCAACCAATTATTCCAGCAGTATTGTCATGAAGGCTACCTTTCCCCGATTAAATTACCTTGATACTTTTATCTGCTGAAGTCTTGGCACTTTCTGTTTTAGCTCACTGATTCATTTGTTGATCTTTATGTTAGTACCACACTATCTTAATGACAGCAGCTTTGCAGTCAGCCTTGAAATCAGGAAGTATATATCTTTTACCTTTGTTCTTTTTCAAAACTGGTTGTACTGTTTTCCATATATTTCTATGTAAATTTCAAATAAAATTATAAATTTGCATTTTGCCAGGGTTGATTGGGATTTTATTGAACCTATAGATTAATTAGTGGAAAACTGACATCTTAACAATATTGAGTTTTGTCCCATATCAGGGTTTATTTCTCCATTTATGTAACTGTTTAATCTCTCTCAACATTTTGTGATCTTTAGTATATGAATCTTATACACAATTTGCTAAATTTATTCCTAAGTATATTATGCTTGTGATTTATAAATAAATAAAATTTATTTATTTATGCATACAGAACTCGGGTGCAAGTCAGAGGTGAGGGGAGGTGAGAAGATTGACCAGTGGCAGGGCAAGGAGCAGAACAGGCAGACTGACTGAAGTACAATGCTGAGGGGAGCAGCAGGTGGGACAGGAGAGGTCTGCTAAGCCATGTAGGTCAGTCCCTGGTCATGGATTGAACCTATGCGGCAGTGGCTGCTGATAGCTTCATAGTGCTGCACTTTAGCCCCTTGTGCCACCAGGGAGGGTCCTACTTTAAGTACTTAACATTTTTCTGTGTATAATTTTAAATAGAAATTTTTTATATTTAAAGTGCACATGATTTGATGTAGATAGCCATATTGATATTAGTACAACCAAACTAACATTTTATCTCCTTACATAATTACCATTTTTTGTGTGATAAGCATATCTGAAATCTACTATTTTCTTATTTTCATATATCTACTTCTCTGTGTATTTTCAGCATTAAGTATAGTATTAAGTATAGTTTTAAGTATAAGTATACTTATTAAGTATTAAGTATAGTTGTTGTGTCTATGTATTAGCTTTCTACATTTATTCATCCTAGATAGCTGCAATTTGTACCTTTGACAACATAATTTCTTCTGCTTCCCCCAGTTCCACCCCTCCAAAAACCTCGTAACCAGTATTCTCTCTACTTTGAGAGTTCCACATTGTATTCATAAAAGATTCCATGCATAAGTGAGCTCATATATTTGCCTTTTATCTTCATCTGTCTGTTTTCTCCACTTATCTCAATACTTTACAGATTTGATCTTACAGTATTATAATATGCTTTGATATAGGGCAAGTCCCATCCCCTTCTATTTTATTTATAGTAAAAAAAATTTTTTTAAACTGTTCTTCCTTCTTCCTTGAATTTATTATAAGAAATTATAATAAAAATAATCAATAGACAAAAGAACCTGGGACATGAAAGAATGGGACAAAAAGTAGAAAAATGCTCTCAAGATGATACTTTCTCTTGAACATCAAGAAGCTACCTGAATTGTTGTGCCATATACAAAAGAAGGTTTCTGTACATTCAACACTGTCTAAATCAAAGGTTTTTCTTGTTATCCAGTAATCAGTGGCAGGGACCATGCAAATATAAAACAAGAATGGGTGGAAAATGAAAAGAAATATGAATCAACGTGAGAAGATGAATAAGGACTTCGGTGCATAAAAAAACAGTGAGGAAAAGAAAATTCTCATATTCTCGATCTACTTCTCAGGAAGTCATATCTCTGAACTTAGGGCGTCCATTGCATTTTTTACCTCTACTTATTTCACTAGATGCTTTATATGTATTATAGAGAGGTTAGTTCTTTGCTTGGTAGTTGAAATGACAGAAATGAAAAAATACTATTAGGGATATTATGAGTAATGAGTCACAGAAAAAATGTTCGTTGCAAGTTGGAAACATTAAAATGGGCATTGGGCAAATAAGTTAAATAAGTTTCTGTAATAAAATTTGCACACTAAAAAGCTTACTTAACCTTAAATCTAAGCATAGTACAAAGTATGGTTCTACTCAAAGTTGTACCTGTTTTCTTTTAGGGATTAATCAGTTTATGAAATAGCATACCTAATGAATAACACCACAAAGAGTAGCAAGTAAGTTCTTTTTTAAAAAACTCATTTTGGAGGAAAGGAGTAGGGGAAAAGTCATATATGTGAATAATCAGTGATGCCAAGTTTCTGAGAAATAAAAATTTCTCTATTTTAGAAGGAATGTGTCCCTCATTTTTTGTTTAATCAATATGAATAAAAAGCATCTGCTCCCTTACCAGCAAAAAAAGACTGACCCATGTCTGGGAGAACAATCTGTACTCAGAAACAATTAACCCAAGTCAGGAAGAACCGCCCATTCAAATTTGAAGGGCTGAAGTTTCCAAACACAGCTGTTTTCTGTCAGGCGTCTTCCTTCAACTCAGTGGTGGCATGGCTACAGCCCAAAGAACCTGTGGCAGGGATGCCAGCGTGAAGCAGCGGCAGAAGTCTATGAACACAGTATGGTGACACTGGTATCAGACTCACTTCTGTGTGGTGGGATTCTGCCTTCAACAATTCACTAGGCTTCATGAAGATGCCTTCTATGGTTTTCCATAGTAGTTCTGGTTTGAGTGGGCCATGCCATGCACTTCTTTTGGCCCACTGATAGTTCAGCCATATTGTTCACCTGTGCACCTGTGACAGCAGAACACGATTGGAGGAATGCTTGGACCACACCTCACCATCCTCACCAGCAGGGCCCATTACAAAGCACTGTCCAGTCATTCAGATAATCACCTTCGCCTTCCTCACCCAAAGCACTCACTTCCTGATTTCCAGAAAAAGGTGAGGTGACTGTGGAGGTGACTAAGAGGTGACTATTGAGGTTTCTGCCAATGCTGACATGTGTCAGTCTGATGGACTGGCCACATCGAGTGGAGATTCCCTTCTCACATACAGTGGCAGTCTTCCCCATATCCTCCAGTAAATGCTGCAGTCACCTACAGCAGTCACATTTGTTGCTGACTGTTGTCCCCCACCTGACCCATAGTGCCCTTGGTGAGTGTAGTCACATATTGTGGCATGTATTGAGTAGCACAGAGCTCCAACATGCAGCACACCATAAACCCTGAATGAAATAGTGTTATCACAGTCATCCTGGCTGCTTCCCCAAATCCTTACTTAATCGTTAAAAAAGTACCTGTTCTCGTAGTCAAACTTACATTATACACGTAGGAAAAGCTGTCATGTGTCCTTAAATCAATAGCTAGGTAATTTACAATGAATTTAGTTTTTCTTGGTTGAAATGATGCATTGATAGGGCATGGTGATTGTCAAGGGAGTTGTATTCAACACAGTGTGGCCAGAGTTCCAGGGCTCAGTAAACAAGAATAGGCAATAATAAAGTCTTTTAATGACCATTCACACAGAAATATCCTCATTTTTTATGGTGCCAAGATTTGAACTTTGTGATTTATTGATTTTTTAACTTGCCCAGTTTATAGTTGCTTTGTGTTTATTTTTCCTGGTAAAGCAAGAATTGAGCAAGTTCTAAGAAGCTGCCTCAAGATGTACAATAAAATGTACTTTCAAGTAATTTCTTCCTTTGCTTTACATTAAATTTATACATTAAATTTGCTATACATTAAATTTATACATGTCACTCTTTATACTACATCGAGATGTACTATTTCATAGCAAACAAGTGAAGGATATATTTCCTAAAACAGTGGACTTTTAATTAATACTCTAGTTGATCCTACTGAGTGTGTACATTAAAATGTTCATAACCTACTTGCTTCATGAAGCCTAACAACCATTGGTTTTAAAACACATTTTTGATGCCTGAAAATCTAACTTATGATAAACAAGAAGATGAAAAATAGTGTAACTGTTTGTTATCAGAGCAATTAATACGAATTGTATAGCAGAACTTCTTTAGGTCGAGTCCAGCCAGATACGTTGTGGGGACACTAGTGCCAGCGAATCTTCTGTCAATTTGCTTCTAAACTACTCACCCTTGTATTGTGGTACTTGGCTAGGATGTGCGTTTCTAAGTTGATACCATAGCGGGCGCTGATGAGAGGTAAGAGCGTGTGGACGCTCTGATGCAGTTGGTACGTTTAAGTGCTTCCCGCTCATACCCGTTGGGGCTGACTTTTTAACTGCCATCTGCCTCGCGGGTCTGGCTTCCTATTCTGTCTGGTGCCCCCTGGTGCTCACCACCTACTTGTACAGTCTTGAGTTGCAAAGAGCCAAGGGGTCTAAGAGAGCTCAAGGATGCTTTCAAGAAAAGCATTCCATTACTGTGAACGCTAAGGATCCACATTTCTTCTACGTGCAAAGCCACAGAATGAATTATATATGTACACTCCTGCACCTCCAGAGAAAGCGGGAGTGTTGTTTTGCTAAACTATAAGCAAAAGAAAGATGAAATTAAGTTTCAACCAACTAGGTAGAAGTCATCCCAACTCTCACAGATTGTGGTAAAAGATAGAAAGATATGCAGATTTTATCTTTTTCACAAATCCATACCCTCCCCCCCGCCCCCCCAAAGTTCTTCTTCTCCTCCCCCCCACCCCCCCAGCAAAGCAAAGAGTTTGCTATGATCCTTGATTTCATTAGGGCAGCCAGCCCATCTTTGAGAGCCAGAATATCTGTGTTGGGCTGGAGCTGAAAATGTAGCCTTAATTGTTACGGAAGGGAGGGAGGCGCTTAGAAGATAATTCTTCTAACCATTTAATCAATATTAGTATCATGCGCAATCTTCACAAAGTTTCTTTTTACCCTTAGGGAGGAATCTTTAGCTCCTCTGACTCTCAAGAGTTTAGGCTCTGGTTCTCCTGCTTTGCCTTTCCCCTCCACCCCCACACCCCTACAGTTCCTCAACACTACTGCGTCTCTCTCCATTAAAGATGAACAACAGATCATTTTTCATTGCATGGCAACCCTAAAAGCTCTCCCTCGCCTCAGCAGAGCATGATGGGAGTCTCTCCTCTAGTGGTGTCCTCCCACTTCTTTTTTTTTCTTCCTTTTCTTCTTCCACAATTAATCCCTAAATAATGATTTTTCTAACTAGCGCTGATTTAAGTATGGGGTTTAGCGACCCGGTGACGCTCCCATCAGCCTTCCAGAAGGGGCGGTTTCCAAGGAAAACTACAACTCCCATGAGGCCTCAGGCTGGGGCAAACGCAGGGCATCACGGAAGTCGTAGGTTCCTTCCTCCTCAGTCCCTGTCATTCCTCAGACGCCGAGACTACAAGTCCCAAGGAACCTCGGTACTCCTACGCCTGCGCAAGAGCCCCGAAAGGGAGGTGGGGGTAGGGCTGCCCCGGGCGGCGGGGGGCGGGGTCGGAGCGGGCTGTGTGGAGGCTTGAGACTCCCGGCGCCATTTAGCGCGGAGAGTTTCCCCGGCGGACGCGGCTCTTCTCACTCGGGCCACTGTGTACCCCCATCTTCGGTGACAGAAGGCGCCTGGTGGGGGTGACTACTCTTTTCTCTCCCTACCCCCCTTCACCCAGTCCTCTCGGTCTCCTTTACTCTCGGCCCAGAGAAGCAGCGGAGCCCGGGCTCCGCGGTGAGCGGCCCTCCCCTCCCCACCGTTCCCTCCCTCCGTCAGCCCCCGGCACCGGCCCGGGAGGAGACCGGGGTTTGCCAGGCCCGGGGCGGGCGGGGAGGCCTCGGGGAAGGGGGGGCCCGCTCCTCAGGCATCGAGGCTTCGAGGCTTCGGCCCTTCGCATCCGGGCGATGGGCGCCCGGTGAGGCTGGTCCCCCGAGCTGGGGGCGCGTGTGGGAGGAGGCGACCGACTGACTGACTGACCGGGAGCCGGACCCGGCCCTCCCTCGCCCTTCCCGGCCCCTCCCACTCCTTCGGCCCTGGAGCTGCCACCGCTCGGGAGTCCGGGCTTGTCCCCTCCTCGCGGTGCCGCCGCCCTCAGGGCCTAGCCCGCCCTGCCGGGGAAGCGGCGGCCGGGAGCTGGAGCCGCGGCGGCGTCCGCCGCATCCGCTTCGACTCGGTGCCGGCTTCTGGCCCTGCCCCTCATGACTGCGGCGCCTCAGCTGCTTCTGCCTTCCCGGCCGCCGCTCGCCGCAGGATGGATGCGGACCGTGAGGCGCTAACCCCCGTGGCTCAGCTCCTCGATCGCCCGCCGACGAGCCCGCCGTGTGAGCCGCAGCAGCCGCCGCAACAGGGCCGGGTGTCCCGCCTCTCCTCCGGGGCGGCTTGTCAGTGCTGAGCGAGGAGGCGGCGTCCGGCTCGCACCGAACCCGCCGGGGAGCAGGCGCCCCCGGAGCGCGACTGCCGACGACCTCCTCCGCCCCTCGGAGCCGGCCCCCCGTCGGGTCTTCACTCACAAATTCGAGCCCGCTCGCCTCGCTCGGCGGACCGACCATGTCTGGCGGCGCCGCGGAGAAGCCGAGCAGCACTGCGAGTTCCCTGTTCCTCTCGCCGCCGGCCCCGGCCCCCAAGAATGGCTCCAGCTCCGACTCCTCCGTGGGGGAGAAGCTGGGCTCCGCGGCCACCGATGCGGCCACCGGCAGGACCGAGGAGTACCGGCGCCGCCGCCACACTATGGACAAGGACAGCCGCGGGGCCGCGGCGACCACGACCACCACGGAGCACCGCTTCTTCCGCCGCAGCGTCATTTGCGACTCGAACGCCACGGCGCTGGAGCTGCCCGGCCTCCCTTTCTCGCTGCCCCAGCCCAGCGCCGCCGCGGTGCCCCCGCAGAGCGCGCCCCCGGAGCCCCACCGC
>NW_004567135.1:10310494-10360977 GCF_000260355.1 Condylura cristata | reverse complement strand
GGGGGGGGGGGACAACTTTTGAGAGAGTTTGAACCTAGAACTGGGGGTGTTTGCATAGAATCAGAGTTTTCCGGAGCCAAGAGGTTGGCTACCGGGGAAGGAGTGTGGAAGGTCGTGGGAGTCCGAGCGAGTCCGAGCGCATTGCCGGTGCCTCCTTGCTGTACTCCAGCGGCCCGCAGGAAACTGGAATTAGTGGGTAAGTTTTGGCGTCAGGGCAGTACAGTCTTCCTGCCTCAGGCGCTTCGGTCGGCAGAGGTTCCGCAGTGGGGCGCTGCCGGGGTGCTGGACGCCTGTTTCCGTTCCTGGCTCAGGCTGTTCTGAGTAAGAGCGACCGCGTTCCTGACTGACCGCCCTGGCTGCATCTCGCGGGCACTGGCACGTAGTAGGAACCTTCAGAAAGGACTTCCTCTGGGTGGCTGCCCAGGACTAGCAAGGTGCAGTGGGTGTTTGATACTGAGAGTGCCACCTAAGGATACTTTGGCGCCGCGTTGCCCGCCGGGCGCTGACATAATTAAAACGAGTGTGTCCAACTCATGTGCAGTGAGGAGTACAGGAGCCCAAGCACTGTCGTCTAAGGGCTTTCAAAGAGGGAATGTCATTGTTGAGTCAAAGTTATAAAAAGGTCTTCAGGCCACGTTTTCCCTGGAGTCCAAAGGAGTCACAGGGCGCCCTTTTAACTTAGCAAGAAAGTTTTTCATGGTCTAAATAATGGTGTGTTTTACTGGTTCACAAATATATTCCCAGCTTTAATTAGCTGGGGGTTTGGGGCTGCTTGTCGCTTGATCTGTGTGTCGCTGCTAGCTTGAATGTAGCCCTCGCCAGGAAGTGGACTTTGGGTTATTGGAAGAAGTATTGAGTTAGACTGAAGGAAAAAGCCAGAGCTCCATTATACACGAAAAATGCCATTCTTGCTACGAAAATACACAACTTGAAAATAACCGAATGAGCAAGGAATGTTTCCTGTCCACTAACGACAGCCCTTTGAATGTCAGCTTCCAAATTACCCAGGCCACGTCAGATTGAAAGAAGGTTAACTGGGCATGTGGTAGGATGTCAACTTAAAAACCGACAAGTTCTTTAGGAACAGAATTTAAGTTTTACAGTTAGTGATCTAGAACTTCTAAAGCTTTGTGAAAAAAAAGCTACTCAACGTTCCCGTGGTTTAAAATTGGGAAAGGTGGTCACTTTTAGAAAAGAACATGCCAAACTGACTTTTATTCCCATTGGTCAGTCATACTCAGAAAAAAATTAAATGTGATTCCTTTTGTTTTGCAGGTAAAAATTTAGTTTAGAAGCAGACACTTTTTTTCCTACCAAGGATGCCTGTTTCTACTGAAGCTGCACTTTTTCCTAATGTTATAGTTTCATATGTGAATAGGTGCTTTAAAAAACTTTTTTCCTAATTGATTATCATACTTTCAAGACTAGGCCCAAGTAAATGTTAAACACTTTATGGATTAATCTTACTGGCTTCAATTATTTAACTTTTAAGACTTCTCAGCTGTAATGTGTTTGTTCCTCTTTATCACCTGGAGTTTCCTGTTAGTTTAACTAGAACTGATGATACAGTAGGGGAAAAAAAACTGTCTAATGTCACAAAAATACTTTTTATAAGCTTTCTCAAGTTTTTCCATACTCATGACTTTTGAGATTCCCCTTTGTCTAGGCATGTATGTGGTCAAACTAGAGAATATCGATTGTCCTTGGATGTGATAAAGCCATATTATTTTTAAGCCAGTTGAAGACTGGCTACAGAACCAAATGAATTGGTACCCTGGTGTAAAAACTTTTATCTCATTTGACAGTCCCAACAGTTTTTCATTTCCTTTATAGAAGTAGTTGGGCAGTATTGATTAATAACCCTTTCAGTAGTTTGCTGTTTGAGTTTTTCTCATTTTAAATTCAAATTACTATAGACTATATAGTGCTATAGATAATTACTATAGAAGAAAGGAAACTTTTTTTTCCCACTGAATGTGTCCTTCTAATGAGTTGTATTTTTATAGGAAGGCAGGAGAAATACTGTTTTCAATTGTTGTGTAAAAAACCTAGTGTTTCAAAATTGGTGGAAGTTTTTGTTTTGGCAACTACTTGATGAATAAGAAACATAGAATAGAGCAGGTTAAATGACTTGCTTAAGTTGCTGTATAACAAATAATAACTTGGTTAAGAGCTAATAGTTTGAGAAGTGTATAGTATTTGTAGTTTGTAAACTACAGTATTGGTAGTTTAGTAGATAGGTAATTAGTAAATATCAAATGGCGCAATTTTGTTTTGGTATGATTTCTGGAGATGTCAAATTTTTGGAGAAATCTCATAACCATGACAGATTCCAGCCTTCAGATTCAGGTACTGATTTTATCACTTCAGATAGAGAAATAAGTAGGTTTGTGGGGGGTGCAGAATGGGTGAGTGTGGTACACAATTCAAACCTGTTTCCTTCAAGCTTATTTTTTTTTTTAAAGATTTATTTATTTATTCGTACAGAGCTGGGGTACAGGCCAGAGATGCGGAGGGTGAGAGGATTCACCAGAGACAGAGCGGGAAGCAGAACAGGCAGATCGACTAAGCACACTGCTGAGGGGAGCAGCGGGCGGGTCAGGAGAGGTCTGCCACGCCATGTGGTCACCTCCGGGGCAGGCGGGAATCGAACTCATGCGGAAGCGGCTCTTTAGTTTCTTAGTGCAGTGCTTTAACCCGCTGCGCCACCAGGGAGGGCCCTCAAGCTTATTTTTATAGTCATACTGTGCATAGCTATCTGTTAAAAAGGTATCAATTCTTTAGGTAATACTTTGATACCACAGGAGCTTAACAGATGATAAGGTTGATCTTAACAGGATGATAACAGGTTTTTTGTTTACAACACTGTATTTGATTCAAAGGCACAAGATCACACCGCCTCAGCTGTATGTTACGCTGTATGTTACCACACTACATCTACCACCAAGACACCTTGGGCCCTCCAGCATAATCCCTCTCCTTTTTGTATCTCCCCACTCCCTCACTTTGCCTTAGTAGCCTCAATTCAGTCTGATTTCCTGGGGTTCCACATATAAATGTAACCATCCAGTAAACCATTTATGTGTCTTTCTCCCTATGTTTTACTTGCATAGCATTTTCCTCTTTAATTCTATCCATATTGTCACAAATAGAAAGAATTCATCTTTTTTTCTTAATAGCTGAGTAGTATTCCGATGTGGACCCGTACCACATTTTTGTAATCCATTCTTCTGTCCTGGTGTGTGTAGATTGCTCCCATAACTGTTGTAAATAGAGCTGCAGTGAACAAAGGTTAGATCTATTTTTAATAGTTTGAGAAACCTCCATATAGGTAACAGATTTTTTTTTTAATTTTTTTTAATATTGATTTATTTATTTGTGCATACAGAACTGGGGTACAGGCCAGAAGCTTAGGGGCAGTGAGAGGCTTCACCAGTGAGAGTGGGGAGCAGAACAGGCAGATCTACAAAGTACACTGTTGAGAGGAGCAGCAGGCGGGTCAGGAGAGGTCTGAAACGCCATGTGGTCACCTCCGGGGCAGGCGGGAATTGAACTCATGTGGAAGTGGCTTTAGCTTCTTAGTGCAGTGCTTTAACCCGCTGCGCCACCAGGGAGGGCCTAGGTAACAGATTTTTTAAGATGCAGATTTCTCATCTGGTTTTAGTAGACAAATGAATCTCAATTTTGATACACCCAGTTGCCATCAGAAAACGTTATTGCTGGACTTTACAAGAGTTGACATTGCTGTTCTAGAGAGGGATCTTTTGTTTTTTTAAGAAACAGCGTAATTTGCTTTAAGAAAACACAGATTGAGGAATGATTATTTACTTAAAGCACTTTTCTCTAAATACTGAGTTTATGTGATATACTCACTTTTCAAGTTGGTGAGATTATTTTCAGATATACCTAAAAAGGGAAGTCAAATCATAAGTTTTATTTAAACTCCAATATATTAGCACTAGCTTTTCTCTGGTAAGACTCATGTCCCATCATCAGTATGTGATAATAATTTTTTGTGATATTAATTTTTAATAAGTGTTTATCAGTGCTGCAAAACCGGGATATAATGGGATTTCTATGATTAAGAAACTATAACATTTCATTGCTATTGGTCTTAGTAACTCATTGAACCTAATTTTCCTATTGAATATTGAAAATTTTAAAAGTTGTGCCACATTCTGTTTTTTAAGGTGAGTGCTTACATAACTTCCTATCCCAAAATGAGGTTATAGAGAATAAATTTTGGAGTTTTTCCTTCCTTCCTTTCTCCTTCCCTCTCTCCCCTCCTTCCTCTCCCTTTCCTTTCTTTCTAATCTTTCTGATTCGTAGTACTGGTAAATTCAAATTACTACAGGGTAGGTAGGCTCATTAAATCAGCGGTTGTTGAGTGGTTTGAAATAATCCTTTGTCCCTTACAGCAGGACAGAAAAAAATAAATATTGTATGATTTTAGTTAGATAAGGTTTGTTTTCAAATATATGTAGGTTTATTGTTGAATGAGGTAACCTTTGTAGTATAGAAGTTGAGAATTACATTCAAGTTTATTTTTTTAATGATGCACTTGTGTGTACTTATTTAGTCCTAGGGAGCTAAATGTCTTATTTACTTTTTTTCCTGACCTTTAGCATCACAGTTCTGAGTGTAAGAATTTGGAAAGAGAGGTTGTTTTTGTGTAAAACAAATTGGGACTCTATTGTTGCCTGGTGACCAAGTTCATTTCTTGACTTTGAAATTCTAGTGCAGGATTCTGGTCATTTGAAAGTCATCCTGGTTAATCCTCATGGAAACATTCAGCTAGAATTGGGCCCTCTTTTCTAGAAATCATCCTACACTAGTTGTTTGGATTTTCTGGTAATTTAAAAATTTTTATATAAAGCTGTAAAAGCAATAAGAATGGTTATGCCCAAATTACAACTTTTGAAAATGTTACTATACTATGGAAAAACTTCATAGTAATTAGGTATTGGGTTTTGCTATACTTCATAATTATTTTTAGCATCTTGCATTTTTATTTATTTAACATAGGACCAGACTCGGAAAAGGCTGAGACTTGCCATGACCAGAATTTAGATTTAAAGAGTATACTATTTTTCTTCAATATAACATTTGCTTAAGGACTTTCCTGCCTGGATTTAAATCCTGGTTCATGTGTTATTTTGGGCAACTTTCATACTGGTATCCTATCTGTAAAATGGAGTGTAATAAGAATACCTGTTCATGGAGTGGTGGTGATTGAGTGAATAATTAAATATATATTAAATATTTAAGACAGGGCCTGGTACATAAATACTAACTATGATTAATATTTTAGCAATCATTTAATCTTTTTTTAGGCTGTATTTTCAATGTTTATATGAAGTTGTGTTTGATTTGTTTACATTTATACCTGAAAAATCATGTGGCAAAACTCTTGACTGCTGCGTCCATTCTTATAGGCAGAACATTGGAGTGCAACATGTGGCGTCAGTGCTTTCAAATTCTATAACTTTGCCTGTCTTTTTGTCTTTCTCATTTCATTACCTGCTACCTTCTCAAATGCCACTTTCTGAATTACTAGTTTCCAGAGTTTGCTAAGATTTCCTTCTTTTGAGATCACTCTTAAAGTGATTTTACTTGAAGATGCTTTCTTAAAAATAGTTTTCAAATGAGCTGAAATATTTATCTTCTTTTTCAGCTCAGTTTTTTCAGCTCTAAGGATATAAAGAGATGCTCAATATACTTTAATATCGTTTTCCCTGTTAGTAGACATAGTGTAGCTCTTAGTGTTTCATCTGTATTTCTTGCCTTTGTTTTGGATCCACAGCAGATTCCAATTTTTTAGTAGAGTTCAGTATGATTTATTGCAATACTATATAGTAGAAAAGATCTCTAAGGTAGAATACTTGGGTTCTGTGTTATCCTGAGTAAGGAACTTAACTTGTATGCTAAATTATTTTTATTGAGGACCAAGTGAAATACTACTTGAAGATACTTTGAAAAATATGCTTTTATATATGTAATATAATAAAAGGATAATGGTGCTTTAAAAAAATTGTCTTTTAGGCAAGCAAATTGTCACATCTTACAAATTGAATATTTTAAACTTAAAGTTGCGTATTAGGAACTTTTTGCATTGTCAGTTCAGGAATTTTATCAAATCTTAAAGAAAAAAAAGGAGGATAAACTTTCCAGATTGAAGAGAAATTACCAGAAATTTTTCATAAGAATATTTTTATTTGAAAAAGGTTGTGCCTTTGACTCGTGGCAGACTTTAGTTTGTGGTTTGAAAAAGATTAGTTATTGATACGTTCTATAGAGTGGGTAAACATCAGTAATTTCCTTGCTATGCCAGTGATGTAATTGAGTCTGTCCTATCTTTGTATTAATTTAGATTTTTGAGGTTTTCAAAAAGAATTCATTTTTTGATGATGTGACTTGAATCTTGGCAAGATTATTGTATTAGATATGCTCTCCTAAATGTATGTGCTAAATGAATGATTTTTAGAAAAGAATCCTCAGATACGCTATTTGTCATCATAAGCAAATAATTTCCCCGGATAGTTAAGAATTAAAAAAAAAAAATTAAGTGTGGGGCCTTCCCTGGTCACGCAGTGGTTTAAGCACAGCACTAAGAAGCTATTGCAGCCACTGCAGCATGAGTTCAATCACCAGCTAGGAGTATGACCCACATGGTGTGGCTGACCTCTCCTGCCCTGTCCCCTCAGCATTGTATCTCAGCACATCTGCCTGTTCTCTTCCCTACTCTGTATAATTTAAGAATGAGTGGAAATCTGCTTCATGTAATTATCATAAGGAGACTGAGCAAAGCCACACTATTTCTGTAGATGCCTTTTGGGCAGTCAAGGTTGTTTCTCAGAGACAGATAGTCTGGTTTTTGTCATTATGTATATGGTGGATAGTCTTGAGTTTAAATAAACAAAAACTAATATGTAAGCCAAACAATGAGAGATAAAACTAATTAGTGAATCAAATCATTATTGATATACACATTTTCTCTACTAGTAAACAGATTGCTTGGGATAATGACTAGATCATGTTCATGACTTAATAGTTTTGAACTAAATATTGTGATATGTACCTATCTCTGTAGACAAGTTCCTTATTTATATTGGTCATTGTGAACTAAGCTATATTTGGGAAAAGCAACAGATAATCTCTTTACTATCCTAAAGAGTTCCTAGACATCATTATCTTGTTTACATGCTCTTTGAACTTACCATGCATTCCTCCCACACAGGTACTTAGCTGTAGGCAATGAAGAGTAACAAAGAATTTAAGAAAGTTAATTGGTTATTTTTTTAGTAGTAATGTACAAATGGAATACAGAGTTTTAAAATCCCCTATATTTAAAGAATACAGCGGATGTATGGCATTTAGTTTGGGTAGAAGTATGGGATTTCTAAGATCTGAGCTAAGGTAGTCAACAGAAAAATGAAATCTTTATGGAGGAAAAATGAAGAATGGCTAGATCAGTATGCTGCCAACTGAGGGAGATTTCTTAAAAAGGGGGAAAGCTAGGAGATTTAAATGTGTTTAATTTGGCATGTTGAGTTTGAGGTACTTCTTCAGAAGTTCAGTAGGCTGTTGGATAGCTCAAAAAATCAGTTTGAGGTAGCAAAAAAGACTAATGATTTCCAAATTTCTAATTAGTTATAACTGACAAATTAGAAGTAAAATGAAATTATGTAGGAAGAGGATGGATGGTTGGTGGTGGGTGGATAGATTGAGAGGGAGAGAGAAATAGAAAACTGGAAAGAATGATCATCGTAGGGCAAAATAAGAATAATTAATAGGTAGGCAAAGGAAAAAGTTCAGGGGTTGAATGAAATAGAATGCTGAGAGAATAGCCATATCAAGGGAATAAAATTTTAAGAAAAGAATACAACAGGGAAGTTCAATTTGCATAGTAACAATTGTGGAGAATGAATTTTAGAAAGAGTAGAGGTGAAGTGTTGTTAGTTACACTGTTGAAATTGTTTATTGTGTTTGGCTCTTAAGAAGTCATTAACAACTAAGTTCAAGATTACCAAAGTGAGAGAGGAGTTGAGTGAGGGAGATGTATATAAGTAGATGTAAGCCACTGGTAATAGCCTCAGTTTCTGTATTGTTCATGATCCAATAAAGTATTCACTAGCCTCATGTAGCTATTTAAACTTTAATTAATTAAAATGAAATAAGAATTTTAAACTCAGTCCTGTAGTTCTCTAAAGCTCAAAAGCCATGTGCGGCTACCATGTTGTTTGTATGGCACAAGTATAGAACATTTCCATCATTGTAGAAAGCCCTGTTGGAATGTGCTATGTCCAGATACTGCGTTGAGTTGTGCTTTTTCTTTAAAAATAGCTTTAAAGGAAAAAGTAGTCTTCTCCCCTTTACTGGATAGGATGTGCAAAGGATATTATCACAAATTCACATATACATGCAGAATTAAAGAGATTGCCATTATATCATATTTGTTCCGGATACTTGGTGATTTTATTGATTCAATACAGTGGACAGTTTGTGGTGAGTTTAAAGAGGGAAGGTTGAGAAGTAGACAAGAACAAGCCATTTTTTTAAACAACTGAGCAATTACAGGGCAAGAAAGACTTGATAAGTAGATACGTGGTCAAGGATAAGATAGATGAACAAGGAAAGATATTTAGCCAGATACTTTGTTAATCTTAAATTTGAGGAAAATAGTGGGTTTAATAATTTAAGGTCATCTGGATTATCTGAGTCCTTGTTCTTTCTGCTGCAGATAACTTAAACACAAGAAGAATAATTTGAGTTCTAATGGAACTTTAAGTCCTTTTGCTCTATTTAGTAATTATAACTTGTTATTTTGTATTTTTATATTTTTACCTTATGAAAACTTATATGGTCTTTTAGCCAGTGTGCATATGTAGATTTTTATAAGGACAGAGATAGAAGATTTGTTTTATTCACTTCTTGATGTGTTCAGAGTTTTTGAAATGCTATTTACATAGGTTATCACAAGTATTAGTTCTGTTTAGACTTAAGTCTTTGTGATTTTCATAGAAGACAGTTTAATAGCTGTTAGTATAATTTCTGTCAGTGATTTTTAGATGACTTCTGTAATAAAGGTTATTCACTTTCAAGTTTGTCATTGTTAGTGAGAATAAATTGAACCTTTAAGTTCCTAAAATTGTTAGGTACCCCTATTTTTACTTACTGGGAAAACACTAAGAGAATTAAGGATATTGGAGTATGAGTGAATAGATTGACATGTTAATTTATAATTTCTATAGGGCTTAAATTTATTAACTTTGAAAATTAAAGTTATGATTTTTTTGCTTAGTTCCTGATAATGTGAATTGATTTTCCCCCTTGTTTTTAAAATCTTGTTTATTTGTTTATTATTGTTTTTAAAATCAGTTTATTTTGACAAATGCTAGTAAGAAGTATTTGACTCTCAAATGAGCTGCAAGTATAAGTCTTATTTCACTTACATATTTTTAAATTCTCTGGAATGTCTAATTTATTCAGAGTTTTTAGGGAAATTAGATTTTCCCTCATTGCCAGCAAGATTCTAGAAGTTTTCTTCTCAAAGCAGCAAGACTTTGTCTTGGTAACATGATAAAATTCTCAGTCTGCCAGTTGATATTATTTGTCTATGAACTCATCAGCACAAACTAATAAGCATACTCATCCCTGGGCCTGGATTCTTGAATGTTCTTTAGACTAAAATGGCCCTTTGAGGTCAGACATTCCTGTTACACCAGAATAATCCATACTGAACACTAAAAATTTTAGCTCAAAATATGCCAGATTTTTCAAAATATTCCTGCTGTGCTTGTGCTGCTGCTGTAGTTATGTCAGTAGGGAGCTTCAGTTTCAGCTACCCACAGTCCAAATCACCCCCAAGCATTAGGTGTGGCTTTTCATTCTTCCTACATGCAAAGTAAGTTTTGTTACTATTGTGTGAATGGAGTGGGGGAACCTTTCTTGCTTTGGACCCCATTTAGGGCCATTCAAGACTACTAGAGAATTTCTAATAACTTGTAAGGGAAAACTTGGCACCTTGGTTTGGTTGCTTACCAGAAGACTTTGTCCTTTTTTGCATGCATCTACACACTTTCTCTTATTCAGTACTATTTATTTATTTTTAAGAGATTTTATTTATGCATACAACATCTGGGGTACAGGCCAGAGGTATGGGTGGGTGAGAAGATTCACCAGAGACAGACTAGGGAACAAAACAGGTGGATTGACTGAAATACACTGCTGAGTGGAGCAGTGGGCAGAACAGAAGAGGTCCGCTACACCACGTGGGCCAGTTCCCTGACTTGAGATCAAACTCGGGGATCAAACGTGGGGCTCAAACTTGTGCTGCAATGGCTGCGGATAGCTTTCATAGTGCTGCACTTTAACCCATTGTACCACCAGAGAGGGCCCAGTTACTGGTAGATATATCTTTTATCATGTCAAAAATAGAAACTGCTGGGCTCTCTCTGGTGGCACAGTGGGTTAAAGCACCACATTATGAATTTCTGAAGCCACTGCAACATGAGTTCCATCCCCGGCCAGGGAAGTGACCCATATGGTACGGCAGACCTCTCCTGTTTCCCCATTGCTCCCCTCAGCAGTGTATCTCAGTCTGCCTATTCTCCTCCCCACTGTGTCTCTGGTGAATCCTCTCACCCACCACACCTCTAACCTATACCCCAGTTCTGTAAGCATAAATAAGTAAATCTTAAAAAAAAAAAAAAAAGAAACTGCTGTCTAGCCCTTATTCTGGGGCAAGAGAAACTTACCTGCTTCAATTAAATAACTGGGCAGCACCATTCAGGTGTTTCTTACCAGAAAAAGGAAGGTGGCTCCAAGGTACATTGTTCTTTTCTTACTAGACATTTAAAAAAAAAAAGTCACCAATTTTAAAATAGTAGACACTGAACTTAAATGTTTGCTCTGCCTAACCAGGTATGAGTAGCTTTAATTTTTGGTGGACAAATGGTCTTTGTTGGATTTGTTGTGCCAGTTTGTTGTTGGGTTTTTGTTTTTGTTTTTGTTTTTTGTTTTGTTTTTTGTCTTTGCAATTCCTCCTCCTGCCTTGACATGAATATGGACTTGTGTGTGTGGAATTATGATTTATTTAGCTGGTAAACATACTGACTACAGAATTGCTTTGATTTTTTTTTTTATAAGAATCTTGACAGTTTTCTATAACCTTTATTAGGACAGAATGAAACTGCCTGTATATACCATAAATACTACTATGAAAAGGTTTCACTGATTACAAACTTCACTATTAATACCCTATTAGTTTACTATCTTAAACATCTGTCATCCTTATTATCTTCATATGTAAAGATGACTTCTTTAAAAACCAATACTTAACATTAACTTTCCCCCTTATTCTTCAAGTTGTGGCTATAACCCTTTAAAGAAAAATCTTTTTATTGTGATATATTAACAAGTAGCCCCAAATTTGGCCAGTAATTGCCTTCTGTGTCCTTTTTTATTAACGTGTTCATATCACTTTTTTTTTTAAGATTTATTTATTCATACAGAATTGGGGTACAGGCCAGAGA
Source organism: Condylura cristata (assembly GCF_000260355.1). Classification (NCBI taxonomy): domain Eukaryota; kingdom Metazoa; phylum Chordata; class Mammalia; order Eulipotyphla; family Talpidae; genus Condylura; species Condylura cristata. Next base: position 10,349,443 of record NW_004567135.1, on the reverse strand, counting down.
TGTGGAGGGTGAGAGGATTCACCAGGAACAGAGTGGGGAGCAGAACAGGCAGATCAATGAAGTACACTGCTGAAGGGACCAGCGGGCGGGTCAGGAGAGGTCTGCCTTGCCATGTGGATCTCCTCCAGGGCAGGCGGGGATTGAACTCATGCAGAATTGGCTTAAGCTTCTTAGTGCAGTGCTTTAACCCACTGTGCCACCAGGGAGGGCCTCTTACACTTTTTAATGGTACCCTTTCTCGGTATAATGTTTATGGTTCATTTTACTGTTTCCATTCCAACCCTAGGCCAGCTGTTTTTCCAAGGAGCCTGGTTCCATTTAACGTAGAATGAAATTAGAAAAGCAAAATTTGAGTGTTAGACAGGTTCATGTTTACTGGGGCATCACTCTTTTGAGTCTTACAGTGAAGAGTTAGGAAATTTTATGTTTGTGCCTTTGTGTGTGTATGTAAATTTGAATTCAAATCTCTTATCTTTCTATTTATGTTGTCAGTCATGAGTTCACATTGATATCTTCAGTTTCAATAAAACATGAAGTTCATTCTATTTTCTTCATTACCATTTATATGTATACTTACCTTCTCCAAGAATGAGAAACCTGATCCTAAACATTATGAATTTGTATTGCCCTCCAGTACGTGTCTGTGGCATAACAAGAAATGCATATTTGATCTTTGCTCTGACAGAGAGCTTCTAATGAGGTAACTTGGTTGGCCACTGGAGTGCTTCCAGGTGGGGTTGGTCACCAGAAAGATCAGTCTTTCTCCCACCCCCATTTCTGGTAAAGGGAAGAGGAGCTGGAGATAGAGCTGAGTTAAAGTTGCTAATAGTTCATCACCCATGCCTATATAATGAAACCTTTATAAACTCCTCTAAATGAGATCAGAGAGCCTCAGGCTATGTACCTCGAGGTGCTGGGAGGGCGTGGAAGTTCTGTGGCCTTCCTCCCATGACTGTCTTATGTTGTTTCCATTTGGCTGGCTATTCCTGGATTATATCCTTTGATACACTAGCAAGTGAACTTACTGAGTTTCTGAATTCTGTGAGCCACTTTAGCAAATTATTGAATTTAAGGAGGGGGACTTGGGAATCCCTGCTTCAGAACCTGTGGGTCAGAATATGTGACAATTTGGGCTTGCAGCTCACTAGTGCCTGCAGTAGGGGCAGTTTGTGGCACTGAACTCTTTTAATAGTTAGGCTGTGATAACGCCTGGTAGATAGTGTTAGAAGGGAATTGAATTGCGGGATATCTAGAATTGTAAGCGATGTGAAAAACACCACACACATTGGGCATCAAAATTGTTGAGAGTGAAAATTAGCCAATCTCTTCACTATTCTAGGCTGCTAGTCCACTCAGGCACCCTTTTCACTGCAGCAGAGCTGCCTTTCCTTTTTTCTCTATAGAATAACTTTTAAAATTAGTTTACTGTCTGTCTCTATTCTCCCTGCTGCTGCTTTTGGGGATGTGATATACCTTTTCAGTCTTAGAAAAAAAGGGGTGAAATAAGCTGCCCTAATTTTCTTTGTGTAGGAAAAAATTGCAGTAATTGAGGAGACTTTTCCCCCCTTACACATTCCTTAAAAATACAGATAACTTAAAAAAAAAAATACAGATAACTTCTGTCTGTCTTCATGTGAAATACTGTTTTTAAGGTTATTCTGATGAAATTCGGCATTCAAGTTAAGATGTGTAGTGTATAAAGTATGCACTGGATTTAAAAAATAGGTTATTTGTTGCAATAATAGTAATTAGATATACTAGATAAATAAATGAAATTGATTAATATTTCTTTTTAATTTTTTTATATGTGGTTAATTGATTATATTAATGTAGTTGTAGGTGACATGATTTACCTGATTTTTTTACCTTATAGAGAAAAATTTGAATTGAAATTTTAGTTAAAAAACAAATAATAAGTGTTGGAACACTGTTTTTGATGCTTTTGTACTACTGACATGCATTTGTGACAGTTCAGAATTAACATTTGATCTTTAATTTAGAATGTACAGTAGTAACTGAATTCCCACTTGAGTAGGAATTTTCTCAGTAAGAGAAAATCAGAACATTTGATCCATAAATGCCAAATATAAGAATTATTAATTACTTTGATCAGAAGTTTAAAAACCATGGTTGGTATTGCAAAATTATTTTTCACTTTCAGCCTTTGTTCAGAGATTTGCGATTTTTATTCACTACCTGTCATGATTGTGAGTCTTGTCAACAATATTTTAAATTAGTAGTTTGATTTTAGAATAGTAGTACTGTAGTTGAGAAATTTATAAAGCCCAAGTGTTAGGGACTTTAATAACAGTACACTGAAAGTTCTTCAGGAAGTTTAGTTTTGCATATTGACTAAAAGCTACAGGAGGAAAAAAGCCTTAGTGTGCATTTTCTACTTCCTATTCACTCAAGATAACTTAAGTCTGCTTCCTATATTTAAATTTTCAGTTAAGTCTACTCTAAAGCATTTCAAATACTTTTTTTTTTTTAAATATAGGGAACTTCTTAATACATTAAAAAGGAACTACTTCCTGGTTGGCTTTTTCCCCCATTACTAAAGACAATGTTGATGTATCATTTTGAAGTCTTTTCTTTTTGTCTGTTCCTTTCCCTAAAGGTTTTTTTCAATAAATATTTTTTGAACACAGCTATGTGCCAGGTAATGTCTTAGGTAGTAGCAAATAGCAAAATCCTGCCTGCCCTTATAGAACATATTGTTGTGCTAGGATCCCAGGTAGGTAGGTATAATTTTATATAATAATTTTATTATTGGTTATACCATAAGAATTAGTAGAAATATTCTTAGCTCTGTGATACTTCCTATATGGTAAGTCATAATTTACCCCCAGTGTTAATATTTTTTCCATATGAATACAGTACACTTATGTCATTTTCCATAAAGTTGTAGCTAAAGAAATACCATTTTCCTGTTTTTCTAAAATTTAATCTGTGTTGTATCCTCACCTAATACAGTCCGTCATTATTCCCCTGCAAAGCCTCCTCCACCCCATTCTTGGGGTAGTTTCATATAGGTCAGAAGTTAAGGGTTTTCCGCTCTTCTACCTACACTGCTTATTGTTGACATGCTCAAAGATGTAGGCCTTACAAGGCCTTTCACTTTCTTTTGAAGTATAGTTACAGAAAATCTATGTAGAATCTTTTACTGAATTTTCTAAAACAAAATTCTAACTATTATCTCTCAGTCACTGTCTTAAACACTCTTCATTTCTTTCCAGCCCCTCCCTTTTTGATAAATTTCAGCAGAATTCTCCTTTTTGGGCTTGGACATTTTTAAACAGAAGCTGGTATAGGAGATTGTTTTGTAATTGCTGGCTCTAAAATAACACAGACTGTTGACACTTGGGCTTGTAGTTGGGGAAGAGAATTTATCTGTGGCCTTGTGAACAAAACAAGAACTTACACCTCAAGTTTCACTGTGTAAATTTCTTAGGATTAAATTCAGAAATGGAGTTACTAGTTCCAAGAGTATAAATACTGTAATACTTAGTACATATAGTCAGATGGTTTCCCAGAAGATTTATGCATTTTTTGTTTATATTTTCACTCACCTATGTGAGAGTTCTTTTTTTACTACCTCTTTAACAATTCTGTCATCTTTAAAATTCTCTTACTGCTTTATATTTTTTATTCAGAACTTTCCTCCATATCTTTGATAACGAATTGTGTCCTCGCTTGTCTTTTGGAGATATTTTCCCTGTGTTGTTACATTTCTCCCCTAGTTTTCATAAATTCTTCAAGTCAGAGTGAATAATACTTCTGGTATTTTTGTAAACCTATTTCGGTGGTGGGAATTGAGTGTGAGCAGTACAGCGTTTTGGTTTTTTTTTTTTTTTAATTTTTTCCCCCATAGGTTTATAGCAAAATTGAGAGGAAAGTGCAGAGATTTCCCATAAACTCGCTGCTTCCATGAATATATAACCTTTCCCATTGTCAATATAATATCATAATGTGGTAATTATTTTTTTCTAATTTAGAGGTGAACCTACCTTCATGCATCATAATCACCCAAAGTCCATAGTTTTTCTTCGGGTTCACGCTTGGTATTTATGTAAGTTTATAATGATATACATCCACCTTTATAATGTCATATCTGCCATATACTGTCATATCATTGCTTCTCTAAAAGTCCTCTGTGCTGTTCAAATGTCTCCCATCCAAACTCCAGCAACCACTTAACTTTTTACTGCTTACATAGTTTGTCGTCTCCATAGCTTCGTGGTTGGAATCACATAGTATATGTATCATATCTTTTCTTATCAGTCTTTTTCATTTAGTAATAGGTATTTGAGAGTCTTCCAGGTCTTTTCACTCTTATTCATTCACCTACTAAAGAATGTCTTAGATGCTTCCAACTTTCAGCAATTATGAATAAAGTTTATGTATGTGTATATGTGTATGTGTGTGTCCATGCACACGTGCAGATTTTTGTGTGAACATAAGGTTTTGAGTCTTTTGGTAAGACTAGGGAGCGTGAATTGCTGGATTGTTTAGCTCATTTAAAGAGTACACATCTAGTTTATAATTGCCAGATTCTTCCAAAGTGACCATATTGTTTTACATTTTCAATAGTAGAGAAGGAGAATTCCTGTTGCTCCTTAGCTTTATCAGCATTTGGTATTGTTGGTCATGCAGATTTCAGTTATTCTAATAGGTATGTATAGTGTCTCATTGTTATAATGTATATTTCCCTAAATACTTTCATGTAGCATCTTTTCATATGCTTATATGCCACCTGTTACATCTTTTTGTTAAAAGTCTCTGACCCATTTTAGAAATCAAGTTGGCAGTTTTATACAGTTGAATATAGAGTCCTTGGTGTATTTTGAAGAATAGTTAGTTCATTGTTATAAGTAACTTTTTAAAGATTTATTTATTTATGCACACAAGAGCTGGAATACCGGCCAGAGGTGCAGGGATTAGAGGGTGAGAGGATTCACCAGAGAGAGTGGGGAGCACAACTGGCAGATCTACTGAAATACACTGCTAAGGGGAGCAGCAGGTGAGTTAGGTGAGGTCTGCCATGCCATGTGGGGTTACCATGCCTGTCCTGGTATTGAAGTTGTGCTGTAGTGATACAGATAGCTTCATAGTGCTGTGCTTTAACTGTTTTCCCCTGCAGGTCCTGTTATAAGTATCTCTTACAAGTATTTTCTCATTGTGACTTGTCTTTTAATTCTTTTATATTCTTTTTGATTGTTTTCTTCATTAGTCTTAATAGTGAGCGAATCTTCCCTCAGAGTTGACAAATGGATTTCTTAATCTTGATCTGTCTTGGTATTAACATTTTGATTTGTCTATGTGGCTATAGTTATTAAGTTCCAAATTTTATTTTAATATACATAGGCATAGATTATAAAAATGCTTATGCCAGTTCTTTACCAGCACTTAAAGTTACACTTTTGCTAGTATGTGAGTGGTTATTTACTTATTTCGATGCTATTAGCATTAAGAGAGTAAATTAAGATGCTGTACACTAATTAGTTTGTGAGGTAAATATAGCATATGTAGTAATACAGTTTCTAGTGATACAACAGTTTTTAATGCATTCATCTTTTAGATTTCTGGCTTACGACAAGTAAGTTTTAAATTGCAGTTCGTTCTAGGGTCTAATATGACATTGGATCAAAATTTGAAAAAAGAGAGACTGATTGTGTTTAAAGGACTTGAGAGATAGGGTTGGGGATTTGATACTATTATTATGCAGCAGGCACTGTATTTTACATATATTCTCATTTGATTCTGACAACACATAAAGGACAATCACTTTTTATATGTGAAGAGGCTGAAATTAAATAGTTTGCCAACACCACAACTAGCAAATGGCAGGAGTTGAGCTCAAGTCATTTGTTTCTTTCTTTTTTTCTTTTCATTCTTGTTTTAGACGTTGATATGCTTCTCCTCAAGCTCTATCATGTTGTAATGCCTACTAAAACAGCTCAGCTTGTATTCAAAAGACCAAGATGATGATTTTTTTTCAGTTTTCAAGCTGGTGTTTGATATTGAATCTTACGTGTATAAAATTAATGTCGGACCTTAAGTGTGTTCTTGTTCTGTGTAATATTTGTAACTGGACTGTTGTGAGAGAAGTAATGTGGTATTTTAATGACTTTGAAGAAGTATTAAAGGAAAATTGGTGTCGTAGTGTGAATAAACTGCAGAAAATGGATCCTGTAGCTAATTGTTGACTAGAATATTTATAAAGATCTGTTCACACAGGGTAGTTAGGTACTCATTCAGAAGTGTTAAAGATAAAAGATTAGATTATATCACCTCTTGGTTCCTTTTAATATTAATGTTCTGTGATTTATTGAGAATTTTGTGTCTATACTAAACTTACTCCATGATGTGCACTTTACTTTGAGTTATATAGATCTTATTGAATAAAGTTTCAGTCAGGATCTGTGCTTTTTCATTTAGTTATTAAATTGCTCAAGAGTTAGATTTTATGGATTTAGATGTTGTGACTTGTGTTATTTTGGGCCAAACATTATTTGCTAACATCTTGAGAGTCAGCTATAGTCTCCAATGGTAGAAGGATATATAGCATATCCTTGAATAACTTCGATTTGGTCAGCTTTGTAATGTTGATGAAAAGAAAAAAAAAATCCCTGATGTTGAAGAAAACTGCTATTTGAGGACCTGGTTTCCTTATGTGTCACACTGCTTCAAGTCATAATTTTCAAGTTCCTATCCACATAAGTTCAGTGAGGGTTTGCTTTAATTAAGTATTTTCATAAGAGTGGGAAACATTTGAAGAGACAAAGTAAAAGTGGTATTTTGAAATGACAAGTGGTAAATAGTATTGAGTTCCCTATAGTTGATTAGTGAAACAGAAATTAATATTACATGATAGCTATTTTGAAAAACAGTGTACCACAAACTCAGGAAACTTTAGAATATTGGCATTCCAAAAATTTACATTTTCCATGGGTCTTTGTGTTCTGTTGAAATATGGCAGAATTTTACTATTAAACTTAAGCTTTGAGTGATATTTAATTTTGAGTTGTACTCACAGGTAAATATGATTCAAGTTAAAAACTTGGCAGTGGATAAAGTCAGTTACTTTTGGAAGATTTCGAGTCTTACATCTTATTTAGTGCTCTACCTAGAAATATGTAAATAGCAGTTCACAGTTTGTTTGTGATTTAAATTATAATATTTTTTGCCTAAGAGAAAGTATCTCCCAACCTAGGTGATTTCACATCTTTGCTTATAATTAGAGTTAAATTTTGTTTAAGTGGTTTATTTGAGTTGTAGGAAACTTTCTTACAGTGTTTAGATTTTTCATGCCTATGACTATGATTTGATAGTTGAGTATTTAAAAATACTTAAAGATGTTAAAATTTGTATCAATTATTTGCCAATGATAAGGTATTTTCATGGAAAATTAAATACAGCATAAACCTAGAAAAAATTAAGATAGTATTGTTAAAGGATGACTACTTATTATATAAAATGAGTAAAAGGTGATTTGTAGAAATTTGGAGGAAACATTGTGATTGGGGCTTGAGATTATGAATGATGTAATAGAAAATACAGGACAGGAAGTAAACTTTTTTTAAGTTTTATTTATTTGTTCATTTAGAACTGGGGTACAGGCCAGAGGTGCAGGGGAGGTGAGAGGCTTCACCAGAGACAGAGTGGGGAGCAGAACAGGCAGATCGATAAAGTACACTGCTGAGGGGAGCAGTGGGCGGGTCAGGAGAGGTTTGCCTTACCAAATGGATCATCTCTGGGGCAGGCAGGGATCAAACGCATGCTGAAGTGGCTTTAGCTTCTTAGTGCAGTGCTTTCCTGCTGCGCCACCAGGGAGGGCCCGGAAGTAAACTTCTTAAAGAAATTAATATAACCACACTGGGGGAAAAATTACTTTAAGACAGAGACCACGAAGTAGTCTAGAACAAAGATTTTCAGTTCTTAGTAGTAGTCTAGTAACCCAGGTATGATTTCATCTAACCTTATTTAAAAGAATTGAATCACATACTTATTTTCATTATAGTTTAGTAAAAATCAGTGAATAAACTTTTACAGCTATAAATTTGGTGCTTGAATGATACTAGCTTTAAAAATACGCACATATATTTACCTATAAGTTCCCCCCCATTTTTTTGAATGGTTATCATAATTTTTATAATTTTAAAAAATATTTGTGCATACAGAACTGGGGTACAGATGAAAGGTACAGGGGCTGTAAGAGGATTCATTGCACACAGACTAGGTAGCAGAACAGGCAGATTGATGAAGTACACTGCTGAGGAGAACAGCCGGGGAGATGAGAGAGGTCTGCTGAGCCATGTGGGTCACCTCCAAGGCCCAGAATTCTCACTGAAGCAGCTGCGGCCAGCTTACAGTCCTGCGTCCTAACCTGTTGCACCACCAGGGAAGGCCTCAGAAGTCAGGAGAAAAAACTGCCATTCCAAATGTTCAACAACTTTTTAATCAAATTGTGTTTGGTAATCATTAACAAAATTGTTTAAGGATGAACAGTTAATGTTCTTTATAGAAATAAAAAGAGGCACTTCTTTTGGGTTCTTTAATATCACAGTTTTATTATGGATTACTAGGAGAGAGGATATAGAAAATCTTGCTTTTGGTATGAAATCTGTGATAACCTACTCTACCCCCACCCCTACTTTCAGTGTTTAATTTTTTTTAGTTCTTCATAGTTCCCCGTAGAGTGATCATCTTTTTTTAGATGTCCAGCTTTACATCTTTCTTTTTATTGATTCAGTTGTTAAGATTCTTTTGTTAGGAGATAGGGATGAAGTATTTTTGCATATATTTCAAGGTGTATAATGTTTTATACCGGTAAGTTACACATATTACAAAAAATGTGATTGTATTAGTTAGATTTTGTAGTACTCTACCTCTAAAATTTGTACAGCATATAGAAATTTAGGAAATTTTCAGTTATGTTATAACCCCAGCCATGGATTTTCAAAAGCAGTTTGTTGCATTCCTAAACTGTAGTGTATTGCATGCACTACTGAGCATAATGGGAAAAGAAAAGTGCCATAAAAAAGGTAAGTACCAAGTAACTAGCTAGAAAAAGCTTTTAATGGGATGGCTGGCATGGTCATTAATCTGGTAGAAGAGTACTTGAGGTAATGGTTGCATGTGTTAAGCTGTATTTTCTTTTGTTTATTAAAACCAAAATAGGAAATATAAATTAACACTTAAATGCAGATAACGTTATTAAATGGCCTTTCCTCTGCCTAATTTAGTGCAAAATAGAATTAGAATGGAAGACTTGGTTCTCATGCTAACTTTAGAAAACTGACCTTGAGTAGTAAGTATATTGTCTTATTAGTAAAGTGAATGTAGAATTGTTTTAAGATTCCTTTAGCTTTAGGTTATTGCCTTAAAAATATTTATCTTCGGCCCTCCCTGGTGGCCCAGGGGGTTAAAGCACAGCACAAAGAAGCTTAAGCCACTTCCTCATGAGTTGGATCCCTGCCTGCGCCGGAGGAGATCCACATGGCGCAGCAGACCTCTCCTGGCCAGCCCACTGCTCCCCTCAGCAGTGGACTTCATCGATCTGCCTGTCCTGCTCCCCACTCTGTCTCTGGTGAAGCCTCTCACCCTCCGCATCTCTGGCCTATACCCCAGTTCTGTATGAATAAATAAATAAATCTTTTTTAAAAATTTATCTTCTTGAACAATCAAAAAGGAGGAATTTGATTTTGTTATTAATGATTTCACTGAAAACCCCTTCAACTACTAAGTAAATAGTAGGTTTGCTGTAGATAAATTACCTTACATTGGTTTTTAAAGCTTTATGACCATGACCCATTCTAAGAAACACATTTTACATATGACCCACATATATACATAAAGACAAGTTTTAAATACTTAGTAGTGATAAACTATGTTATCTGTTTTATTACAATTTTAAAAAGATTTATCAATCCACTCTCTAAAAAACCTTTATTTATGGCATAAACATAAAGGCAGATTTTTAAAAGCAAATCTAGTTAAATCAAGCAGTAAATATTTTATAAATATTTGCTACAATGAAATTATTGCTGTATAAATTTTAGTACTATTGTTAACTCATTATAATACAAGCTCTGAGTACTGTTTTCACTTACAAGAAGGAACAAATGATGATTATGTATAGCAGTTGAAGTTTGACACATGAAAAGTTGCTCTTCTATGTAGGTAGTTTCATGATCTGTTAGTTTTATTTCTGCTTTTTATCCCCTTTACTAGGCATACGAGTGGCATTAAAATCTGTAGTTTTTTAGAGTTGAGTTTTTGAAAGGGTGCTGTTATTTGAAATAAGTTTTTTGTTTTTGTGTCCTTATTGCAATACATTTTTTGAAAAACCTTCAAGTTTCAAGTTTTCGATCTTCTATTTCTATCAGATTCTTTTATCAACCACCACCCACCTCCGTGTTCTTATGGGATTTTTGGCTTTTTTTTTTTTTCAGAGTTTTATTTATTTGTGCATACAGACTGGGGTAAAGGCCAGAGGCTCAGGGGCGGCGAGAGGCTTCACCAGAGACAGAGTGGGGAGCAGAACAGGCAGATGATCCAAGTACACTGCTGAGGGGAGCAGCGGGCGGGTCAGGAGAGGTCTGCCACGCCATGTGGTCACCTCCGGGGCAGGCGGGGATCGAACTCATAAGGAAGTGGCCTAAGCTTCTCTGTGCAGTGCTTTAACCCGCTGCGCCACCAGGGAGGGCCATTTTTGGCTTTTTTAATCTAAGAATTAAAAAGATTTTTTTCCTGGCAATGTTACTTAATTATTTGTGTGACCCTAGCCAGTTGATACTCGCTTAACTAGACATCCCATACACTATTAAATTATAAGTGCTTGTCATCTGAAAATGATAATTTTGTATATTTGACTAGATTATTTTAAACAACAAAAGACATAGCCCCAAAATGCAGTTTACTCTCAGTTCATTTGAAATTTTATGTAATTATAATCATTAAAGAACTTTACTTTGGAAATTAACTTCTGAGGTTTTGACTTAAAATGATGTTTAAAATTCGTGACATAATTTCATGGAAGTTTGAGTCTGAATCTTGAATCCTAAGAGTAAATAATGCAAAAGTAGTTACATAGCTGACTAATCTGTCATGTCTGTAATAATGACACTTAGTATGCTCTGTAGTGTATCATCTCATTCAGTTCTCTCAAGAACTCCATACATAATGTTGTCATCCCTAGTTTATGGACCAGAAAACCATGATGTAATGTTTCTAAAACTGGGATTCTGCTCAATTTCAAGTTGAAGAAAATGTATTGATTTTGAAGGTTTTTATTATTCAAGGTTAATACCTGTTCATTATACACACTTTGGAAGAGCTAGAGATAAGTACCATCTGTGTTTCTACTATTCAAAAATACTTAAGTGAATTTTTGTTAGTATGTATCTCTGGGTAGATTTTTCTTTTGCTGTTTACTTTTCCCTTTCATGTGATTAAGAGAGTCTTGCTTTATAACATATAATTTATCATTAAACAAATATTTTGGTTCTGACCAATTTTCATTTTTGTTTTTAATAATGGTTTTATCAAGGTATAAGTGACGTACAATAAACTGAACATATTTAAATTATATGTAGGTAGTTTAATGTTTTGTTATAAATATAAACCATAAAGATAATTGAATATATCACCCATTAAAAAGTACTTTATTTCCCTTTGTATGAGTTTTTTTTTTTTTTTAAAGATTTATTTATTTATTCATACAGAACTGGGATACAGGCCAGAGGCTCAGGGGCGGTGAGAGGCTTCACCAGAGACAGAGTGGGGAGCAGAACAGGCAGATCGACGAAGTACACTGCTGAGGGGAGCAGCGGGCGGGTCAGGAGAGGTCTCGCTCGCCATGTGGTCTCCTCCGGGGCAGGCGGCAGGCGGGAATCGAACTCATGCGGAAGTGGCTTCAGATTCTCAGTGCTGTGCTTTAACCCGATGCGCCACCAGGGAGGGCCGAGTTTTTTTTTTAAGATTTATTTATTTAATCATACAGAATTGGGTGCAGACTAGAGGTGCAGGGGCAGTGAGAGACATAGTGGGGAGCAGAACAGGCAGATCAATGAAGTACACTGCTGAGGGGAGCAGCAGCCGGCCGGGTCAGGAGAGGTCTGCCGCACCATGTGGATCACCTCCTGGATAGGCAGGGATTGAACTCATGGTGAAGTGGCTTTAGCTTTGTGCTGTGCTTTAACCCTCTGTGCCACCAGGGAGGGCCTGTATAACTTTTTTAAAACAAGATAATTAGATTATCATCCTTGTGGTCTATAACTGTTCCTTCTCTTTTGTGGTTGAATAGTATACCACTGAATGAATGTGTCATACTTGTTCATCCATTTACTTGTTGATGACTGTTGGGTTTTTCAGTTTTTGCTATTTCAAATAAAATATGAATTATTTGTGTATAGGTCATAGTATGGATGTGTGCTTTTATTTCTCGAGTGAATTCTGTGAGTGGAAAATAAGGGTCAGATGTTAGGTATATACAGACTATTTTGAGATACTACCAAGAGAGTTTTCTAAAGTGTACCACTTTACATTTCTGCAAGTAATGTATAAGAGCTGGTGATATACATTCTCACTAATACATGATATGGCCGGCCTTTAAATTAAATACTCTGATGGTTGTGTTGTGGTATGTAATTGTTTTTAATTTACATTTCTAATAACATAGCTTAGCATTTTTTTTCATGTGTTTATTTGGCATCTGTATTTGGTGAAAATTCTTTGACATATGGTGAGCTACTTTGCCCAACTTTTAAAAAAATTGATTCATTTTATTATTGAGTTTTTCCAAGTTCTTCTGGATACAGGTCCTTTAATAGAGATGTAAATTTGTAAATATTTTCTTATAGACTGTTGTCTCTTCATTTTCTTACCATGTTTTTCAATGGGCATTACTTTTTAATTTTCATGAAGTCTGGTTTATCAGTGTGTTCTTTTATTCTGTTGGTGACATAGTTAAGGAGACTTGACTTAATCTGGTATTAGGTCAGAGATTTTCTGTAAGTTTCAGTTTCTGCATTTAGATCTACAAATTAATAGTGATTAATATTGGTATATGGTGTGAGATATAGATTCAAGTTCATTATTTTTATACATGGATAACAAATAGTTACAGCACCATTTGTTGAAAAAGGCCATCCTTCATTTAATTGTTTTTGTACCCAGGTCAAAAAATTAGTTGCCTCTTATTTGATTTTTGGTTCGTTTCATCAATCTTCACATACCTGCCCAGCAAGTACCATTCATTGACTTTTAGTGTATTCCCTGGGTTGTGCGACCATCATCACAATCTACTGTAGAACATTTTTATCACCCCCAAAAGAAATCCTGTATGCTTTAGCAGTCACAAGTTAATTTTTGCATAAAATGTCTTGCAGAGATGAAATACTGTTTCTGCCCCTCCACCCCACTGTAAATTTTGAGTCAACTGATTAGTCTCTTTTGACGGTTGCACAGTTTCTACAGTATAGCATAAATTATTTAATCTTTTTTTTTTGAAGATACAAAAATCTGTATGTAGATTTATACTTTAGTAAAGCAGTATAAAAGATATATTAGATATCCTTGCTTGGTGCAAACAAGCCTATTAGTGTAGGATAGATCCTAAAGTGAAATTGTTAGATAACTAGGTAAATACCCTTATTGATAAAGTTTTTAATTTTATGTTAAGTTGTGTACTCACATAGTTTGAAAAAGTAAAACGTCCCATAAAGCTTACTTTGAAAAGCAGGTCATCTTTGCTTTCTACTTTTCTCTTTTGTCTTCTATTCCCCAAAAAATCCTACTTTCTTTACCAACTATTTCTGTTGGTATTTACCTCTGTATCTATGTAACACACTTATCTTATAGTTTATTGATTTTTCAGTTTTCAATATTATTTTTTGATTCTCATTATGAATAACTCACATGCTTCACACATACTTTTCATCTCTGATCTCTCAGAGAAGTTGAAATATTTAATATTTGTCATTACTATGTAAGTGCCATATAAAGCAGAGCTTGGTAGTAAATATGACCGATTACTTTCCCATTAGCTTTTTCTGAGTTAATGTTTGAATTTTTGCTTAGTTTTCTGTGCATTGTATTTTCTTCTAAATTCATCCCAGTTATCTTTTTAAGTTGATAACTGACCTACCTAATCATTTAACATTGGAAACCAATCAAAGATAGGTCTGATTACTTTAAAATTGTGTAAATGAACTGAAATTCAGTGTTTTTCTTCTGAGTTTAAAGGTCATTTGGTCTAATCCGCCATCATCTCATGCCTTGGTTATACCAAATTTTTTCTAAATAGGTTCCTGTTTTCACTCCTTTACCCTATTTAATCTTCTGTCGGTATATTAAAACTTATAGTTATTCTTCTGTTTTTGGAGCTGTTTCTCTTAGGACCCCTGTTTCCAGTTTGCAGGATTTGCTTTCTATGTTGATGCCCAGCTAAGGGTTTCCTTTCACCTTTTTTTTTTTTAATGATTTATTTATTTATTTTTTTATTTTTTATTTTTTATTTATGCATACAGAAATGGGGTACAAACCAGAGGTGCAGGGGTGGTGAAATGATTCACAGAGATAGCCGGGGGAGCAGAATAGGCAGATCGACAAAGTACACTGGGTCAGGAGAGGTCTGCCGCACCATGTGGATCACCTTGGGGTGGGGGATCTAACTCGTACTGAAGTGGCTTAGCTTGCGGTGCTGTGTCCTTACCCTTTGTGCCATCAGGGAGGGCCCTCCTTTCACTTATTTTGGGAATTAACTTTTTTCTCTTGCCTGATGCTGGATCCTGCTTCCAGAAGCTCATTTCGTTTTCTCGCCTTTTACATCCTCATTTTTGAAAGTATATCTTACTGAATAGAATAGTTGTTTGAAAAAAGACATTAGGAAAGAGATATATATTTTTGAGACCCTGTATTCTGAAGGTTTCTCTTTTATCTTTTTTTTTTTTTTTTAAGATTATTATGCATACAAGAACTGGGTTGTAGGCCAGAGATGTGCAGGTTAAGAGGATTCTCCAGAGACCATGGAGAACAGGCAGGCAGGCAGGCAGATGTACTGAAATACACTGCTAAGGGGAGCAGCAGGTCAAACTCCTGAGCTCTGCATCTTAACCCCTTGGGCCGCCAGGAAGGCTCCCTCTTTATCTTTCTTTTCTAGTATGGATACTGAATTCTTGGTTACTGTAGAATTTTTAAGGCATTCCTCTTTTTAAATTCTAACTTAGTGTTGCTGATAAAGTGTGATACTAGTGTGATTCTCTGTCCCCTGTAACCTATTTTTTCCTCTGGAACAAGTTCTTAGGTTTTTCTGTTTATCCTCGGTGTTTTGAAACTTCACAGTGATGTGCCTTGATGTGGATCTATTTTTTCTATCATGACACTTTGTGTCTGGAAACTCATTGACCGTTCATTCAGAGAATCTTCCTGCTGTCATTTTATTTCTTGCCTCTGTTTTCTCTGTTAATCCTTCTGGATATTCTCTTAAACCACTGGTCAAATATCCTTATCTTTATTACCCTATTTTCATATCTGCATTAATAGTTCTATTTTAAAGATTTCTTCTTGGCCAGGCTGTTGAGTTAAATTTTGTTACGATATTTTTTTAACTTCCAAGAAGTTGTTTTTTCCCGAAAGAGCATCATCTTATTTTATGTACAATTTTTTTTGTTTTTTCTTTTCTTAAGGTTATCAATTTCTTTCAAAGCTTTTGTTTTTTCCTAGCTGCATTTTTTGTTTCTGTGTTTACTGATTTTAGTTGCTCTTTGCTATTACAGGTTTTCTTCAAGTTTCTGATAGGTTTGGGTTGTCTTTTGGTCTTTCACTTGGGCATTGAAAAACGATTCAATTTAATCAATGAACCATTTTTACTGTGGGCCTCACTTTGATGTGACTGAGCTGTTGGGGAATCTTTTGGAACCCAGATGTCAGTATCTTCACCTCTTTCTATTTAGGCTAGTCAGATCCTTAGTTTTATTGCATGTGGCCAGACTACCTTATAGGTTATGTGATTTCTTATTTAGGGGCTTTATTTAAAAAAAAAATGTGTGTGTGTATACATGCATGCATATATTTAAAAAGCAATAAAACCTCTCCTAGAGGACCTCTTTCAAAATGATCTTTAGCGTGCTCATGTTTTTAATGATACATGATGCTTGGAGGGTTTTTTCCCCCTGCCTCCTAAATGTTTTATTTCTGCCTTTTCTTTCTTTAGCCTGACTTCCTTTGATACATTTTTATCCTTAGTGGTATAGGTTATATATATTTTATTACTCAAATAATAATGCTAAAGATTTGTGTTCAAATCTAATATTTCACAACTGAACTGTTTTTAAAAATTATATTCCTGCTATTTTGTGTTTGTAGTGTGTATGTTTTTTGCAGAGGCACACATTTTCATGTAATTTGGGTGTGAGAGAGTGTTTAAGTCAGGATTCTCCAGAGAAACAGGGCTAGTGGGAATACTTATTTATTTTTGTTATGTGTGTTTTTCTACACTATCTAGTTAAGCCTTGGAAGCAGCCTTGTATTCTGCAATTCAACTTAGTAGACACTGCCTGAATGAAGATAACTGTCAGATCTCAAATGTTAAAGGCTCAAAACCAAACTGCCCCACTCCCACTTCAGATGCCAATTGCAGGTAAAGAAGTACAGGTTGTTTACCTGTGCTTCTGACCACTTGACTGTAGATCACTGGTTCCAGTGACTCTTTCCTCCTGTTTGATTAATTTGCCAGAGTAGCTTACAGAGCTCAAGAAAACATTTAGTTACTACTTTATCAGTTATTATTAAAGGATATAAATCAGGAACAGCAACAGCCAGATAGAATGATGCATAGGGCAAGGTTTGTAGAAAGGGGCATGGAGCTTCCATGTCTTCTCCTACTCACCAAACCCAGGAACTCTCCATATTCCATTCTTATTTGAATTTATGACATTTTCATTACAGAATGATTGATATTTGATCATCAGCCGCTGATGATTAAACTCATCATTCAACCCCTTTCCTTCCCTAAGAGATCAGGGGTGGCACTAAAACTTCCTAGCAATCATCTCCCACCCTTTGAAAATATGAATGATTTTCAAATGTTACCTCTTAAAATATTGCTCTACTACTTAGGGAATTCCAAGGATTTTAGAAGCTCTGTGTTAGGACAGACAAAATATTTATGACTATGGTATAATAAATAACAGTATCATATATTATAGACTTGTTTTAGGGAATTAGCTTATGATTTTTGGGGTTGGATAATCTGAAATCTATGGGCAGGACAGGTTGTGAGGTTTGTGACTCATAGGACCTCATATTGTAGTCTTGAGGCAAAAGTTTTTGCTCATAAAGTTTGTTTTGCTTTTACTGTTGTTTATGATTGGATGATACTCAACTGCATTATTGAAGATAGTCTCCTGTACTTAAACTGACTGTAGTTATTAACCATATCAACATCTACATTAACATTTAATTGAAGAACTGAATACTGTAGCCAAGTCAACATATAAATCTATCATAAATGGGCATATTGTTTCTGGATATATTATCCTGATAGTTGTTTAAAATAAAAAAATAGTTGCTATGTGTACTACTACATGGCAATTAAGCACTACCCGTTTTTTTTTAGTATAATATGATTTATAGTTATATCTTACAAGCAAGAGGTCAATTTATGAACTCATATATCTTATTCTAAATGTTTTGTATCATTTGTTGACAAAATTCTAAGTGAAAAAGGCTTATAATGCCAGTACTAGAAATGATTATTCCAGACTAGCCAGCAAAAGTTTATATACATAATATATGAAATATACATATAAACCTATTGAAAAGTGAAAGAGCAACATTAAAAACTATTTAGTGCCAGTCATGTTAATAGTTGTCTAGTCTGTAACCTTTGTTTTTATAGCAATTTCTGTGGCAATCTTAACTTTATGCTGAGAAATGAAATTGCATGCTCCCTTCAATTAATGCATAATAATGAAAGAGGATACTGAGTTTTATATTTTGTCTTTATTGGTGAAATTGGGGATGAAAAGGGTAGGGGAACTGGATTGGAAATAGATTGTGAGTTGAGAAAGTAAGAGTCATAGGCTGCCTATAACTTAATCAGAGGGTACTTCTTTTGTTGATAGCCCCAATTAATCATAAACCTAGAAACAGCTTTAGCTCAGAACCCCAGTATCTTTCCATGTTATTTGGGATAATCATGACAGTATAATATGTATAGGTAAATGAAGAGTCAAATAAAACTACACTCTTTTGCTATTAAAATTAAAGTATAGCTTTTAACCAATATAGTATAGTGTGTACTATACTATATTGTCATAAAGTTTAGGTTTTGAATCTAGATCTACTACCTGTATTAGTCCTTCCTTCTCTATTCAGTACTCCAGTTAACTCTATCACTCTGATCTTCTGCTTCTCTGAGGCAGAAACTATGTAGTAATATCTCAACTCTGCCTTTGCCCATTTTGTTAATTTCTATCCTATTTCAGTAATGTCTTTTTTTTCTGTGTTCTTCTGTCTCCATGGCCATGTTTTAGGCCATCATCTCATCTTTATGTTTTGATAATACAAATGACTCTTTAACATATAGGTACATTAACCTTGTACATGACCCACATTATCCCATCCAATCATATACACAAATCTTTTATATCCTATAATGTCCTCAGACTCATTAACATGAAATAAAACGTGTCTCGTGTCACTTGCTATTGCCTAAAATTACATTTTCCTGATTAACATTTGGAAGTTGAGAATACATATTGCATGTTGTAGTACGTTCAACAGAAGTTCTGTATTTAAGAAACATAGTTTTTATAAATATTTTCCAAATGCATTTGATATTCATGTTGGTATATCTTTTAACAATGCCATTGTAGTGTTCTTTGTGATATCATTTGGGAAGTATTGCCCTTTTACAAGATAAAGTATAAATTTCTTAGATTTTTAGTCTTGCTCCCCACATTTTTAATTTTATTGTCTTACCTTACATAATATATTAGAACAGTTATTCAGGAAACATATATTGAGATCATACATTCTCAGCTTTCACATTATGGAGATCAAGAGGCAATACTCTTTGTGGAAAGCCAGTGATAGTATTATAAAGCATCTTTCTTATCTGTTACTTTGGTCACAAATAACAGAAAATCCAACTTTAACCAATAAAGATTTATCTTTCATGAAAAGTAGTACATTTCCAGCTTAGTGGATTTCCCCTTCCAACATCCCCCTAAGGAAGAACACATTGAATTTTTTCCCTCATAATTTGAGTGTGTCTGTTTTTCTACCCCCACCTTGTTCCTTTTCCTTCTCCCTTCATCTTAATCTCAGAAGGCTGAAAACTGTGGTGTTAATTGATGTCTGCAGTTTTTTAAGTGTTTTGTGTTACTGCATTGACTCTTGTATAAATGTCCAGTATTTTTGCCTTGCTTCGTTATATAGAATTTTCTCAGATTTTCTCAGTTTTGTGGATAATTGGCTGCATTTCATACTTTCTAAAGGCTATACAGTATTCTTTGGAGTAGATATACCACATGTTTTTGATCCATACATTAACATATTCATGGACATTTAGACTGCATCCATGTCTTAACTATTGTAAAAATGCAGCTGTGAACACTGTGGAACTTAAGAATTTTTGTGTTGACAGTTTCATATTCTTTGGATATATAGCAAAGAGTAGATTTGCTCGGTTGTATAGTATTTACATTTTTAGAGCTTTGAAATTATTCCACATTGCTTTCCATAATGAGTACACCAATTTATATTCCCAGATAGGATGGTTCACATATTTATCAGATCTTTTTGTCCATTTGGAGATTTTCATGGGTGTACACAAAATTTTAGTGATACCAGAGTGCTGTTCTTTGTAACACTTGTGTTCTGTGATGACTTTTTGTGCAACTATTGGTCCTTAATTTACCTAAAACCTAGTTGTGTGTTTAAGGTTACATTGGTTTAATTCCTGGTTTAAATTTGTACTGGAATCAAGGAATACTTTGCTTAAGAGATTTTCTTATAAGTGGTTACAATTCATATGAAACATGCTATTCTAACTGGTGTAAACCATTTTAGTTCATCATATATTTACTGATGATTTACTTTGTGGAAAAACATTTAGAAGAACATAAAATTTTCTGTGTTTATAGCTTACTTAGCACGCGATATTGTGCTTAGTATTTTGTGCACTATGTACAATATTAATTATTAATATGATTGATATGATAAATCCTTTACTGATCATTTTCTCTCCATTTCTGATCTTAAATTGGGGGAGGATTTTTGTTTTTAGTCTTTTTATTTTTATACATATGGTGATAAAAGAGCTATGTAGTAGTCCAGATTTAAAACTGCCACTTCCATATCAAGCCTCCAACTGAAAATAACTTTTACTCTACTCAGGATCTGTAGCTAGAGTACTCACTGTGGAGAAGGGAATTATGAGATTTCTCATTATATCATACTATCTGCCTTTCTTCCTCACCTGGACCTAAAGACAGGAACTTTATAAATTATTTTAGTAATATGTGAAGACTATGATTTCCCTAGCCTCCCAGACAAGCAACTTTTCTAGAGGAAGAAACAAATTAGCTACATGAAAGGGGGGAGGGTAATAAAGTGTGTTCTAGGCTGAGAAAGAACAAAGGTCTAAAGGTGAGAGGGCATGACAGAACTACTCTAGTATGTGTGTTAGTTTCTGACTAAGAAAATTCCTTTTTTGTAATATTGTTATTCATGCAAGAAAATTCAAATGGGTATACATTTACATGGTACATTTATTATTAATATTAAATACTAATGTTTGCTTTTTAAATAACTAATATTTAATATTAAAGACACTTGGAAAACAGAATCTAAAAGTTTCCTCTTGTGCTATCCTCCTTGCTTTCTTTTCTTTGCTCAGGGGCAACCATACAATTTCCTGTGCTTTTAGTTCTCCATGTGTTTGTAAAAATACATGTTCATGTATTTTTTTTTTTTTTAAGTAAATACACTGTGACTTCTTTATCCTTAACTCTTTAACTCATGGCAATCTTACCTGGCTTGTGAAACTGAGAAAAACAGACATGATTTAGAATTCAGTTTAGAATTCAAGCTATTAAGCTTTTCTTACTTTGTAAAATGAGGATAATGGTAGTAGCTATCTTTTAGAATTATTTAAAAAATGATACTATACTGGGCCCTCCCTGGTGGTGCAGCGGGTTAAAGCACAGCACTAAGAATCTAAAGCCACCTCAGCTTGAGTTTGATCCCCGCAGGCCGGGTAGGTGACATGGTCTGCCCACTGCTCTGCTCAGCAGTGTACTTTGACTGTCGGCCTGTTCTGCTCTCCACTTTGTCTCCAGTGAATCCTCTCACCACCCCTGCACCTCTGGCCTGTATCCCAGCTCTGTATGCATATAAATAAATCTTTTTTAAAAAATGATAACTATATATTACCTCCTTTGCATGGTAAATAGTTCTTTCTAAACTAATACAGTCACTCCTATTACCAATAAGAAAGGCCAGGTTACTGCTATCTGCCTGCACCTAAGAGATAACTTTATAACACCTGAATACAAGCAATTGTCTTTTTATCTAAATCTAGAGATTAAATGCTTTATGGGATCTAGCAATGATGGCAACAATTACTGTTACCAAATGTTTAAAAGGCTGTCTTATGAAGCATGAATTAGACCTTTCCTATATGGTATTTAGAACCATTGAGATATCAAATTATTTGCTGTTTATAAAAGTACATTTTAAAGCAGAGTTTACTGAAGTTGGATTACCTAAAACGTTTTATAAAATTGTAAAGAAGAAAAATAATGATCTCCTTATTCCTTTGTATTAAAACAAGGAGACATCTACAAAGAGCTAAATAGTAAATTTGGGACCAAACTAAGGACAGTATATATTTAATAGGTAGTAAATATTGGAATTAATTATTCCAAGTAAAAAGAGATGCTGATAAATTTTGAAAAGAATTTAGATAATACAGCATCATAATGAGTAGTTTTAGGAGAATTTTCACAATCCTTTCTAAAGGAAATGTGTATACCTTATGTATCTGTATCTGTATCTGTATATGTATATATATATATATGCTTTGGCCCTGAGATAGAGCACTGGGTTAGAGAAACCATAGGTTTGATGGAATACAACAATTCTTAAGTTTAGTTGATGATAATTTGTATTATCATTTGCCTTTTTAGAAAACAGCTTTATTGAAAGAATTCACAGTGTACAATTCACCCATTTAAAGTTTTTAATACATTCAAGTTTATACAACCATATAACAATTTATAACATTTTCATCACCCACAAAAGAAATTCCACTTCTCCTTAATTTTTCTTCAACCACTAATTTGCTTCTGCCTCAGTAGATTTGTCTGTTCTTAACTGTCCTATAAATGACATTTTAATGTGGGTTTTTTTTTTTTTTTTGTGATGGGCTTCTCTCATTTATCATAATTTCAGGTTTCATCCTTGTTGTTGCAGGTATCAATACTTCATTCTTTTTATGGTTGATATTTCTTTGTTTGGATACACCATGTTTACTCACTCACAAGTTAATATTTGAGTTATTATGAATAATGCTTCGGACATTAATGTACTAGTTTTTATATAGACATACTTTAACTTCCCATGGCCAGGTACTAAATATATAGATTACCTAGGTCATATGGTGACTTAATATTGAATCTTTTGAGGAACTGCTTGTTTTTTATAGTGGTTCCATCATTTTATAACCCACGAAAAATGAATGAGAGCTCTAATTTTTCTATATCCTGTCAACATTTGTTTTAACATCTTTTTACTAATAACCTTGCATGAGTGTGGAGGTGAAGTGGTATCTTACTATGAACTTTAGTACATTTCCCTAATGAATAATGATGGTGAATATCTTTGTGGATCTTTTAGATCTATTTGGATCTTTCCCACATTTTAAAATTGTGTTTAGTGTTAAGTTGTAACTGTTCTTTATATAGGCTGGGTACGAATTCTTTTCAGAGATAGGATTTGCAAACATTTTCTCCCCTCCTATGGGTTTTTCCTTTCTTGATAATGTCCATTAAACACAAGCACAAGAAGTTTTAATTTTTTTTTTTAGTCTTTTTTTAACAAAAAGTTTTAATTTCAATGGACTTCAGATGATTTTTGTCACTTGTGCTTTTGGAGTCATATCTAAGAAGCCATGCCAAACCAAAGGCTATAAATAAAGATTTAGTCTTCTAATTAATAGTTTTAGCTGTTGCACTTAGCTTTCTAGTTCATTTGAGTAACTTTTTACTTTTGTTGGGTGTCTTGTATTGGGTTATTGGAAAGTTCATGACACATTTTTACATAGAAAAGATAGATCATGACTTTTCTGAAAATTGAATATTTATATGTGATAATATTACATACGAGAAGCTGTTTGGAGGTCCAAGACCTGGGTGAACTATTTAATGATGGCAGATAGTTTTAGCCATTTGTAGAGATAGTTGAATGTAGCATGTAAGAACCCTGTTGGGCTGGATGACCTCTCAGTGCCACATTTCTTGGGCTTTTACTCAAACTGAGGATTTACCACCTTCTTAGCCTCCTGCTTTCTTATGACAGGAGCAGGGGCTATCTTTTCCCCCCTGGGCTTCATTCCTCTTGGCATCTTGGGCAGCTGCAGGAGAGCATTTATGACCTTTTCAAATCTTACATTCTGCTTTTGGGTTAATTGAGGATTTCATACAGCCCTTGAAGAATCACGGTGATTCTATTACTTGTACTCAGCCCCAAATTGCCAGTCAGTGCCACTTCCACTTTTCTAGGAAGGCAGAATTGAAATCTACATTTAATTTAGTATTAAAAAAAAAGTTGATGGTATAAAAATTAAATTAGTGATGGTGGATAATTTCAGAATACAGATGAGAAAAGAAGATAATGATAAGTGAGAAAAACTATATTATATGTAATTTATTTCTAAAAGATCAGTAATTGATTGGCTTTAAACTTTTCTGAAGGAAAAAAGTTCTTTGTATACAAATGGGAAGTACTCACTTTTTTCTAGTTAAAAAAACAAGCAAGTAAACATTTCTGACACATTCTAGCAAAATAATTGAACTTTAAAGATTGGGAAAGCACATCATAAATACTTATGCATAGATAAATACTATAAATTACTGAAGATCTAAAAATCAAGCTCTTTATTCCTATATTGTATGCTAGAAAACCATCTATTGTCATTAAAGGGACTAGATTATCAAAACAAGAATTATAGGCCTTTCCTGGTGGCCCAGCAGATTGGAGCACAGCACTGAAGCTGGCTGTTGCCACTTCAGTGTAAGTTTGATCCCTGGCCCTGGAGGTGATCCACATGGCTCTGCAGACTTCTCCTGATATGCCTGTTCTGCTTCCCACCCTGTCTGTGGTGAATTGTCTCATGTCCTATATAGAGAATATGAATATCATGTTATTAGTAGTCTGTGGCATCAAAAAGGAAGCAATAATCAATTTTCAAAGGACTAACAACTAGGAAGTAGGTAAGAAAGGTGGTAAGCATGTTTTGAATTCAAATGTGAGCTACTCCAAAAATTTTGATACTAAATGTTAAGTAAAACAATGTTGCTGGACAACTTAAAAGTAAGCAGTGATATAATATCTAAGCTTATCTTCCAAACCACTGGAATAAGTGAAAAGGAGAATGATTCAATCATGAATATAGCTTGAATTATATGTCCTAGCCTATATTCAACCATTCAGACTAAACAAAAAAAAATGACCATTTACATTTTGTTCAACCTTATGATATGGTTAATTATATTTCTGCATTTTTTTCAATCTGAAGTTGCCATCCTTCTTTGAATTTTCTCAAATGCAGGTACCATACCCTTCTTGTACTTTGAATTGTTGCCTTAGCATGGCACTCAATAATCCTATATGTAATTTCATTAAGAATTTGGTTTTAATGAATTGACATAAGGAAGAATAACATTAATAATACAGAGTTCCATTAGAGTTGAGTATAGAGAGATGCCTTTGACTTGTTGAAGCCATGATATCAAACAAATCTGACATGTGTGTGGTTTTTTTTCCTCTAAGTAAGTAGTGGAAAAAACCATTTACTCAATTTTCAGTTGTTTCTTGACTATAAGTCTAGAAATATAGGAAATTGGAACTGACCTTTTATAGCAGAGTTTAAAGGTTAACACTTGGAGAATTATGTTTGCTTCTAAATGAAAGTATTATATTTCTGCATAAACTGAAACTCCATTGTCAAGATGGGTAGTAAACAGACCCACGATTGATTTCTTTTTTGTCAGATAAAATTTCTAGCCAGCACAAGACCATGTATAAAATGCATCAGATTTAATTTTGTAAAACTAAGTGGATTTTTAAAATAAGAGTTTCCCCCTATAGTATCCATACTTTGAAAATGATGAATAAGACTAAGCCAAAGGAAAATGTTCACATTCTTTTTTATCACTTATTGTCAAGCAGCTTCTGAAAGTATGCTGATTTGATGTTCTATGTATTGCATATATAACTTGATAAATGATTACTTTGAAAACCTACAGTTTATGCTATTGACTTGAGAAGGTTATATATTTAGTCAGGTACACTCTGAGGATGGCCTTCTCTGTTGGGAATAGGAAATTAGTTCATTAACAATGTCATAAATCAAAAAGAAAACAAAACCAAGATTTAGAAGACCTTCGGGGACAACAGTTACATAAAATCAAGATATTTAAGATAATATATCACTCATGAGTATATACCTGTTTTACATGTTGTAAAAGTATAAAGTGTATATTGGCATAAGTGCTGTGTACCAAACAGTGCCTTGCTAACGGGTGGGGGAGAGAGAAATGGTGTTTTTATTTAAAAAAAAAAATAATTTAAAGGTGGGCACAAGGGGATAAGCTCAGCGCTGTGCAGCTATATCAGCCACTGTGACATGAGTTCATTCCCCATCCAGGGGGGTGACCCACATGGCGCAGCAGACCTCTGCTGTCCTTCTCCCTCTCCCTCTCTTCCCCTCTCCCCCTCTTCCCCTCTCCCCCTCTTCTCCCCTTCTCCCCTTTTCTCTCCTTTTCCCTTTTCTCTTCCTCTCTCCCCCTCTTTCTCCTCTCTCTACTCTCTCTCCTCTTTCCTCTCCTCTCCTCTCTCTCTCTCTTCATGCACATTTTATAAAATTGGAATTTTTTTTTAAGTGAACACCATGCCATGCACACTGAAAAAGTAATGCATGTGTTTTTAAAACCAGACTATTGATTTCTTTCCTAATCATAATGAAACAAGCTTGGCTATCAGGCTCATTGAATTCTTTGATAAGATGCTTGCTATGTTTGTGATGTGCAGTATGATGTTTGTTTTCCTGTGGTGGCAGAGTCTTAACAGATGACCCGTTAAGTTTCAGTGCTAATAGCTCCATTTGAGTTTTTCTCTTCCGTTTTGTTCTGTTGTGCTTCTTGGTTCTCTGCTATCTCCTTCTCCTCAGTCAAACTTTGGAAGCTACAAAGTAACATTTGTCACTGATGTAAAATTTCATTTTTATAATGAGCAAGAATTTTTTTTTTAAATCTTCATCCCTCTCTACATTGAACCTCTTTGTCCCTTTCTGAGCCTTTTGTTTTCTTTAGGTGTGTTCTGAGTTTTGCTATATAGTCAATTTGTAACTTATTTAGTGAAAAAAGTTTGCCGTTTTCTAATGGATGTGTTTAGCTTATTTTAGTGTGATTTGGCTTATTTTAGGTATCTGCTACATTTTTAGCACAACATAATAAGTCTTTCTGTTCTACCAGTTTCTGGATATTTTTGAATTACTTGACTTTTTAACCCCAAAAGAGAGGAGTAGAATATTTTAGACATAGATTTAAATACTCATAATCCAGATTTGGGGATGAAATGAAGGTGTTTAAAAATAGATAAATGTATAAATTAGTACACATCTGGACATCTGGTTTGAGAAAGCACTCTTTTCTGTTTGTTTGTTTATTTTGTTTTTTCTGTAAGTACTTTTTCTTGGTACCATGACACAGAAAACTTGTAAGTAAATGAAATGGAAATAAAGATGAGCTAGATAGGAAAGAAGGGGCCTTTGGAGGAATTAGAATAACCAGGTCTTCTTGTTATTCTTTTGTTGACCTTTTTTTGGTTTGTTTTTATGAAGACGGTGCTATTTCAAAATAGTTCTTAGAAAATACCATGGAGACTGAAGGGAAACACTCCTATCCCTACTCAATATTAACTGTTGACCTGTGAGGAAAATTCAGCTAATACAGACTCTTCTCTATGGTATAGATCCTGTTCCTCTTTTAAGTCTCTAAGGATACCAGAAAGTCATACAGAAGTTTATGTCAGGAGTTTGCTCTATACATTTGGTCATATAAAATCAGTATTCATTTTCATATTATATTTCAAATGCCTTAAAACTCTGTGAATTTTTTTATTAAGATTTTTTGTATGAAAATTATTATTTTGCTTCTGTTACTTTTTCATCCTTTCCCAAGCCTTCAGTCTAATTATTTTTTAATTTTCTAAAAGAAAATAAAAGTTACCTATGGTTTAAAAAGACAAAGTATTTATTGGATAATTTGAATTATTATAGACCTCCTAGCTATGAAAAATAGATATGACAGAGTTCAGTTACTATCTATATGATCCTTGCCTTCAAAATACAGAATAATGTATTTTTTTTTTTAATTTTCTTCAAATTGTAATTGAAGCCCATGCTGCACTGGAAAGTAGTGTTATAAAGTGCAGTTCTCTCTGCTAAAGACAAGTTTATATTTCTGTATCCCCACATCCAACAATTAGTATCACTTTGAAAGATGAAATAGGTGCCCCAGGTCTTTGCTATGTCAGTGTTGTGCAAAAAGTGATAAGGAGGGAGGGCTGAAATATTGACCTAAAATATTTTAATCAGGGAATTCCAGATACTTCTCTCCACCCATATTTTGTAGATTTATCATATGTGTTCTTAATTTAGCAGTAAAACTTTGAATATTTCTATAAATAAGATGCTGGCGGCAATGTTTCAATGTTCTCAAGTTTCAACATTAAGACTTGAGAGCCAGATACTTTTTCAGGTACAGTTATTAGTGAATAAAGAGGATATTTCAGGTTTTGTTAGTAAAAACCTGGCTGTCTTTCCGCCACACAATTTATGTGGAAGTTTTGCTTTCTAGAGGCAAAGAGCATGGGAAGCCATAGGATTGCTAGCTACCTTAGAAAATACTGAAGTTATAGAGTAAAGAGAAAATAGATCTGGAGGATACTTACAATAAATTTTTAAAAGCAAGGAACTAAACATGTGAAAATTGTTGTAAGGCCATGTACCAAATACTAGCATTGTGTTTCGCATCCAAGAAGAAATTGCCTCAGCAAATAATCTACTGGACATTGTGAATTTGGATGGTACTGAGCTGAACAATTGTTATAGTTGTTGCCTGCCTCCCCACCTCCAACCCTAACAGTCTGGAACTGTGCATGTTATGCTAGGTCTTGTGATAGTGATCTTTAGTTTTGTTCATTTAGCCTGTCAGAACAATTTTATGTAGGTGGAGAGAAATGAATGAAATGAATGGAGTGGGTTAGCTGCATCAGCTCTCCTTTACACTGGCGCAATGAATGCTGCAGTTGGGATAGTGTATCAAGCCCCAAGGGATATCCAAGTTGGTAATGCTAGAGAAAAGCTACCAAAAAAGCAATAGTGGTTTATTTGCTCTGAATTTCATTGAGTACTTCATATTTTTGTCTTCATGGCAATTTAACAGTTGGTAATATTCAAACAATATATACAGGTCTCGGTCTCTTATTTTATCTTCAGCTATACATTTAGTAATGTACTCAGTCCTTTTCAGCCTTTCCCAGTTAACAGAAAAATCAACAGAACTTTCTTGAGAAGCTTAAAAATTTAAAGATATCTTTGTATAGTATACTGAATGAAGCATGAAGTTTTGGTTAGTTCAGTTCTTGGTTCTGCTTTTTGTGTGAATTTGAGGGACATACCAGATTTTTCTTGGTCTGTTTACCTAATAATACTTCACAGGGTTTTTCTGAGAATTAATGAAAACAATTAAATTAACCAGCTAGTAAATAACAAATGCTTGGCAAGTATTAATTTAAAATCCCTAGTTTTCTAGTCTTACTCTTGTCTTAAAATCTTCGGGGGAGGGGTTGCTAAAATAATGGAGTTTTCTTGAGTTAACTTATGAAATGTTGCTAGATTAAAAAAAGTAGACGACTTTGTTACATAAAGAAAAAAACTGCCAAATTATTTGAAGGAAGCATCAAATGATTTGTTTGGGTTTCCCCCCTACTTATTTGATAACCTATCCTCATGCAACTATATTTCTAAAATGTTAAGGATTTAAGAAAGGGTTTCAGACCCCTTCATATAAATTGTCAATACCTTTCAGGGATTATTAAAATCTACAATAGATATGTAAAATAACTTCTATGTATAGTTTATATAACTTCTCAAAATTAAAAGGTAATATTTCCATAGAATTTTTAAAAAGTCAGTATATTCTCAAGGAAAACTAGTTATTTTTGATGAGGTAAAAGGATCTGTCCGGTTTTTTCTCTCTATTTTTACTTTGCTGTAAAAAAGTATTTGGCAGCTTATTATATTTTAATTAAGAAATCTTAGGTTTTTAAAAATTTGTGAAGTTACCTTGGTCTCAATCAGAAGACAGTGTAATCACTTGAACCATGAGAATTGATATTATACCTACCACTAAGTAATAGTACACAGTTTATATACACACACACTCCTCAGGTAGATCCACTGAAATACACTACTGAGGGGGAGCAGTCGGGAAGATAGGAGAGATCTCACCATATGGGTTAGTCCCTGGCTGGGGATTGAACTCATACTGCAGTGATTCATGATAGTTTTTCATAGTGCTGAGACTTATCCCTGAGCCACCAGGGAGACCCCAAGTCACAGAACACTTTAAATACCTAAGACTACAAGAATCTATAAAAATTGCTAACGGTCTACCTGAAATACATAGAGTTCAGCACTATGAAGCTGTCTTTAGCCACTGTAGCATGAGTTTGATCCCTGGCCAGGGAGGTGATCCACAAAGCGCAGCAGACCTCTCCTGCCCCACCTGCTACTCCCCTAAGTAGTGTGTTTCAGTTGATCTCCCTGTTTTGTTCTCCACTGTCTCCGGTGAATTCTCTCATATACCCACTCCCCGCAATTCTGGCCTGTACCCCAGTTCTTCTGTGCACAAGTAAACAAATCTTTGAGCCCACCCTGGTAGTACAGTAGTTTGGAGTGCTGCACTGGGAAGCTAAGGCAAACCTAGCCAGCTGCAGCGGTTTCAGTGCAAGTTCCATCCCTAGCCCCAGAGGTGATCCCCATGGTGTAACAGACCTCTCCTGCACACTCACTGTTCCCCTCAGCAATATACTTTGTTGATCTGCCTGTTTTGCTCCTCACTGTTTCTGGTGAATCGTCTTGCTGCCCCTGTACCTCTGGCTGTACCCCATTTCTGTATGCATAAATAAATCTTTAAAATAAATAAGTAAACAAATAAAACAAATCTATTTTAAAAAGTAAGACCTCAGTAGCTGAAACTTGGAATATTTGTTGTAAAGGATAAGACAGTATTTCTTAATAGTAGATTAAATATATAAATGTAATCAGTTTTGCACAACTAGGAAGTTAGTGTTAAGTTTGAATAATTTTCTGTATTGGGCTTTCCCCAAATCCTTACATAGTTTAAGAGATACAGTGAACCTTCCACTATGAAGTTTTGTTTTTTTTTTAACTGAGCTATAACTTTAACCAGAAAATGCCACTAGATATGAACTAAAGCAATCTACATTGTTATTTAAATTTAATTATAATTAAAATCTACTTAAAATTGTTTCTGTCATATCTCTATCTACAATTTGAGGTTTGCATGATGTTTTAAAATGCATGAAGCTTACTGTAAATCCTGCTGAAAATTATATCTTTCCCTATTACTACCATCTATTTTCCAAGTCATCACACTCTCTGCTTGATTCATCCAATAACCACTAAGTCATTTCAGAACAACCAAATCTTTACCCTTGTAAAGAGTAAAGAACACACACACAGTCTTGACTATACACTGCCAAAGCCCTAATACCAATTCATTCTCAAGGTATACATACTTAGCTCTTAGAAATACTATTTTTCCACATTTTTAACATCTCTGAAAATGGAACATTTCAGACAATTAAAACCTTACACTCAATTAAATATTGTTTGTCATAACCCTGTTTAAAACTCTTTATATAGCTTTTTATGGTCTTAAAGATAAAAGTCACTGTGACCTGTGAGGACCCATACACTACTATACTATACTCTCTTTCATAGCACTCAAGCACAAGTAATATTATACTGAGTCTTATTAGTCCCGTAAAATTAAGTCTTCCATGTTTGTTTAAAAAGCAGAGACAAAACACTTTTTCAGTGTTTTATCATTAGCATCCGACAACCTACCATAATGACATGCTCAGTGGCCCTGTGAATGAATCCACAAATATGCTTCCAGAAAGAGTGTGTATATATCCTTAACAAGCAGTTAGCATTTCCCCACAGA
Organism: Condylura cristata; assembly: GCF_000260355.1. Taxonomy (NCBI): domain Eukaryota; kingdom Metazoa; phylum Chordata; class Mammalia; order Eulipotyphla; family Talpidae; genus Condylura; species Condylura cristata. The sequence goes on along the minus strand of NW_004567135.1, from coordinate 10,317,893 downwards.
TGAAAGAAGTTCCCATTACTTAAAAAAAAAAAGATAAAAACTTTAAATTTGGTGTCTAACACAATTCAAATACTAAGAGCAACTTGCAAAATCATAGCAACTAAGAAGTATGGTTTTGCTATCTTATCTCAGGCTAAGTGAAATGTTAAGCCCAAGCAGATATAGAACCAAGACCCAATAATCCTTGATCCTTGAAAAGTTACTGAAAGGACATACTAGAGAAAAATTCATTTTTCAGATAGGAAAGAAGTTTCAGCAGATCAGCTGGAAAAAAAAATTACCTTGAAAATTCATAAAATAAAAAAAATCTGTATTCACAAATGTCTGAGATTCAAATTTGAACTGATAACCTACATGTACTCTTAACCTAGAGTAGTAATATCCCTAGGATATACCAACTGATGATATTCCAACAGTCAAATCACAGTTTAAGATAACCATATTATTCTGTATTGCAGCCACCATCATGTGTAGAATGTCAGCAGCCAAAACAATATGCAAAATTAAATCCCCTGTAACTCACGTAAAAGTAGTATATTGAATTGAGCTCAAAGTAATTTTTTAACATTTTTTTTTAACATCATTCTCCATTTCTGTACAGTGTATGCTTTTTCATCTTGGTTGTAACCCCCATGGACTTCCCACCACCAGGTCACCCATGTTGCCATCACCAAAGTGCCGTGTGCTCTTTCCACCTGTTTTGATCCTATTATCTCCCTGAACCCCACTTCCGGCAGAATATGAACCTCAAGTAGCCTGCAAAAAAAACAGAAAAAGTTTATTTTTTACTTAAACAAGTTATTCATAACTTATTATTGATGCTAAAATAATAAAGCATTAACAACACATGATTTTTTATACTCGTTAAATTGACAGAAGTTAATGTTTGATAATATCAGCGTCCTTCCCACTCCTACTCCTTATTATTGAAGAACCAATACCCTGAATTTACATACTACTACCATATGGTTGTTTGCTCTTACATGAAATGTTAAAAATTTTTTAAATGATGTCAATACATGTACCCTTTGGAAACTTGCTTTTTGCACTGTTTAAGATCACCCATAATGGTATACAGGGAACATTACAAGATAGCCACCATATTATTGTAATTTAGCCTAATTTATTATTACTGCTGTGCTGTTAGCCATTCTCTGAATATATTACGGTTTATCTATACACTTCTACTGATGTCTTTAGTCTGTTTTCATTTTCTGCTACTACAATACTGAAATGAATTTCAATGTTAATCTTTTTGGACTCTTAAGAGTCTCTCAGACTAGAGATTATTAACTTCAGACTAAAGATTATTAACTTGGGATCCTCAGATTTCTTAAGTAAGTAAGGTTTGTGAACTAGTGTGAAAATATTTTTATTAGCTTTAAATTGAACAATGAATTTATACGCCTAATAGCATTAAGCATACCTATAATTCTTATCACCAGCAGACTTATTTCTGTATCACATACAATAGTTGCAGCTATCTCACATCGTCTTTCATACTATTTGTTACTTTGAAATTATGATAGCTAGAAGATCTTTCAATTGTTATAAAGACACCTTAGTAATGCACGTTATATCATTATATATTTATCACAAATTAAAAAATTCGATAACCATTTCATTTTAATTCATTTGTAATCGTTAACTTTTACTGCCTTCAAATGGACAAAAAATATTTTAAGCACACTCATTAGGACACAAATGGCAGCTGATAGTAGTGTTAGGTTATAGAACAAAGGCATCTTCAATTTTCATAAGTATCAATAAATGTCTCTTCAAAGGGATTATACCCATTTACTCTAAGAGCAATTGGAATTATCAGATGGGAGGGACAATTAATTACTTACGGAGTTTTAGATTATAGCATTATTAACTATATGAGGAGTACATTACTTTATCATATGCCTGAAATACTTCATTGAAATATGTATTTCTTGCTTTGACAGAATATAAATATGGTAGAGATGGTTTCCTTTCTAATCTTGTCAGACATATTTAAAATATAGGCACATTGCCAAGGGAAGAACAACAAATTCTAAGTACTTTTACACACTTCATCTCATATAAACCTAGTAAGTTATTTTAATAACTTACTATAATCCTATGAGGTAAAGATACACGTATTCATAAAGGAAGTTCTAATGGAAGGACAGACAGAACTGAAACTTTTACCTTTAAATCTTTCCACCTCCAAAACCCATATTGATTCATGTCATTAATTGCATGTTTTTAGCAATCTATGACTTGAATGTGGAAAGTTAGCTGTACATACAAAACTGTATCTCAGATAAATATTAGCAATAAAGATAGGGAGATAATCTCAGGTATGATTTTGTAACCCAGGGATTTTTTTAAACACACACATTAGCTGTTCCAATAGTGAAAGATTATTTTACTTTTAGTAGTAAATTAGTGTTACATTATTCTTGTTTTTTAAATATGTGTAGCCCGATATAACTGTGATTTGTATGGTTTTAATCATTTAAATCACGTCTTCCTTTTGTGTTTTATTTTAGGATCGAAAGTTAACAAAATCTGAGCGGCAAAGATTTAAAGAAGAGGCTGAAATGTTAAAGGGTCTTCAACATCCCAATATTGTTCGTTTCTATGATTCTTGGGAATCTACAGTAAAAGGAAAGAAATGTATCGTTTTGGTGACTGAACTTATGACATCTGGAACACTTAAAACGTAAGATCCTCAATAATATAAAGCTGACCCAGAAGTGTAAAATAACTTGATTTTTATTTCAGGCTTAGACTTTATCAATCATACTTTTTTGCCTAGCATACTAGGACGGTAACAGTTCCTGTCAGTATATTAGCACATTTTTCCTGTCCACAAAGTCCTGTCATCTATAAAGTGATCTAATAACTATTTATTGATAAGTATTTAAATGAGAAATAACTGCAAACTAAACCTAGTTGTTTTGTCTGACACTGGTCTTTCTAAAATTGAGTGGGTAAGGGATCAGAAATCACATGACAAGGTAGCCCTCTAGTGGTTAAAATGAGGTTGAAATTTATGGAGAAAATTTAGCTGTTAATATTAACTCTTTGTATTGGACAATTTTGCTACATCTATGTACCTATTATATCGAATAAAAATTATATACAGCAGTTATCATAAAAAATATTTGTACTTCCATTCTCACAGCATCATAAATTGAAGCCAAAACAGCTACATCTATCTTAGCTTTCAGGAATATAGATAAGTTAAATACAGAAATTCCCCATTCACTATTATCAAGAGTATTAATTAAGGCCCTCCCTGGTGGTGCAGGGGGTTAAAGCACAGCACTGAGAAGATAAGGCCACTTCCGCATGAGAGTTCGATCCCCGCCTGCGCCGGAGGTGACCCCATGGCGTGGCAGACCTCTCCTTACCCGCCCGCTGCTCCCCTCAGCAGTGTACTTTGTCGATCTGCCTGTTCTGCTCCCCACTGTCTCTGGTGAAGCCTCTCGCCACCCCACAGCCTCTGCCCTGTACCCCAGTTCTGTATGTACAAATAAATAAATCTTTATTTATTTTTTATTTTACAAAAGTTTATTTTTACATAAATAATTCTTTTTAAAAAAAGTATTAATTAAGAGCTAGACTACCTCTTTGGAGTCCAGGTAATTTGAGTATCTGCTTTTACTCAGAAAGAAGGCTACTGTAATTGATGTGTGTGATGATTTGGGGGGGGGCGGGGGTGGAGAAAATGTATTTAAAAAATTATCTCAGTGGTATTTATTCCTTATTAATTTTCTTTAGTTAATACTCTTGAACCTTTTAATTCCAGATTCTTTTTTTTTTTTTTTTTAAAGGTTTATTTATTTATTCATACAGAACTGGGGTACAGGCCAGAGGCTCAGGGACGGTGAGAGGCTTCACCAGAGACAGAGTGGGGAGCAGAACAGGCAGATTGACGAAGTACACTGCTGAGGGGAGCAGCGGGCGGGTCAGGAGAGGTCTGGCTCGCCATGTGGTCTCCTCCGGGGCAGGCGGCAGGCGGGAATCGAACTCATGCGGAAGTGGCTTCAGATTCTCAGTGCTGTGCTTTAACCCGCTGCGCCACCAGGGAGGGCCCCAGATTCTTTTTTTAACTATCTCTTGTTCTAATCTCATATTCTGGAAACATAGTTTTGTATCTCCTGGTTGTAGTCACTTGTAGGCACTTGGATGCTCAAGATTAGCAGATTAGCGCAGTGAAAAGACAGTAGATTATTTCCCCCTTACAAATTTTCAACCAACTTTTTTAATCTATATTTATGCCAATGCCATTTTCATAGTCATCTGGCCATCTTGTTATTCACAAAGCTGTTTCTTTCACTAGACTGGGCTCCCTAACACTATGCTTACAACTTGGAAAATATTTGAGTAAATTGTGTATTAGTAGTTCTATGAATATCTTCAGACTCTTTTCAGTGGTTTGGATTCTCATTGGCTTATCAAATGTCTATCAGTTATACACCCTACAAGAGTACCCTAATCTTAAAAGTTAAATTGAAAGGCTTTGGGTAATCAAATGGGCTAATCCCTGCTGGGAGGGCCTCCTCTGACCAATAGTCCAACAGTTTAGAATGTGGAATATAGTAAGTTTTTCCAATACTTATTATTTAAGCTTCAAAGAGAGGGTAACCCCTTGATCAAAGGCAAAAAACTAACTTGAGGCTAAAACAATCTGTTGGGATTTTACACCAGATACAAGGTTAGAATTCTATTGTCCTTGCAAAGACAAAAGAATTTACAACTCATTAGAGAAGGAAACTGGAATTTCCTTTGTGAAAAAGCTAAGTTATGTGTGAAAAAGGAAATCTCTGCATCTCAGCCTCTCAGCCAATGAAAGCTATAAGGATTTTTGTCCCTTTGCCCAGGATTTTGGGCGAGAGAGAAAAAATAGAAATTTTAGCCATGGCCATATGTTGATGCCTCTAAAATATAAATATAAATTTAATATTGCATGCATGATGTTAGAATGGATATTGTAATTGACTCAGAACCCAACAAAGATTCCCAAGGACAGTTTTACATTGAGTTCGTCACGAGCTCATACCTTGAAAAATAGAGAGTAATTGGGAAGGAACATCTATAGCATTTGAAGATATAAGTGGAGCAAAGGGAAAAGACACATGCTTTTTCAGCCTTTCAAGTTTCTACCTTTGTTCCACAATACTTAAATTGAGACAAATAAAAACCTGTACCTGAAAAATATGATGGGAAGGTGGTGCAAAGGGTTAAAGCTCAGCACGATGAAGCTTTTGGCAGCCACTGCAGCACCAGTTCAATCCCCAGCCAGGGAGCTGACCCACATGGTGCAGCAGACAGATCTCTCCTGTCTTCCCACTGCTCCCCCCAGCAGTGTATTTCTATCTATCTGCCTGTTCCAACTCTGTGTCTGATAAATCTCACCCCCCCTCCATACCTCTGGCCTGTACCCCAGTTCTTGTATGCATAAATAATAAAATCTTTAACATATATATATATATGGGAAGATGTGGATAAGATAATTTAGTTCAGGAGATAGAAAAATATAGACATTTTAAAAATTGAGATGAAATTCACATAACAAACTAAGCTTTTTTAAAGTATACAAGTCAGTGACACATTGTTGTATAACTACCCTATCAAGTTCCTGAACTAAATTTTTATTCCCTCAGGACACCCTGTAACATACATTTACCTGTTACTTCCCATGCGCCCTTCTCACACCAGTTACTCTTTAATTACTTATGATCTAAGTTCTTAGGCATTTTCTTTTTAAGTTTAAAAATCTTTTTTCTTGTCTGGTTCAGTTTCTGAGTCTTAAGACACCAAGGTAGCAAGAGGCCACTAGCCTTAGAATATCAGCTGTGAGTTGTACTCAGCTGTAAGTCTCTGACCAACAGTGACTTGGCACATAGCTTTAAAAGCTTTCAAATTGGGACATAAGAGTTTTCCAATTTTGTTCTTTCATTTATTTATTTTCAATATTTGGCTATTTAGGCCCCTTATAATTTCTTCTGAATTTGAGCTTTCCATTTTTATAAAAAGACTGATAAGATTTTGATAGTGTCTGTAGTTATAATCATAATCAAATCTATCTATTAGATTTTGTATTTGTAGATCCCTTTGGGTAAAAACAAGAGATGTTTTTCTGTTTTATTGAGGTTGTCTTTTAATTTCTTTCAATGGCGTTTTCTTTGTTTAAATTTTTCACTTTTCTTGACTAAATTTTACATTTTGCAACAGAACTGTTTATTTAATTTTTCAGGCTTTTAATTGTTTGGTGTGTACAGTGCAATTGACTGTTAGGTGTTGATCTAGTACATCTTGTTGAATTTTTTATTAAATTGTGTGTGTATGTTCATTTGTGTTCTTTGGGATTTTCTATATAAAGGAACTTGTTTTACTTGTTTACGTTCCAGTTTGGATACCTATATTTCTTTCTCTTAATTGTTATAGCTTGTTTTCTATAATAGTATAATGTTAAATAGTAATGGTTATCTTTGTCTTAGCCCTGATTTTAACTGGAAAGCTTTAAGCTCACCATTGAATATGTTACCTGTGAGACTTTCATAAATATTCTTTCTTACGTTGAATAAGCTCTCCCTAGTTTAAGAATTTTTATTATAGAAAGGTGTTGAATTTTGTCTAATGCTTTTTCTGAATCAATTGAGGTGACCATATTTCCCCCCTTTGTTCTATTTATATGCATGGAGTATTGTGTTGATTTTCTTATATTGATTTACCCTTACATTTCATGGATAAGTTCCAGTGTTGTGGATAAATCTTTTGCTATGCTGTGGATTCATTTAGATAACATATTATTGAAGCTTGTTGTAGCTTGATTAATACATGATATTGGTATGTACTTTTCTTTTCCTATACTATCTTGGGTACCAAGGCATGATAGATCACAGAAGGATTTATGAAGTGGGATTTTTTTGTTTTGTTATTTGAGTCCTGGACTTTTCTTTATTGAGAGGTTTCTCAAGGGAATATTCCATGTGCAATTAAGAATAGGTTTTAACTTTTGCTGGATATTTATGTGGCTTACCGTGTTATTCAGTTCTTAATGATCTTTGTCTAGATTCTTTATTCATTATAAAAATTGTGATACTCAGGTCTCCAACTATTTCTGTGGATATCTCTTATGCCCTTGAGTTCTGTCAGTGTATGCTTCATGTATATGCAAACTGTTCTTTGATGTGTATGACCCTCTTACCAATATGTAATCTTTACCTCATTGTTTTAACTTTTATCACTTTTTGACTTAGAATCTGTTACTAGTTTAGCACCTCATTGTTCCTTTAGTGGTTATTTACATGTAATAATATAGAGGAGTTATTTTTCTGTCCTTTTATTTTCAATGTTTGTATCTTAAAAAAAACTTGTCAATAGTTTATATGCACGTCTTTTTTTTTTTTTTTTTTTT